>NC_137330.1:122397450-122871882 GCF_965287045.1 Carcharhinus amblyrhynchos | reverse complement strand
TTTCTTTCTGCCTCTCTCTCTCTTTCTTTCTGCCTCTCTCTCTCTTTCTTTCTGCCTCTCTCTTTCTTTCTTTCTGCCTCTCTCTCTCTTTCTTCCTGCCTCTCTCTCTCTTTCTTTCTTTCTGCCTCTCTCTTTCTTTCTTTCTGCCTCTCTCTCTCTTTCTTTCCTGCCTCTCTCTCTCTTTCTTTCTGCCTCTCTCTCTCTTTCTTTCTGCCTCTCTCTCTCTTTCTTTCTGCCTCTCTCTCTCTTTCTTTCTGCCTCTCTCTCTCTTTCTTTCTGCCTCTCTCTTCTTTCTTTCTTTCTTTCTGCCTCTCTCTTTCTTCTGCCTCTCTCTCTCTTTCTTTCTGCCTCTCTCTTTCTTCCTGCCTCTCTCTCTCTTTCTTTCTGCCTCTCTCTTTCTTTCTGCCTCTCTCTCTCTTTCTTTCTGCCTCTCTCTCTCTTTCTTTCTTTCTGCCTCTCTCTCTCTTTCTTTCTTTCTGCCTCTCTCTTTCTTTCTGCCTCTCTCTTTCTTTCTTTCTGCCTCTCTCTCTCTTTCTTTCTGCCTCTCTCTTTCTTTCTTTCTGCCTCTCTCTTTCTTTCTTTCTGCCTCTCTCTTTCTTTCTTTCTGCCTCTCTCTTTCTTCTTTCTTTCTGCCTCTCTCTTTCTTTCTTTCTGCCTCTCTCTCTCTTTCTTTCTGCCTCTCTCTCTCTTTCTTCTGCCTCTCTCTCTCTTTCTTTCTGCCTCTCTCTTTCTTTCTTTCTGCCTCTCTCTTCTTTCTTTCTGCCTCTCTCTTTCTTTCTTTCTGCCTCTCTCTCTCTTTCTTTCTGCCTCTCTCTCTCTTTCTTTCTGCCTCTCTCTCTCTTTCTTTCTGCCTCTCTCTCTCTTTCTTTCTGCCTCTCTCTTTCTTTCTTTCTGCCTCTCTCTTTCTTTCTGCCTCTCTCTTTCTTTCTTTCTGCCTCTCTCTTTCTTTCTGCCTCTCTCTCTCTTTCTTTCTGCCTCTCTCTTTCTTTCTGCCTCTCTCTTTCTTTCTTTCTGCCTCTCTCTTTCTTTCTGCCTCTCTCTCTCTTTCTTTCTGCCTCTCTCTTTCTTTCTTTCTGCCTCTCTCTTTCTTTCTTTCTGCCTCTCTCTTTCTTTCTTTCTGCCTCTCTCTCTCTTTCTTTCTGCCTCTCTCTCTTTCTTTCTGCCTCTCTCTCTCTTTCTTTCTGCCTCTCTCTCTCTTTCTTTCTGCCTCTCTCTCTCTTTCTTTCTTTCTGCCTCTCTCTTTCTTTCTTTCTGCCTCTCTCTCTTTCTTTCTGCCTCTCTCTTTCTTTCTTTCTGCCTCTCTCTTCTTTCTTTCTGCCTCTCTCTCTCTTTCTTTCTGCCTCTCTCTCTCTTTCTTTCTGCCTCTCTCTTTCTTTCTTTCTGCCTCTCTCTCTCTTTCTTTCTGCCTCTCTCTCTCTTTCTTTCTGCCTCTCTCTCTCTTTCTTTCTGCCTCTCTCTTTCTTTCTTTCTGCCTCTCTCTTTCTTTCTTTCTGCCTCTCTCTCTCTTTCTTTCTGCCTCTCTCTCTCTTTCTTTCTGCCTCTCTCTCTCTTTCTTTCTGCCTCTCTCTTTCTTTCTTTCTGCCTCTCTCTCTCTTCTTTCTGCCTCTCTCTCTCTTTCTTTCTGCCTCTCTCTCTCTTTCTTTCTGCCTCTCTCTTTCTTTCTGCCTCTCTCTCTCTTTCTTTCTGCCTCTCTCTCTCTTTCTTTCTGCCTCTCTCTCTCTTTCTTTCTGCCTCTCTCTCTCTTTCTTTCTGCCTCTCTTTCTTTCTTTCTGCCTCTCTCTTTCTTTCTGCCTCTCTCTTTCTTTCTTTCTGCCTCTCTCTTTCTTTCTTTCTGCCTCTCTCTCTCTTTCTTTCTGCCTCTCTCTCTCTTCTTTCTGCCTCTCTCTTTCTTTCTTTCTGCCTCTCTCTCTCTTTCTTTCTGCCTCTCTCTCTCTTTCTTTCTGCCTCTCTCTCTCTTTCTTTCTGCCTCTCTCTTTCTTTCTTTCTGCCTCTCTCTTTCTTTCTGCCTCTCTCTTTCTTTCTTTCTGCCTCTCTCTCTCTTTCTTTCTGCCTCTCTCTTTCTTTCTTTCTGCCTCTCTCTTTCTTTCTGCCTCTCTCTTTCTTTCTGCCTCTCTCTCTCTTTCTTTCTGCCTCTCTCTTCTTTCTTTCTGCCTCTCTCTCTCTTTCTTTCTGCCTCTCTCTCTCTTTCTTTCTGCCTCTCTCTCTCTTTCTTTCTGCCTCTCTCTTTCTTTCTTTCTGCCTCTCTCTTTCTTTCTGCCTCTCTCTTTCTTTCTTTCTGCCTCTCTCTCTCTTTCTTTCTGCCTCTCTCTTTCTTTCTTTCTGCCTCTCTCTTTCTTTCTGCCTCTCTCTTCTTTCTTTCTGCCTCTCTCTCTCTTTCTTTCTGCCTCTCTCTCTCTTTCTTTCTGCCTCTCTCTCTCTTTCTTTCTGCCTCTCTCTCTCTTTCTTTCTGCCTCTCTCTTTCTTTCTTTCTGCCTCTCTCTCTCTTTCTTTCTGCCTCTCTCTCTCTTTCTTTCTGCCTCTCTCTTTCTTTCTGCCTCTCTCTCTCTTTCTTTCTGCCTCTCTCTCTCTCTTTCTTTCTGCCTCTCTCTTTCTTTCTGCCTCTCTCTCTCTTTCTTTCTGCCTCTCTCTCTCTTTCTTTCTGCCTCTCTCTCTCTTTCTTTCTGCCTCTCTCTCTCTTTCTTTCTGCCTCTCTCTTTCTTTCTTTCTGCCTCTCTCTTTCTTTCTGCCTCTCTCTTTCTTTCTTTCTGCCTCTCTCTTTCTTTCTTTCTGCCTCTCTCTCTCTTTCTTTCTGCCTCTCTCTCTCTTTCTTTCTGCCTCTCTCTCTCTTTCTTTCTGCCTCTCTCTCTCTTTCTTTCTGCCTCTCTCTTTCTTTCTTTCTGCCTCTCTCTTTCTTTCTTTCTGCCTCTCTCTCTCTTTCTTTCTGCCTCTCCTCTCTTTCTTTCTGCCTCTCTCTCTCTTTCTTTCTGCCTCTCTCTTCTTTCTTTCTGCCTCTCTCTCTCTTTCTTTCTGCCTCTCTCTTTCTTTCTTTCTGCCTCTCTCTCTCTTTCTTTCTGCCTCTCTCTCTCTTTCTTTCTGCCTCTCTCTCTCTTTCTTTCTGCCTCTCTCTTTCTTTCTTTCTGCCTCTCTCTTTCTTTCTTTCTGCCTCTCTCTCTCTTTCTTTCTGCCTCTCTCTCTCTTTCTTTCTGCCTCTCTCTTTCTTTCTGCCTCTCTCTCTCTTTCTTTCTGCCTCTCTCTCTCTTTCTTTCTGCCTCTCTCTTTCTTTCTTTCTGCCTCTCTCTCTCTTTCTTTCTGCCTCTCTCTTTCTTTCTGCCTCTCTCTCTTTCTTTCTTTCTGCCTCTCTCTTTCTTTCTTTCTGCCTCTCTCTTTCTTTCTTTCTGCCTCTCTCTTTCTTTCTTTCTGCCTCTCTCTTTCTTTCTTTCTGCCTCTCTCTCTCTTTCTTTCTGCCTCTCTCTCTCTTTCTTTCTGCCTCTCTCTTTCTTTCTGCCTCTCTCTCTCTTTCTTTCTGCCTCTCTCTCTCTTTCTTTCTGCCTCTCTCTCTCTTTCTTTCTGCCTCTCTCTCTCTTTCTTTCTGCCTCTCTCTTCTTTCTTTCTGCCTCTCTCTTTCTTTCTGCCTCTCTCTTTCTTTCTTTCTGCCTCTCTCTCTCTTTCTTTCTGCCTCTCTCTCTCTTTCTTTCTGCCTCTCTCTCTCTTTCTTTCTGCCTCTCTCTTTCTTTCTTTCTGCCTCTCTCTTTCTTTCTTTCTGCCTCTCTCTTTCTTTCTTTCTGCCTCTCTCTTTCTTTCTTTCTGCCTCTCTCTCTCTTTCTTTCTGCCTCTCTCTTTCTTTCTTTCTGCCTCTCTCTCTCTTTCTTTCTGCCTCTCTCTCTCTTTCTTTCTGCCTCTCTCTTTCTTTCTTTCTGCCTCTCTCTCTCTTTCTTTCTGCCTCTCTCTTTCTTTCTGCCTCTCTCTTTCTTTCTTTCTGCCTCTCTCTCTCTTTCTTTCTGCCTCTCTCTCTCTTTCTTTCTGCCTCTCTCTCTCTTTCTTCCTGCCTCTCTCTCTCTTTCTTTCTGCCTCTCTCTCTCTTTCTTTCTGCCTCTCTCTCTCTTTCTTTCTGCCTCTCTCTCTCTTTCTTCCTGCCTCTCTCTCTCTTTCTTTCTTTCTGCCTCTCTCTCTCTTTCTTCCTGCCTCTCTCTCTCTTTCTTTCTGCCTCTCTCTCTCTTTCTTTCTGCCTCTCTCTTTCTTTCTTTCTTCCTGCCTCTCTCTCTCTTTCTTTCTGCCTCTCTCTTTCTTTCTGCCTCTCTCTCTCTTTCTTTCTGCCTCTCTCTTTCTTTCTGCCTCTCTCTCTCTTTCTTTCTGCCTCTCTCTCTCTTTCTTTCTGCCTCTCTCTCTCTTTCTTTCTGCCTCTCTCTCTCTTTCTTTCTGCCTCTCTCTCTCTTTCTTTCTGCCTCTCTCTCTTTCTTTCTGCCTCTCTCTCTCTTTCTTTCTGCCTCTCTCTCTCTTTCTTTCTGCCTCTCTCTCTCTTTCTTTCTGCCTCTCTCTTTCTTTCTGCCTCTCTCTCTCTTTCTTTCTGCCTCTCTCTTTCTTTCTGCCTCTCTCTCTCTTTCTTTCTGCCTCTCTCTCTCTTTCTTTCTGCCTCTCTCTTTCTTTCTTTCTGCCTCTCTCTCTCTTTCTTCCTGCCTCTCTCTCTCTTTCTTTCTTTCTGCCTCTCTCTTCTTTCTTTCTGCCTCTCTCTCTCTTTCTTCCTGCCTCTCTCTCTCTTTCTTTCTGCCTCTCTCTCTCTTTCTTTCTGCCTCTCTCTTTCTTTCTGCCTCTCTCTCTCTTTCTTTCTGCCTCTCTCTTTCTTTCTTTCTGCCTCTCTCTCTCTTTCTTTCTGCCTCTCTCTCTCTTTCTTTCTGCCTCTCTCTCTCTTTCTTTCTTTCTGCCTCTCTCTTTCTTCCTGCCTCTCTCTCTCTTTCTTTCTGCCTCTCTCTTTCTTCCTGCCTCTCTCTCTCTTTCTTCCTGCCTCTCTCTCTCTTTCTTTCTGCCTCTCTCTCTCTTTCTTTCTTTCTGCCTCTCTCTCTCTTTCTTTCTTTCTGCCTCTCTCTTTCTTTCTGCCTCTCTCTCTCTTTCTTCCTGCCTCTCTCTCTCTTTCTTTCTTTCTGCCTCTCTCTCTCTTTCTTCCTGCCTCTCTCTCTCTTTCTTTCTGCCTCTCTCTTTCTTTCTTTCTGCCTCTCTCTTTCTTTCTTTCTGCCTCTCTCTTTCTTTCTGCCTCTCTCTTTCTTTCTTTCTGCCTCTCTCTCTCTTTCTTTCTGCCTCTCTCTCTCTTTCTTCCTGCCTCTCTCTCTCTTTCTTTCTTTCTGCCTCTCTCTCTCTTTCTTTCTGCCTCTCTCTCTCTTTCTTTCTGCCTCTCTCTTTCTTTCTGCCTCTCTCTTTCTTTCTTTCTGCCTCTCTCTCTCTTTCTTTCTGCCTCTCTCTTTCTTTCTGCCTCTCTCTTTCTTTCTTCCTGCCTCTCTCTCTCTTTCTTTCTGCCTCTCTCTCTCTTTCTTTCTGCCTCTCTCTTTCTTTCTGCCTCTCTCTCTCTTTCTTTCTGCCTCTCTCTTTCTTCCTGCCTCTCTCTCTCTTTCTTTCTGCCTCTCTCTCTCTTTCTTTCTGCCTCTCTCTTTCTTTCTGCCTCTCTCTTTCTTTCTTTCTGCCTCTCTCTCTCTTTCTTTCTGCCTCTCTCTCTCTTTCTTTCTGCCTCTCTCTTTCTTTCTTTCTGCCTCTCTCTCTCTTTCTTTCTGCCTCTCTCTCTCTTTCTTTCTGCCTCTCTCTTTCTTTCTTTCTGCCTCTCTCTCTCTTTCTTTCTGCCTCTCTCTCTCTTTCTTTCTGCCTCTCTCTCTCTTTCTTTCTGCCTCTCTCTTTCTTCCTGCCTCTCTCTCTCTTTCTTTCTGCCTCTCTCTCTCTTTCTTTCTGCCTCTCTCTCTCTTTCTTTCTGCCTCTCTCTCTCTTTCTTTCTGCCTCTCTCTCTCTTTCTTTCTGCCTCTCTCTCTCTTTCTTTCTGCCTCTCTCTCTCTTTCTTTCTGCCTCTCTCTCTCTTTCTTTCTGCCTCTCTCTCTCTCTCTTCCTGCCTCTCTCTTTCTTTCTTTCTGCCTCTCTCTTTCTTTCTGCCTCTCTCTCTCTTTCTTCCTGCCTCTCTCTTTCTTTCTTTCTTTCTGCCTCTCTCTCTCTTTCTTTCTGCCTCTCTCTTTCTTTCTTTCTTTCTGCCTCTCTCTCTCTTTCTTCCTGCCTCTCTCTTTCTTTCTTTCTTTCTTTCTGCCTCTCTCTCTTTCTTTCTGCCTCTCTCTCTTTCTTTCTTTCTTTCTGCCTCTCTCTCTCTTTCTTTCTGCCTCTCTCTCTCTTTCTTTCTGCCTCTCTCTCTCTTTCTTTCTGCCTCTCTCTCTCTTTCTTCCTGCCTCTCTCTTTCTTTCTTTCTTTCTGCCTCTCTCTCTCTTTCTTCCTGCCTCTCTCTCTTTCTTTCTTTCTGCCTCTCTCTTTCTTTCTGCCTCTCTCTTTCTTTCTTTCTGCCTCTCTCTCTCTTTCTTTCTGCCTCTCTCTCTCTTTCTTTCTGCCTCTCTCTTTCTTTCTTTCTTTCTGCCTCTCTCTTTCTTTCTTTCTGCCTCTCTCTCTCTTTCTTTCTGCCTCTCTCTCTCTTTCTTCCTGCCTCTCTCTCTCTTTCTTCCTGCCTCTCTCTCTCTTTCTTCCTGCCTCTCTCTTTCTTTCTTTCTTTCTGCCTCTCTCTCTCTTTCTTTCTGCCTCTCTCTCTCTTTCTTTCTGCCTCTCTCTTTCTTTCTTTCTTCCTGCCTCTCTCTCTCTTTCTTCCTGCCTCTCTCTTTCTTTCTTTCTTTCTGCCTCTCTCTCTCTTTCTTTCTGCCTCTCTCTCTCTTTCTTTCTGCCTCTCTCTTTCTTTCTTTCTTTCTGCCTCTCTCTCTCTTTCTTTCTGCCTCTCTCTTTCTTTCTTTCTTTCTGCCTCTCTCTCTCTTTCTTCCTGCCTCTCTCTTTCTTTCTTTCTTTCTGCCTCTCTCTTTCTTTCTTTCTGCCTCTCTCTTTCTTTCTTTCTGCCTCTCTCTCTCTTTCTTTCTGCCTCTCTCTCTCTTTCTTCCTGCCTCTCTCTCTCTTTCTTCCTGCCTCTCTCTCTCTTTCTTCCTGCCTCTCTCTTTCTTTCTTTCTTTCTGCCTCTCTCTTTCTTTCTTTCTGCCTCTCTCTCTCTTTCTTTCTGCCTCTCTCTCTCTTTCTTCCTGCCTCTCTCTTTCTTTCTTTCTTTCTGCCTCTCTCTTTCTTTCTTTCTGCCTCTCTCTCTCTTTCTTTCTGCCTCTCTCTCTCTTTCTTTCTGCCTCTCTCTTTCTTTCTTCCTGCCTCTCTCTCTCTTTCTTTCTGCCTCTCTCTTTCTTTCTTTCTGCCTCTCTCTTTCTTTCTTCCTGCCTCTCTCTCTCTTCCTTCCTGCCTGTTTCTTCCTGCCTCTCTCTTTCTTTCTGTCTCAGACACAGATAGATATTGTGTGGTATCGCTGTCTCTGCCTCTTTCTCTTATACGTATATATTGTCTGGTATTGCTGTCTCATCTCTCGCACTCAAACACAGATAGATATGTCGGAATTCTACCTTCCCGTCTGCCACGGGAATCGGAGGGCAAATGGCAGATAATGTGAAGGTCTGTTGACATCTGGTGGGATTTTCCGGTCTCGGGTCGAGTGAGGGCATAGAGTCTCGCCCATGTTGTCTCTTATTAATGATCTTTAAGCATAAATTGCAAACTGAGCTTTACCTTGTATGACCTGGATATAAATATCACCCAGAATGATGAGATAAGTAACTCAGATTTGTGGGTCTTATGTGAGACAAATTTGAATGCTGCTACGTGGGTTTATACTGTTACTTATGTGGGATATGATGGTGAAAAACTATCCTGATGGTGTTGGGGTTAGGGGATATTTCTCAGAGCAGAATTAACTTTTCCTGTACGGGAATGTTTACAGTTCACACATGATGCAAATAGTACTTGGACAGATTGTTTGCAGAGAACGCCATCTGTCTGCCATTACAAGCACCCTGCCTTTGCTACCAAATTGTCTGTCAATCACTGCATTTATTTATTCTATAACTTTGTAGCTACAACCAGGAAAACTATACATCAACTTCCACATCCTTTTTTATTTCTTCATTCTATGCATAAAGTCTCCACTACTGGGTTTGCTTCTCATTATATTCTATTACCAGTGAAGTAACTTTATTCTTCTTCATCACTAAGGCACTTCCTCCTCTTGTCTCCTGTCTTTTCTGTGAACATTATAACATTCCAAACCCATGGCCGTCTGCCATCAGAAAAGACAAGGACAGCAAATTCATGTGAACACCACCATCAGGAGTTTCACCTTCAAGCCACATACCGTCCTGGCTTGGAAATATATCACTGTTCCTTCACTGTCACTGGGTCAAAATCCTGGAACTTCCTCCCTAACAACATTGTGGGTGTATCTACCCCTCAGGCATTGCAGCAGTTCAAGAGACAGCTGAACAAGGGCAATTAGGACTGGGCAGTAAATACTGGCCTCGCCAGCAACACCCAAATCTCGTAAATGAATGTATTAAAAAGCCTGATGTACCTAATTTCCAGCATTGGCTGTCATACAGCCCTGTCTCCATAACGACCACCATAACATGATGTCCAAATTATGTGTCTGCAATCCATTATGTGTTATCCAACTTGTACTTATATGGTTCACACACTTTAATGTTCTGCATTTAAATATTTCCCTTTTTTCTCACTCCTAATTACTTTACATTTTTTCATTTTCTGTTATTCTATATTCTCTTTTTAAATATTCATACTAAAGTTTCCTTTTGCATTCCTTTCCCAATTATGATCCTCATTGAAACACATCACTTTTGAAAAGGGATTTGAATTCCCAGCAACTGACTCAAAAGATCACATGAAAAGATTTCAAATTTTAAGACTTTTAACGTAGCAAACAAGTTAAAATAATACCGATTAAACACCAGTTAGGGGATAACTCTAAACTATCGAGCAGGTATTCCTTATTCGCTTCTTAACATGATTGATAAGCTCATGTCACGCCTATGGATGTTAGGGAACTTGGGGAAATAAATAATGATGTCTTGAGGAGTGTACATATTACGGAGAAGGAGATGCTGGAAGTCTTAAATCCCCGGGACCTGATGAAGTGTATCCCAGGACATTGTGGGAGGCTAGGGAGGAAATTGTGGGTTCCCGAATCGAGATATTTGAATCATCGATAGTCACAGGTGAGGTACCTGAAGATCAGAGAGTGGGAAATGTTGTGCCTTTGTTTAAAATGGGCTGCAGGGAAAAGCCTGGGAATTACAGGCCAGTGAGCCCCACATCTGTGGTGGGTAAATTGTTGGAAGGTATTTTGAGAGACAGGATTTACAGGTATTCAGAGACATAAGGACTGATTAAGGACAGTCAGCATGGCTTTGTGAGTGGAAAATCATGTTTCACAAACTTAATTGAGTTTTTTGAAGTGGTAACCGAGAAGGTAGATGAGGGCAGTTGATGTTGTCTACATGGACTTTAGCAAGGTCTTTGACAAGGTACCACATGGTAAGTTGTTGCATACGGTTAAGTCCCATGGGATCCAAGGTGAGTTATCTAAATGGATACAAAATTGGCTTGATGACAGAAGCCAGAGAGTGGTGGTAGTGGGTTGCTTTTCAAACTGGAGGCCTGTGACCAGCGGTGTGTCTCAGGGATCAGTGCTGGGTGCACTGTTAGTTGTCATTTATATTAATGATTTGGATGAGAATATAGGAGACATGATTAGTAAGTTTGCAGACGACACCAAGATTGGTGGCATAGTGGACAGTGAAGAAAGTTATTTCTGATTGCAACGGGAAGGGACTTGATGGTTTGAGTTATAAGAAGAGGCTGGATAGACTGGGACTTTTTACTCTGGAGTGTAGGAGGCTGAGGGGTAATCTTATAGAGGTTTATAAAATAATGAGGGGCATAGATCAGCTAGATAGTCAATATCTTTTACCAAAAGTAGGGGAGTCTAAAACTAGAGGGCACAGGTTTAAGGTGAGAGGGGAGAGATACAGAAGTTTCCAAAGGGGCAATTTTTTCATACAGAGGGTGGTGAGTGTCTGGAGCAAGCTGCCAGAGGTAGTAGTAGAGATTGGTACGATGTTGTCTTTTGAAAAGCATTTAGATAGGGAATAGAGGGATATGGGTCAAATGCAGGCAATTGGAATTAGCTTGGGGTGAAAAAAGGGTGGCATGGACAAGTTGGGCCAAAGGGCCTGTTTCCATGCTGTAACCCTCTATGACTCTGTACATTATGCCTCACCTCAGCAGAATCTTGGCCTCGCTTTCAATCTCGCAATACTTCCAGGCATTTCAACAGGTTTTCTTCTCTCTTTAATGCTGGGGTAAGTTTTCCAGAGACTTTAAAAAATCCCTTCAGTGGGTTTTTCTGAATGTGCCCAAGTGAACTTCCAGCAGCAAGGCACCATCTAGTGATTTCTCATCTCTGCATCTCGTTAAAGTCCACTTTTCAAATGGGAAATTCATTCTCACCACCATTTTGTTCTCAGACCAAAACTTTCCTGTTGCAACATCTTTGTTTCTGCCTCCAGGATCATTGCGTTTGTCTGACTAAGTGTCTATAAGTTTGCACAAGGCTGCTGTGCCAGTGTGTTCAGGTCTGAACCTGGCACTTGAGAGTTTCAATAGACCAGACTTGGGCCCCATGGCAGCTAGGTCACATGATCATATCTTGCGCAGATCTAAAAGCAAATCTCACATTCTTCTTTGTTACTCCTGCTTACCCTGCATTAGAGACAATTTAAAGCATAACCATTTGATAAAGCCAGCATTGTAACACCATTCAGTTTAAACCACTGCATGCTTGTCACCATTTGTAACTGAATGGTTGTAACCCATTGTAACCATCCTATTTATCCTTCCCTGATCCCAGCCTGGTTCGGTTGGGGTTTGTCTCAATGGTACAAATGTTTCTTCCAGGTCCAGGGCTGGCATCTGGTGTTCATCCGCAGTAAGAATCCTCCAGTGGTAAACATTAATAAACAAAGAAACCAACTTAACTAGCTAAATTAATGAGGATCTTTTATTGCACAACCACTTGGGCCACGCCCTGAGCCACAAGTGCTTCCTCCCAATCCCCATCTGCTTCTATTTCTACCAGGTCAGCTGACCACCACAGCATTTGAACACCAAGTCAGACAGAACAGAGCAGTTCTGACCTGAGATGCTAACTGTGTTCTCTCTCTATAGATGCTGCCAGATCTGCTGAGATTTTCCAACATTTTCTGTTTTTGTTTCAGATTTCTAGCATCTGCAGTAATTTGGTTTGGTCCATGCCATACCCAACTACATTAGCCTCATGTTTACCTCCCTCGTTTGTTTATCTCTTTGCCAGTTTGCATGTTTTGGTAATCCAGAGATTATTCAAAGGTTATGAAGTGACTCTCGCCTTGTTCACCTGATGGGTCTTAGTTGATGCCTCACTGGTGAAAAGGAGTGTGACCTGTAATTGGAAACCCCTCAGATCTTTAGCCCCTCACTTCAAGTACAATCCAGCCCTCCTCAGGATGAACCCTGTTAAAGCTCACAGTGGAGGGACAGTTACTGGAAGGGTGAAACTCTGTCCATTATGGCATGGAAGACAGCATCTCTAAGTATTTGGTGTTTTTCAGCAGGCATGGCACAATGATAACTACCAACACAGGACTACTTGCCAAACAGCAGGATAGTGGTGGACAGTTAAACAACTCACTTGAGGAGGAGGCTCCACAAATACCTCCATCTTCAATGATGGAGAAGCTCAGCACATCATTGCAGAAGGCAAGGCTGAAGCATTCGCAGAAGTCTTCACCCAGAAGTACTGAGTGGATGATCCACCTCGGCCTCCTCCGGACGCCCCCACCATCACATTTTCAGTTAATTCGATTCATTCCACTTGATACTGGATACTGTAAAGGCGGTGGGTTTTGACAATGTTCTGGCAATGTCCTGATGACATGTACTCCAGAAATCGCTGCTCCCCTAGACAAGCTGTTCCAATACAATTACTGCAATGTGGAAAATTGCCCAGGTATGTCCTGTACACACAAAACAGGACAAATCCAACCCAGTCAATTACTGCCCCATCAATCTACTCTCAATTGTCAACAAAACGATGGAACATGTTGATAACAGTATTATCAAGCAGCACGATCTGAGACCTAACCTGCTTATTGGTGCTCAGTTTGGATTCTGCCAGGGTCACTCAGCTCCTGACCTCATTGCAGCCTTGGTCCAATCACAGATCAAAAAGCAGAACCAGAGAGATGACAGTGACTGCCCTTGACATCAAGGCAGCGTGTGACCGAGCGGGTCATCAAGTAGAAAAATTAATATCAGTGGGAATTGAGGGGGATGGGGGAAGAAAACTGTCCATTGGGTTGAGTCAGACCTGGCACAAAGGAAGATGGTTGGAGTAGTAGGAGGTCAATCATCTCAGCTTCAGGACATTTCTGCAGGAGTCTCTCAGGATAGTGTCCTCGGCACAACAATCTTCAGCTGATTGATTAATGACTTTCTCTCCATTATAAGGTCAGAAATGGGAATGTTCATCGATGATTGCACAACATTCAGCACTATTCACGTCACTTCAGATAATTAAGCAATTCATGTCCCAATGCAGCAAGACCTGCGCAGTAGTCAGCTTTGGGCTGATAAGTGGCAAGTAACATTCATGCCACGTAAGTGCCAGACGATCACCGTTTCCCCATGACATTAAATGGCATTGCCATCACTGAATCCGCCATTCAACATCCAGGGTTTGCTGTTGACCAACAGCTAGACTAAACTAGCCGTATAATGGAATTGCAGGTAATATCTTGAAAAGGATAGAAAGCTGGTCAGCCGATAGGAAACAAAGAGATGGCGTAAACAAATTTCTTTCTGATTGGTAGTGACTGACATAGGGAATTGTGCTAGGACCCCAACTGTTCATAAGAACATAAGAACATAAGAAATAGGAGCAGGAGTAGGCCAACTAGCCCTTCGAGCCTGCCCCGCCATTCAATAAGATCATGGCTGATCTGTCGTGGCTCAGTTCCACATTCCCGCCCTCTCCCCATAACCCTTAATCCCCTCTCTCATCAAAAACCCATCAACCCGCGTCTTAAATATATTTAGCGAGGCAGCCTCCACCACTTCAATGGGCAGAGAATTCCAGAGATTCACCACCCTTTGAGTGAAGAAGTTCCTCCTCAACTCTGTTCTAAACCCCCCCCCCCCGCTTTAACTTGAGGCTATGCCCCCTAGTCCTACTGTCCTTTCTGAGCGGGAAGAGTCTCTCCACCTCTATCCTATCCATCCCATTCATCATCTTATACGTCTCAATGAGATCTCCCCACATTCTTCTAAACTCTAACGAGTACAAGCCTAATCTATTCAGCCTCTCCTCATAGCTCAACCCCCTCAACTCCGGCATCAGCCTAGTAAACCTCCTCTGCACTCCCTCCAAGGCCAAGATATCCTTGCGTAAGTACGGCGCCCAAAACTGCACACAGTACTCCAGCTGCGGCCTCACCAATGCCCTACACAGCCGCAGCAAGACCTCCCTACTTTTATATTCAATCCCCCTCGCGATGAAGGCCAGCATCCCATTCGCCTTCCTGACCACCTGCTGCACCTGCAGGCTGGGTTTTTGCGACTCATGCACAAGGACCCCGAGGTCCCTCTGCACCGTCGCCTGCTGCAGTTTTTCTCCACGTAAGTAATAATCCTTCCTACCATTATTCCTACCAAAGTAAACCACCTCGCACTTGCCAACATTAAATTCCATTTGCCATTTCCTGGCCCATTCGCCCAGCCTATCTAGATCCTTCTGTAGACTCTCCCCACCCTCCGCACAATTTGCCGTTCCACCAATCTTGGTGTCATCAGCAAATTTCGACACCATACACTCGGTTCCCTCCTCCAGATCATCTATATAAATGGTAAATAGATGAGGCCCCAGCACCGACCCCTGGGGCACTCCACTAGTCACCAACCACCAATCCGAATAGCACCCATTGACCCCCACTCTCTGCCTCCTATTTGACAGCCAATCCCCTATCCACGCTAACACCCTGCCCCCAACTCCATGCCCCCTGACCTTCTGTAATAACCTCTTGTGAGGTACCTTGTCAAACGCCTTCTGAAAATCCAGAAAGACCACATCCATCGGCTCTCCTCTATCCACCGCCCTAGACACATCCTCATAGAACTCCAGTAAATTTGTCAGACACGACTTCCCTTTACGGAAACCGTGCTGCGTCTGCTCTATCAAGCAGTTCCCCTCAAGATGCCTCGCTATTTCCTCCTTGATGACGGATTCTAACATTTTACCTACAACAGACGTTAAACTAACAGGCCTATAATTCCCCGCCTTTTGCCTGGCACCCTTCTTAAACAGCGGCGTAACATTAGCCGTTTTCCAATCTTCCGGCACCTCCCCGGAATCCAGCGACGTCTGGAAAATAACCACCAAGGCATCCACTATCACCTCCGCCATTTCTTTCAGGACCCTCGGATGTATTCCATCCGGTCCTGGGGACTTGTCCACAATCAGCCCCTCCAGTCTGTCGAGCACCACCTCTCTAGTAACAGTAATGTCATCGAGACCCTCCAGTCCTACCACCTTTCCATCTCTAACATTATATTTATATGTTAATAATTTACATTATGTTAATAATTATGTTAACAATATGTTAATAATTCACATTATATGTTAATAATTTGGAGGAGGAAACTGAATGCCTTATCTCCAAATTCGCAGATGATACAAATTTGGGTGGGAGGGTGAGCTGTGAGGAGGATGCAGAGATGCTTCAGTGTGATTTGGACGGGATGAGTGTGTGTGCATCTGCGTGGCAGATGCAGTATAATGTGGATAAATGTGAGGTTATCCACTTTGGTAGCAATAGTAGGAAGACATTATTATTTGAATGGGTGTAAATTGAGAGAGGTGGATACTCAACCCAGTGGTGTTCCCAGTGGTGGGGGAGTCCAGAACTAGGGGGGTCATAGTTTGAGGATATGGAGTGAACCTTTTAGAACTGAAGTGAGAGAGAATTTTCTTCACCTAGAAAATGGTGAATGTGTGGAATTCACAACCACAGAATGTAGTTGAAGTCAAAACATCTGATTTCAAGAGGAAATTAAATATAGCTCTTGAGGCTAACGGGATCAGGATATTAAATTTGATGAGTCATACCATCAACAAGAGGCACTGCAGGAACTCACCAAGGCTCCTTTGACAGCACCTTCCGCTACCATCTAGAAGCCAAGGGCAGCAGGTCCACCTGCAAGTTCCCCTCCAATTCATTCACCATCCCGACTTAGAGCTTTCCTTTCACTGTCGCTGGGTCAACGTCCTGGAACTTCCTTCCCAACAGCATTGTGAATGTACCCACATCACAGGAACTGCAGTGGTCCAAGAAGGTGACTCATTGCCACCTTGTCGAGGACAACTGGGGATGGACAATAAATGTCGACCTAGCCAGCGACACCCACATCCTGTAAAATAAAAAAATGTAAAGAATGAAAGCAGAGAAACACCTGAATGGATTGCCACTGTTCAGCTACCGACTTTTGGGTCCTCCTGACCTCTGGAATCATACAGGAAGAGTGGAGAATCTGGGGGTAGCAGCACACACTGTTCCTCCACTAGAATCAAATCCCCTTGCTGTAATTTTGGTAAAAGTGTGATATGCAAACATACAACAACATAAAGTGCCAGTTCTGATGAAGCCCAAGATAATCGTAAATCGGGCTTTTCAATCATGAGAGGACCCAGAGGAGACAATGATATTACTTCCATACTGGCTACACTCCAAACAATGAGGAATCTGCTACTATAACTTGAGCAACCTTGTTTTTTAATAAAGCTTCTCGTTTTTGGTGCTGTGCTGCCTCCTCTTCCCTATGTCTCAATATGCACCACAACAATAAGATTTTCTCACTCTCCAATATCCTTTCATGCCATTTGAGACAAATCCTTGCACCAGATGAGCAACAAACTATATGGGACTTCTGATCCTGGGTCACTATCTGTTTCCCCAAATTATTGTAACATCTACAACTATTGCTTCTCTTGTTTTGGATAGTCTGCAATTTTGACTGTCCTTCTGATAGTCTTGCTATTACTTTTACAGAGCGAGTACATTGTAGTTGTTGAATAGAATCAGTTCCTTTGATCCTTCTTACTTAAGCGTTATGGGACAAAAGCAGGCCATTTGTCCCAGTCACCCCATGCTGTTGCTTATGCTCCACTCAAGCCTTCTTAATTCCCTGAGAGTCCAGAACTTTATCTATGCCAGCCTTGAATACAATCAATGATGAAACATCCACAACCTTTTGGTGTAGAGAATTCCAAAGATTCACATTCTTAGCATGAGGTAATTTCTCTCCATCTCATGCTGAATGATCAACTCCTTATCCTGAGACTCTGCCCCTGTGCTTTAGATTGTTTCTGCTTGTTGGGCAATCTCTCAGCATCTACCATATCAAGCTGTTCAGCATTGTGCAAGTTTAAGTACGATTGCCCCTCATTCTTCTGAACTCTAGAAGTTTAGGCCCGATTTACTTAGCCACTCAATAAACGCAACCCTCTCATCCCAAGGACCAATTTTGTGAAGCTTTGCTTTACCATCTCAGTGCGAGTATATCTCCCTTAAATGTGGAGACCCAAACTGCACAAGGTGCTCCAGATGTGGTCTCACCAAAACCCTGTTCAATTGTAACAAGACTTCTTTATTCTTGATCTCCAATCCCCTTGCAACAAAGGCTAATATGCCACTTGCCTTCCTAATTACTTGCTGCACCTAACTTTGTGTTCCTTGGACAAGCACACCAAGTTTCTTTGAACATTTACACTTACAAGTTTAACACCTTTTAAATATATTTTGCTTTTTTATTCTTATGATCAAGTGAATAACTTCACACTTCCCTACATTGTACAGCATTAGCCACCTTGTTGCCCACCCGCTTAAACTGCTTATGTCTCTCTATAGCCTCAGTGTATCCACCCACAGCTTACCTTCCCACCTAGCTTGGTGTTATCAGCAAACTTGGATACATTATTCCCTGTCTCTTCATCCAAGTCATTAACATAGATTGTAAATAGCTGAGACCCCAGCACTGATCCTTGCTGCTCTCCCCTTTTCACTACCTGCCAAGTTGAAAAAGCCCTCTTTCTGTCCACTCTCTGCTCTCTATTTGTTAATCAATCCTCTAATGCTAATGTATTACCCCAACTTGCTTATTTTGCTTATTGTCCTTTTTATTTGGTACTTTATCAAAATTTTGAAAATTCAGGGATACTACATACTGGTTTCCCTCTATCTACACTACTTACATCCTCAAAAATAATAATTTAATAAATTTGTCAAACAGATTTTCCTTTAGTAAAGTGATGTTGATTTGTTTGAAACATGCTATGTATTTCTCAGTTCATTGTTAAGAATTCCTTAATAATAGATTCCAGTATTTTCCCAATAACTAATGTTAGGCTACCTGGCCTGTAGTTCACTGTTTTCTCCAACCCTTTTTTTTGAAAACCGCTGGGCTCTGCCAACTTTGAATCTACTAGGACAGATCCTGGATCTGGAGTTTTGAAAATCGGCATGGACAAGTTAGGCCGAAGGGCCTGTTTCCATGCTGTAAACCTCTATGACTCTATGACATCGTTTTTCAACATTTTGGATTTTTTCTTTGAAATTTTCCCAGTGTTTATTTAACTTCATACCTTTTAAGATATTTACCCAATTAATCTTAGTACATTCTCCCATTGAACTTGTGTAATTGGGTTTGTTTAAATTTAAGATTCTTGTTTGCAATTAGAGTATGTCACTTTCAAATTTAATATGTAATTAAATGGTATTATGATCACTATTTCCCAGTGGATCCCTACTATGTCATTACTAATTAAGCAAAAAGTCTGACAACACCAGGTTTAAGTCCAACCGATTTATTTGATAGTAATGAGCGTACTATCAAATAAATTGGTTGGACTTAAACCTGGTGTTGTCAGACTTTTTACTGTGTTTACCCCAGTGCAACACCGGCACATCAACATCATGATTACTAATTAACCCTGCTTCATTACACAATATTAAATCTCGGATAGCTTTATCCCTAGTGTGTTCCACAATGTATTGTTCCAATGAACTGTCATCAAAATACTTTACAAACTCATCTTCTAGGCAACTATTGTCAACTTGATTGGCCTAGTCTATATGAAGATTCAAGTGCCCCACAGTTGTTCCATTTCCTTTGTTACAAGGGCCAGTCGTTTGTTTAATGCTTGGGACAGTTTCACTTCCCACAAACTCTCAGACTGCAGTTTCTGCATACAGCCTTCTCTGCCATATCTTTGTCTGGCTTATATGAATTGTCTACTTTTTGTTGTAACACTTTTTGAAGGCAGAAGTAAAGTTAAATTTTCAGGTGGATGGCCTTCATCAGATGCGGGCTCGTTGGGCCGAAGGGCCTGTTTCCCGTGCTGGGTTGTTCTTTGTACAAAGACCTTGAGCAGTTCTAGGCACCACGTCTTAGAATCATAAAATTCGTAAGGTGCAGAAGGCGGCCACTTGGCTCATCAAGCCTGCATCGACATCAATCCCATCCAGGTCCTATCCCTATAACCACACGTATTTGTCCTGCTAATTTGTAGTGTAGAGGATCAGAAGGACCTTGGGGTCCAGGTCCATAGGACTCTTAAATCAGCCTTGCAGGTGGAGGATGTGGTCAAGAAGGCGTATGGTGTACTAGCCTTTGTTAATCGAGGGATTGAGTTTAGGAGTCGGGAGGTAATGCTGCAATTTTATAGGACCCTTGTCAGACCCCACTTAGAGTATTGTGCGCAGTTCTGGTCACCTCACAACAGGAAGGATGTGGAAGCTATTGAGAGGCTGCAGAGGAGATTTACAAGGATGTTGCCTGGATTGTGAGGCATGCCTTATGAGGATAGGTTGAGGGAGCTAGGTCTTTTCTCCCTTGAGAGACGAAGGCTGAGAGGCGACCTGATAGAGGTTTATAAGATGTTGAGAGGTATAGAGTGGGTGGATTCTCAAAGGCTATTCCCCAGGGCTGAAATGGTCGCTATGAGAGGACACAGGTTTAAGGTGCTGGGGAGTAGGTACAGAGGAGATGTCAGGAGTAAGTTTTTCACTCAGAGGGTGGTGGGTGAGTGGAATCGGCTGCCAGTGGTGGAGGTGAACGCGCTGGGTCTTTTAAGAGAATTCTGGATGAGTTCATGAGATTTAATGGGATTGAGGGTTTTTGATAGGCCTGGTAGGTAGGGATATGATCGGTGCAACTTGTGGGCCGAAGGGCCTGTTTGTGCTGTAGTGTTCTATGTTCTATGTAATCCCCCTGACACTATGGGGCAGTTTAACATGACCAATCAACCTAGCTCACACATCTTTGGACTGTGGGAGGAAATTGGAGTTCTCAGAGAAAACCCACACAGACATGGGAAGAACATGTAAACTCCACACAGACAGTGACCTGAGGGAGGAAGAAGGGTGGCATGGTGGCACAGTGGGGTTAGCACTGCTGCCTCATACCGCCAGAGACCCGGGTTTGGGAGCAAGGGCACGATGGGGGCAAGGAGATGAACATTATAGACTATAGAGCAAAGACACATTAAAATCAACTCTTTAAGAGAGTTTAGAAAACTAATCTTCACACAATGGACATGTGAATGACTTCCACAAAACCAGCTTCACATCAGTTTAATTAATTGTAAATGTGAGATTGATCAACTTGTACTAGACATGGTCTTGTCCTGCTCCAATGAGCACACAGTGCCTTGGATTCCTTTACTTCATCTGAAGATTTCTCCAGTACCATGGCTAACCAGCTCACTGAATGTATCTATTCAATTTATCAGACTTCTGACTCAGCCCTCCTCACCCTGCACAACAACGACAAAGTTCCTCCTGACTTCACCATCCACCGCATCAGCCTTCATATTGAATGGATCACCTTTCACTATTGCCACCCCCAGCGTCACCAAATACATCTCCTCATCCCCCACTCCAACGTCAGCATTTCAAACAGAACATTCACTCCCCTCCCCGCAGGCACTCACTCCCCTCGTTTCCCCGGGTTGAAATGGTCACTACGAGAGGACACAGATTTAAGGTGCGGGGAGGCAAGTACAGAAGTGATGTTAGGGGTAAGTTTTTCACTCAGAGGGTGGTGAGTGAATGGAATCGGCTGCTGTCAGTGGTGGTGGAGGCGAACTCGCTGGGGTCTTTTAAAAGACTTCTGGATGAGTATATGGGGTTTAGTGGGATTGGGGGTTATAGATAGGTCTATGGATTGGTAGGTGTTGATGTGATTGGCGCAACTTGTGGGCCGAAGGGCCTGTTTGTGCTGTAGTGTTCTATGTTCTATGTAATAGGAAGCAGAGAGTTGGAATAAATGGGTGCTTTTCTGGTTGGCAGTTAGTGACTAGTGGAGTGCCACAGGGATCGGTGCTGGGGCCTCAACTGTTTACCATTTATATAGATGATCTGGAGGAAGGGGACTGAGTGAAGGGTAACAAAATTTGCTGATGACACGAAGATGAGTGGAAAAGTGAATTGCGTGGAAGGCGCGGAAAGTCTGCACAGAGATCTGGATAGGCTGAGTGAGTGGGCAAGAACCTGGCAGATGGAGTTTAATTGTTAGCAAATGTGAGGTTATCCACTTTGGTAGAAATAATAGTAGGAGGAGTTATTATTTAAGTGGTGAAAAGCTGCAGCATGCTACGGTGCAGAGGGACCTGGGGGTCCTTGTGCACGAATCGCAAAAACCCAGTCTGCAGGTGCAGCAGGTGATCAAGAAGGCAAATGGAATGCTGGCCTTTATAGCGAGGGGGATTGAATATAAAAGTAGGGAGGTCTTGCTGCAACTGTACAGGGCACTGGTGAGGCCGCAGCTGGAGTACTGTGTGCAGTTTTGGTCCCCTTATTCGTGAAAGGATACATTGGCCTTGGAGTGTGTACAGAGAAGGTTCACTAGGCTGATACTGGAGATGAGGGGGTTAGCCTGTGAAGAGAGATTGAATAGACTGGGTCTGCACTCGTTGGAGTTTAGAAGGATGAGGGGGGATCTTATAGAGACATATAAGATAATGAAGGGGATAGAGAGGGTAGAGGTATAGAGATTCTTTCCGCTTAGAAAGGATAGCAGGACTAGAGGGCACAGTCTCAAAATAAGGGGGGTGCAGTTTAGAACGGAGTTGAGGAGGAACTTCTTCACTCAAAGGGTGGTGAGTCTCTGGAATTCTCTGCCCATTGAAGTGGTGGAGGCTACCTCGTTGAATATATTTAAGTCACGGGTAGATAGGTTTTTGGTAGGCAAGGGAATTAAGGGTTATGGGGAGAGGGCGGGAAAGTGGAACTGATCCACTTCAGATCAGCCATGATCTTATTGAATGGCGGGACAGGCTCGAAGGGCTAGATGGCCTACTCCTGCTCCTATTTCTTATGTTCTTATAAACATTCACTTCCTCCACCACCCACCTGAGGATGGAGCAGTGCTCCGAAAGCTTGTGCTACCAAATAAACCTGTTGGACTTTAACCTGATGTTGTGAGACTATCTGCAGGATGCAGTGTGGGAACTGAAGCTTCATTATATACCATCTTCCAAACCATGACTTCTACCGTCTGGACGGACAAGAGCAGCACATATCCGGGAACGTGACCACCTCAAGGTTCTCCTCCAAGTCACTCAGTGCTCTGACTTGGAAATATATCATCGTTCCTTCACTGTCACTTATTCCCTAACAGCGCAAGGAGCGTATCTGCATCTCAGAGATCACAGGCTCAAGAAAGCAGCTCTTCGTTAGCTTCTCAAGAAACGAATGCTGGTCAGGACAATTAATGTTGGTCTTGGGGGAGATGCCCAGATCCCCTAAATCTTTATTTTAAAGATTCCAGAGTCCAAAGATGTGCAGGTTTGGTGGATTGGCCATGTTAAATTGCCCATTAGTCTCACGAGGACCGGCTAGGGTAAATGCATGGGATTATGGGGTAGGGCCTGAGTGGGATAGTGGTCAGTGCTGTCTCAATGGGCTAAATGGCCTCCTTCCGCACTGTAGGATTCTATGACTCTGTCCTAAATATCTTTCTGAACAACCTCACCTTTTCCCATTTTACCTTCCCAGCATAAGCAGGAGATGCTTATCCTTTTACTTCTTATTTCCTTACCTCCCAAGACCCAAGCCCTCCTTCCAGGCAAAGCAGTGATTTACTTGTCATATTATACAGCGCAGAAAAGGCCATTTGGCCCATTGAGCCTGCACTGACTATAATTACCATTAAAGCTGTGCTAATCCCATTTTCCTGCACTTGTCCCATATTCTTGAAAGTGATTATATTTCAAGTGCTCTTCCAAATATTTTCACAGGTTGTGAGGTTTCCACTCTCCCCCACCTTCTCAGGCAGTAAATTCCAGATTTCAACTATTCTCCAAATTGTTTTTTCTCGAATCCCCTCTGAATCTCCTGCTCCTAACACAAACTGTGCCTCCTTGTGAATCATCGCTCAACCAAGGGGAACAGCTGCTCCCCATCACTATGTCCATACTCCTCAAAATCTTATGCAGCTCAGTCAGGGCCCCCCTTCAGCCTTCTTTGCTGTAAAGAAATTAATCTAAGCCCATCTGATCTCTTACAGCTCAAATGCTCAATCCCAGCCAGCATCCTGGTGAATGTCCTCAGTACCCCTGCTCGTCCTAATGTCAGTGACCAGAACTGCACATACTACTCCAGTTATGAACAACTCCAACAATACTTCCTTGCTCTAATACTTCATACCACATCTGATAAAAGCAAGGGTCCCACATGACTCCTTAACTATCCTCTTCCCCTGGTCTGCCACCTTTTAGGGATTTGAAGAAGTACCCCAAGATCCTCTGAGATTTCCAGTGCCCTGCCATTCATCAAGTACTGCCTCATCTTATTTCTTCTTCCAAAGTGTATCACCTTGTACTTATCAGGGTTAAATACCACCTTGCTATTGCTCTGCCTATCTGACCAACCTATCCATATCTTCCTGTAACCTCTGACCATCATCTTCGCTATTAACCACCCTACAAATATTGATGTGTGCAAGTCTAGTTAACATTCCTCCCCCTAACATTTTCTTCTATATCATATGGGTGCCAGTACTGATCCTTATGGTACACCGCTGGACACTGGCCTCCAGCCTTCTACACTACCTTATTTTTAAGCCAGTTTCAGATCCATCTCGCCAAGTTTCCCTGAATTCTGTTTTAACTTTCTCAAATCTCCCATGTGAAACTTTGTCAAAAGCTTTACTAAAATCCATATAAACTACACTTGCTGAACTTTCCTCATCCACACACTTGGTCACATTTTCAAAAAATTCTAAGAAATTTGTTAGTTGTGACCTCCCTCTGACAAAGCCAAATTAACCAATGCATTTCCAAGTGGAGGTTAATTCTCTCTTTCAGAATTTTCTCCCATTGCTTCCCTACTACTGATTTGTATTCCTTTGAACTTACTTATTACTTTATTTGCTGCTCCTGATGTGCTCTCTGCACCAAGGATTTCAAATGGATTGGACAACTGCTTCGTGGAACAACTCTTCAGTCCTGAGCTTCCTGTGGGGGGTTTTGTGTGGAGATTGCAGGAGCACTGTTCCCCTGATCTCCCTTCCCCAATGGATACAGTGACCTCCAATCTCCCTGCCCCGCTGGACACAGGGTCCCCAATTCCCCTTGCCCAGTGAACACAGTGATCTCCAATCCCCCTACCCACTGGACACAGGGTCCCCAATTCCCCTTGCCCAGTGAACACAGTGATCTCCAATCCCCCTACCCACTGGACACAGGGTCCCCAATTCCCCTTGCCCAGTGAACACAGTGATCTCCAATCTCCCTGCCCCGCTGGACACAGGGACCCCGATTCCCCTTGCCCAGTGAACACAGTGATCTCCAATCTCCCTGCCCCGCTGGACACATGGACCCCGATTCCCCTTGCCCAGTGAACACAGTGATCTCCAATCTCCCTGCCCCGCTGGACACAGGGACCCCAATTCCCCTTGCCCAGTGAACACAGTGATCTCCAATCTCCCTGCCCCGCTGGACACAGGGACCCCAATTCCCCTTGCCCAGTGAACACAGTGATCTCCAATCTCCCTGCCCCGCTGGACACAGGGACCCCAATTCCCCTTGCCCAGTGAACACAGTGATCTCCAATCTCCCTGCCCCGCTGGACACAGGGACCCCAATTCCCCTTGCCCAGTGAACACAGTGATCTCCAATCTCCCTGCCCCGCTGGACACAGGGACCCCAATTCCCCTTGCCCAGTGAACACAGTGATCTCCAATCTCCCTGCCCCGCTGGACACAGGGACCCCAATTCCCCTTGCCCAGTGAACACAGTGATCTCCAATCTCCCTGCCCCGCTGGACACAGGGACCCCAATTCCCCTTGCCCAGTGAACACAGTGATCTCCAATCTCCCTGCCCCGCTGGACACAGGGACCCCAATTCCCCTTGCCCAGTGAACACAGTGATCTCCAATCTCCCTGCCCCGCTGGACACAGGGTCCCCAATTCCCCTTGCTGGATAGAAACGTGGTCCCCAATCCCCCTTGCTCGGTGGACGCAGTGTTCCCCAATCGGGGGAACATTGTGTGCAGCACTGAGGGGGATCGGGTTGTAGCTATCCAGCGGGGCAGGGGATTTGGGGACTCCATTGTCCAGTGATGGAGGGGATTGGGGGACACTGTGTCCTGTGGGTGAGGGGGAATCGGGGGACACTGTGTCCTGTGGGTGAGGGGGAATCGGGGGACACTGTGTCCTGTGGGTGAGGGGGAATCGGGGGACACTGTGTCCTGTGGGTGAGGGGGAATCGGGGGACACTGTGTCCTGTGGGTGAGGGGGAATCGGGGGACACTGTGTCCTGTGGGTGAGGGGGAATCGGGGGACACTGTGTCCTGTGGGTGAGGGGGAATCGGGGGACACTGTGTCCTGTGGGTGAGGGGGAATCGGGGGAACACTGTGTCCAGGAGGGGAGGGGGATCGGGGGGAACGCTGTGTCCGGGAGGGGAGGGGGATCGGGGGAACACTGTGTCCGGGAGGGGAGGGGGATCGGGGGGACGCCGTGTCCAGGAGGGGAGGGGGATCGGGGGGACGCTGTGTCCGGGAGGGGGGATCGAGGGAACGCTGTGTCCGGGAGGGGAGGGGCATTGGGGGAACGCTGTGTCCGGGAGGGGGGACCGGGGGGACGCTGTGTCCGGGAGGGGGGTTCGGGGGGAACGCTGTGTCCGGGAGGGGAGGGGGTTCGGGGGAACGCTGTGTCTGGGAGGGGAGGGGGATCGGGGGAACGCTGTGTCCGGGAGGGGAGGGGGATCGGGGGGACGCCGTGTCCGGGAGGGGAGGGGGATCGGGGGAACGCTGTGTCCGGGAGGGGAGGGGGATCGGGGGGACGCCGTGTCCGGGAGGGGAGGGGGATCGGGGGGACGCCGTGTCCGGGAGGGGAGGGGGATCGGGGGAACGCCGTGTCCGGGAGGGGACGGGGATCGGGGGAACGCCGTGTCCGGGAGGGGAGGGGGATCGGGGGAACGCCGTGTCCGGGAGGGGAGGGGGATCGGGGGAACGCCGTGTCCGGGAGGGGGGATCGGGGGGAACGCTGTGTCCGGGAGGGGAGGGGGATCGGGGGAACACCGTGTCCGGGAGGGGAGGGGGATCGGGGGAACGCCGTGTCCGGGAGGGGAGGGGGATCGGGGGAACGCCGTGTCCGGGAGGGGGGATCGGGGGGACGCCGTGTCCGGGAGGGGGATCGGGGGGACGCCGTGTCCGGGAGGGGAGGGGGATCGGGGGAACGCCGTGTCCGGGAGGGGAGGGGGATCGGGGGAACGCCGTGTCCGGGAGGGGGGATCGGGGGAACGCCGTGTCCGGGAGGGGAGGGGGATCGGGGGGACGCCGTGTCCGGGAGGGGAGGGGGATCGGGGGGACGCCGTGTCCGGGAGGGGAGGGGGATCGGGGGAACGCCGTGTCCGGGAGGGGAGGGGGATCGGGGGAACGCCGTGTCCGGGAGGGGGGATCGGGGGACGCCGTGTCCGGGAGGGGGATCGGGGGGACGCCGTGTCCGGGAGGGGAGGGGGATCGGGGGGACGCCGTGTCCGGGAGGGGAGGGGGATCGGGGGGGACGCCGTGTCCGGGAGGGGAGGGGGATCGGGGGGGACGCCGTGTCCGGGAGGGGAGGGGGATCGGGGGGGACGCCGTGTCCGGGAGGGGAGGGGGATCGGGGGAACGCCGTGTCCGGGAGGGGAGGGGGATCGGGGGAACGCCGTGTCCGGGAGGGGAGGGGGATCGGGGGAACGCCGTGTCCGGGAGGGGAGGGGGATCGGGGGGAACGCCGTGTCCGGGAGGGGAGGGGGATCGGGGGGAACGCCGTGTCCGGGAGGGGGGATCGGGGGGAACGCCGTGTCCGGGGTGGGGGGGATCGGGGGGACGCCGTGTCCGGGAGGGGAGGGGGATCGGGGGGACGCCGTGTCCGGGAGGGGAGGGGGATCGGGGGGACGCCGTGTCCGGGAGGGGAGGGGGATCGGGGGGACGCCGTGTCCGGGAGGGGAGGGGGATCGGGGGGGACGCCGTGTCCGGGAGGGGAGGGGAGGGGGATCGGGGGAACGCCGTGTCCGGGAGGGGAGGGGGATCGGGGGGGACGCCGTGTCCGGGAGGGGAGGGGGATCGGGGGGGACGCCGTGTCCGGGGTGGGGGGGATCGGGGGGACGCCGTGTCCGGGAGGGGAGGGGGATCGGGGGGACGCCGTGTCCGGGAGGGGAGGGGGATCGGGGGGGACGCCGTGTCCGGGAGGGGAGGGGGATCGGGGGGGACGCCGTGTCCGGGAGGGGAGGGGGATCGGGGGGGACGCCGTGTCCGGGAGGGGAGGGGGATCGGGGGGGACGCCGTGTCCGGGAGGGGAGGGGGATCGGGGGGGACGCCGTGTCCGGGAGGGGAGGGGGATCGGGGGGGACGCCGTGTCCGGGAGGGGAGGGGGATCGGGGGGAACGCCGTGTCCGGGAGGGGAGGGGGATCGGGGGGACGCCGTGTCCGGGAGGGGAGGGGGATCGGGGGGACGCCGTGTCCGGGAGGGGAGGGGGATCGGGGGAACGCTGTGTCCGGGGTGGGGGGGATCGGGGGGACACTGTGTCCGGGGTGGGGGGGATTGGGAGGGGAACATTGTGTCTAGCGGGAGAGGGGCTCGGGATTAACTCTCCTGCATGGAGGCAGCTGTGACTGTGTGGTCCTCTTGTGTTCACAGATGGCGGTTATTGGACAGCAGTCAGGTACGGCTAGTCTGACCGAGCTTCAGGTGAGCACCCTGGAAAGCACACACAGCAGCAAGCTGGCACAGAACGACTGACCATTCACAAGCCAGGAACTGAGAGAAGCAACATCTATTTTCAAATCGAAACTGACTGCCATATTTATTTATTTTTTGTCTCCCCCTCTCCCTTGACCCCTGTTATATTCGGAATTGATGGAGCTTTTTTTCTAAATCAATGTGAAATTGCCGACTGCCTAAGGTTTATCTTTCTCACAATTCAAAGCGATTTGCACACTGTGGACCCATTTTAAAGTCCAGCCAAAAATTGCCCGTGTACTGGAGCCCTGTAAATACATGAATTCACTCTTCTGTCTGGCCCTCGAAGGAACAAAATCATCACCAAGCCTTTCTGACAGATGTGTCTGCTTTTATAATTGTTGAATTTTAGCCCTGATGCTTGGAGTGGGCTTGTGGGAGGGGAAGGATTGGCTGCATGTGGACAGACACAGGGTCTTGGAAAGGCTGAATGCAGGTTTGAACCCAGGTAACTTCTGTGCTTTGATTTTGTTTTGAACGTTTCAGGATATCATGGCATTAATTTTCCACATCTGTTTCTCCAACGGTTCTTTTGTAATTATGTTTGTACTGAATGAAGACATTGTTGGAGGTGTGTGTTGACATGTGTGTGTAATATGTGTATAGTAAATATACACACATTTATAAAATACACATAGATGTGTGGTGCGCGCACATACACACAAACACAGACACACACACACACACATTAAGTATTTAGAATGCGCTTTTTAATGAAGACAGTAAGAATCCGGATTTACCACTTGCGCTGATTTAATTGATCTGAGTGGCCTTGGGGGTGGGGGGAGCACCATAAGTGACCTCATAACCAGTACATACTGACCCAGACCTTGTTATCCAGTGACCCAGCTCACACTGTACACTGCACCCAGTATACACGCTGACCCAGACCTTGTTATCCAGTGACCCAGCTCACACTGTACAGTGCGCCCAGTATACACGCTGACCCAGACCTTGTTATCCAGTGACCCAGCTCACACTGTACACTGCACCCAGTATACACGCTGACCCAGACCTTGTTATCCAGTGATCCAGCTCACACTGTACACTGCACCCAGTATACACGCGGACCCAGACCTTGTTATCCAGTGACCCAGCTCACACTGTACACTGCGCCCAGTATACACGTGGACCCAGACCTTGTTATTCAGTGATCCAGCTCACACTGTACACTGCGCCCAGTATACACGCTGACCCAGACCTTGTTATCCAGTGACCCAGCTCACACTGTACACTGCGCCCAGTATACACGCGGACCCAGACCTTGTTATCCAGTGATCCAGCTCACACTGTACACTGCACCCAGTATACACGCGGACCCAGACCTTGTTATCCAGTGACCCAGCTCACACTGTACACTGCGCCCAGTATACACGCTGACCCAGACCTTGTTATCCAGTGACCCAGCTCACACTGTACACTGCGCCCAGTATACACGCGGACCCAGACCTTGTTATCCAGTGACCCAGCTCACACTGTACACTGCACCTGGTATACACGCTGACCCGGACCTTGTTATCCAGTGACCCAGCTCACACTGTACACTGCACCTGGTATACACGCTGACCCGGACCTTGTTATCCAGTGACCCAGCTCACACTGTACACTGCGCCCAGTATACACGCTGACCCGGACCTTGTTACCCAGTGACCCAGCTCACACTGTACACTGCGCCCAGTATACACGCTGACCCGGACCTTGTTATCCAGTGACCCAGCTCACACTGTATACTGCGCCCAGTATACACGCTGACCCAGACCTTGTTATCCAGTGACCCAGCTCACACTGTACACTGCACCTGGTATACACGCTGACCCGGACCTTGTTATCCAGTGACCCAGCTCACACTGTACACTGCACCTGGTATACACGCTGACCCGGACCTTGTTATCCAGTGACCCAGCTCACACTGTACACTGCGCCCAGTATACACGCTGACCCGGACCTTGTTACCCAGTGACCCAGCTCACACTGTACAGTGCGCCCAGTATACACGCTGACCCAGACCTTGTTATCCAGTGACCCAGCTCACACTGTACACTGCGCCCAGTATACACGCTGACCCGGACCTTGTTATCCAGTGACCCAGCTCACACTGTACACTGCGCCCAGTATACACGCTGACCCAGACCTTGTTATCCAGTGACCCAGCTCACACTGTACACTGCGCCCAGTATACACGCGGACCCAGACCTTGTTATCCAGTGACCCAGCTCACACTGTACACTGCACCTGGTATACACGCTGACCCGGACCTTGTTATCCAGTGACCCAGCTCACACTGTACACTGCACCTGGTATACACGCTGACCCAGACCTTGTTATCCAGTGACCCAGCTCACACTGTACACTGCGCCCAGTATACACGCTGACCCGGACCTTGTTATCCAGTGACCCAGCTCACACTGTACACTGCGCCCAGTATACACGCTGACCCGGACCTTGTTATCCAGTGACCCAGCTCACACTGTATACTGCGCCCAGTATACACGCTGACCCAGACCTTGTTATTCCAGTGACCCAGCTCACACTGTACACTGCGCCCAGTATACACGCTGACCCAGACCTTGTTATCCAGTGACCCAGCTCACACTGTACACTGCGCCCAGTATACACGCTGACCCAGACCTTGTTATCCAGTGACCCAGCTCACACTGTACACTGCCCAGTATACACGCTGACCCAGACCTTGTTATCCAGTGACCCAGCTCACACTGTACACTGCGCCCAGTATACACGCGGACTAGGTCCTGCATCAGCTGGGATGTCCCCCATTCAGCTAAGATCTGGGTCAGGATTGGCCAGGCTTTCAGTTGATCTTCCCCTCGCTTAGCGAATCAAACACTTGGCGACTCCTCCCTCAAACTCTCGGGAATATTCGTTCCAGGTCAGTGTTAACTCCAGCTGTAGGCTGCCTGATGTAAAGGGTAAGATTGAAATATGCAGCAAGCTGTTCTTGATCCCTATCCAGTGTCCTGTTCTCAGTGGTGGTGGGGATCCTGTGAGGGGTAGTGAGGAGTGGTGGCCAGCGAGTGGGCGGGAGGGGCAGCGAGGGGGGGTGTGGGGGTAGCATGTGGGGTATCAGTGAGGGGTAGCGAGCAGGGCTGGCCAGCGAGTGGGAGGGAGGTGCAGTGAGGGGGGTGGGGGTAGCACGTGGGGAATCAGTGAGGGGTAGTGAGCAGGGCTGGCCAGCGAGTGGGAGGGAGGCAGTGAGTGAGGGGCCAGCGAGTGGGAGGGAGGCAGTGAGTGAGGGGCCAGCGAGTGGGAGGGAGGGGCAGTGAGTGAGGGGCTAGCGAGAGGGAGGGAGGGGCAGTGAGTGAGGGACTAGCGAGTGGGAGGGAGGCACTGAGTGAGGGGCTAGCAAGTGGGAGGGTGGCAGTGAGTGAGGGGCCAGCGAGTGGGAGAGAGGGGCAGTGAGTGAGGGGCTAGCGAGTGGGAGGGTGGCAGTGAGTGAGGGGCTAGCGAGTGGGAGGGAGGGGCAGTGAGTGAGGGGCTAGCGAGTGGGAGGGAGGGGCAGTGAGTGAGGGGCTAGCGAGTGGGAGGGAGGGGCAGTGAGTGAGGGGCTAGCGAGTGGGAGGGCGGCAGTGAGTGAGGGGCTAGCGAGTGGGAGGGAGGGGCAGTGAGTGAGGGACTAGCGAGTGGGAAGGAGGCAGTGAGTGAGGGACCAACGAGTGAGAGGGAGGCAGTGAGTGAGGGGCTAGCGAGTGGGAGGGAGGGGCAGTGAGTGAGGGGCTAGCGAGTGGGAGGGAGGGACAGAGTGAGGGTCAGCGAGTGGGAGGGAGGGGCAGTGAGTGAGGGGCCAGCGAGTGAGAGGGAGGCAGTGAGTGAGGGACTACCGAGTGGGAGGGAGGCAGTGAGTGAGGGACTAGCGAGTGGGAGGGAGGCAGTGAGTGAGGGACTAGCGAGTGGGAGGGAGGGGCAGTGAGTGAGGGGCCAGCGAGTGAGAGGGAGGCAGTGAGTGAGGGTCAGCGAGTGGGAGGGAGGGGCAGTGAGTGAGGGGCTAGCGAGTGAGAGGGAGGGACAGTGAGTGAGGGACTAGCGAGTGGGAGGGAGGGGCAGTGAGTGAGGGGCCACCGAGTGGGAGGGAGGCAGTGAGTGATGGACTAGCGAGTGGGAGGGAGGCAGTGAGTGAGGGACTAGCGAGTGGGAGGGAGGCAGTAGGTGAGGGACTAGCGAGTGGGAGGGAGGGGCAGTGAGTGAGGGGCTAGCGAGTGGGAAGGAGGCAGTGAGTGAGGGGCCAGCGAGTGGGAGGGAGGCAGTGAGTGATGGACTAGCGAGTGGGAGGGAGGCAGTGAGTGAGGGACTAGCGAGTGGGAGGGAGGCAGTGAGTGAGGGGCTAGCGAGTGGGAGGGAGGCAGTGAGTGAGGGGCTAGCGAGTGGGAGGGAGGCAGTGAGTGAGGGGCTAGCGAGTGGGAGGGAGGCAGTGAGTGAGGGGCTAGCGAGTGGGAGGGAGGCAGTGAGTGAGGGGCTAGGGAGTGGGAGGGAGGCAGTGAGTGAGGGGCTAGCGAGTGGGAGGGAAGGACAGTGAGTGAGGGGCTAGGGAGTGGGAGGGAGGCAGTGAGTGAGGGGCCAGCGAGTGGGAGGGAGGGGCAGTGAGTGAGGGGCCAGCGAGTGGGAGGGAGGCAGTGAGTGAGGGGCTAGGGAGTGGGAGGGAGGGACAGTGAGTGAGGGGCCAGCGAGTGGGAGGGAAGGACAGTGAGTGAGGGGCTAGGGAGTGGGAGGGAGGCAGTGAGTGAGGGGCCAGCGAGTGGGAGGGAGGGGCAGTGAGTGAGGGGCCAGCGAGTGGGAGGGAGGCAGTGAGTGAGGGGCTAGGGAGTGGGAGGGAGGGACAGTGAGTGAGGGGCCAGCGAGTGGGAGGGCGGCAGTGAGTGAGGGGCTAGCGAGTGGGAGGGAGGCAGTGAGTGAGGGACTAGCGAGTGGGAGGGAGGGACAGTGAGTGAGGGGCCAGCGAGTGGGAGGGAGGCAGTGAGTCAGGGGCTAGCGAGTGGGAGGGCGGCAGTGAGTGAGGGGCTAGCGAGTGGGAGGGAGGCAGTGAGTGAGGGGCTAGCGAGTGGGAGGGAGGGGCAGTGAGTGAGGGGCTAGCGAGTGGGAGGGAGGGGAAGTGAGTGAGGGGCTAGCGAGTGGGAGGGAGGCAGTGAGTGAGGGGCTAGCGAGTGGGAGGGAGGCAGTGAGTGAGGGGCTAGCGAGTGGGAGGGAGGGGCAGTGAGTGAGGGACTAGCGAGTGGGAGGGAGGGGCAGTGAGTGAGGGACTAGCGAGTGGGAGGGAGGGGCAGTGAGTGAGGGACTAGCGAGTGGGAGGGAGGCAGTGAGTGAGGGACTAGCGAGTGGGAGGGAGGGGCAGTGAGTGAGGGACTAGCGAGTGGGAGGGAGGGGCAGTGAGTGAGGGGCTAGCGAGTGGGAGGGCGGCAGTGATTGAGGGGCTAGCGAGTGGGAGGGAGGGACAGTGAGTGAGGGACTAGCGAGTGGGAGGGAGGCAGTGAGTGAGGGGCTAGCGAGTGGGAGGGAGGGACAGTGAGTGAGGGGCCAGCGAGTGGGAGGGAGGCAGTGAGTGAGGGACTAGCGAGTGGGAGGGAGGCAGTGAGTGAGGGACTAGCGAGTGGGAGGGAGGCAGTCAGTGAGGGACTAGTGAGTGGGAGGGAGGCAGTGAGTGAGGGGCCAGCGAGTGGGAGGGAGGCAGTCAGTGAGGGACTAGCGAGTGGGAGGGAGGCAGTGAGTGAGGGACTAGCGAGTGGGAGGGAGGCAGTGAGTGAGGGGCTAGTGAGTGGGAGGGCGGCAGTGAGTGAGGGACTAGCGAGTGGGAGGGAGGGGCAGTGAGTGAGGGACTAGCGAGTGGGAGGGAGGCAGTGAGTGAGGGACTAGTGAGTGGGAGGGAGGGGCAGTGAGTGAGGGGCTAGCGAGTGGGAGGGAGGCAGTGAGTGAGGGAGTAGCGAGTGGGAGGGAGGCAGTGAGTGAGGGACTAGCGAGTGGGAGGGAGGCAGTCAGTGAGGGACTAGTGAGTGGGAGGGAGGCAGTGAGTGAGGGGCCAGCGAGTGGGAGGGAGGCAGTCAGTGAGGGACTAGCGAGTGGGAGGGAGGCAGTGAGTGAGGGACTAGCGAGTGGGAGGGAGGCAGTGAGTGAGGGGCTAGTGAGTGGGAGGGCGGCACTGAGTGAGGGACTAGCGAGTGGGAGGGAGGGGCAGTGAGTGAGGGGCTAGCGAGTGGGAGGGAGGCAGTGAGTGAGGGACTAGCGAGTGGGAGGGAGGGGCAGTGAGTGAGGGGCTAGCGAGTGGGAGGGAGGCAGTGAGTGAGGGGCCAGCGAGTGGGAGGGAGGGGCAGTGAGTGAGGGGCTAGTGAGTGGGAGGGAGGCAGTGAGTGAGGGGCTAGCGAGTGGGAGGGAGGCAGTGAGTGAGGGACTAGCGAGTTGGAGGGAGGGACAGTGAGTGAGGGGCTAGCGAGTGGGAGGGAGGCAGTGAGTGAGGGGCTAGCGAGTGGGAGGGAGGGACAGTGAGTGAGGGGCTAGCGAGTGGGAGGGAGGCAGTGAGTGAGGGACTAGCGAGTTGGAGGGAGGGACAGTGAGTGAGGGACTAGCGAGTGGGAGGGAGGCAGTGAGTGAGGGGCTAGCGAGTGGGAGGGAGCGGCAGTGAGTGAGGGGCTAGCGAGTGGGAGGGAGGCAGTGAGTGAGGGACTAGCGGGTGGGAGGGAGGCAGTGAGTGAGGGGCTAGCGAGTGGGAGGGAGGGACAGTGAGTGAGGGACTAGCGAGTGGGAGGGAGGGACAGTGAGTGAGGGGCTAGCGAGTGGGAGGGAGGCAGTGAGTGAGGGGCTAGCGAGTGGGAGGGAGGGACAGTGAGTGATGGACTAGCGAGTGGGAGGGAGGCAGTGAGTGAAGGACTAGCGAGTGGGAGGGAGGCAGTGAGTGAGGGACTAGCGAGTGGGAGGGAGGGACAGTGAGTGAGGGGCTAGCGAGTGGGAGGGAGGCAGTGAGTGAGGGACTAGCGAGTGGGAGGGAGGGACAGTGAGTGAGGGGCTAGCGAGTGGGAGGGAGGGACAGTGAGTGAGGGGCTAGCGAGTGGGAGGGAGGGACAGTGAGTGAGGGGCTAGCGAGTGGGAGGGAGGGACAGTGAGTGAGGGGCTAGCGAGTGGGAGGGAGGGTCAGTGAGTGAGGGGCTCGCGAGTGGGAGGGAGGCAGTGAGTGAGGGACTAGCGAGTGGGAGGGAGGGACAGTGAGTGAGGGACTAGTGAGTGGGAGGCAGCGAGTGAGAATGCAGTGAGTTCCTGGCTCCAGTCAGCTCTCCCTGTTGGAATATGTTTGCGAATAACAGCAGATTTGGCAAGGTCATGTGAGATCGGTTAAAGCTGGCCTACTCCAGCATATTGAGTGTGTGAGTGAACACATTTCAGATCTACATTTGGCTACTTGTGAAATCTGTTGTGCAATAAGTAGTCACGCTGTCGGTCACAGTTACATTGGAAGAGACTGGAGTGAGAGGCTGTTGCCTGATCACTGGCTTTGATACCCTTTTTCTGATAGTTGGCAGGGACTGCTGATACCTGGTTTGGTGTCAGCTATCTGAAGCACTGCAGTTGTTAATTTATTTATAACCTCACTCAGTCTGGTCACCGAACAGTCAGCCTGGCTTCTGTTAACGCAGATAACCAATTCAAATTGGGGATGGGGAGCTTTTGAAAAGTTACCTCTTTGTCAGCAAGCCTTCTTGTGGAGAGGAAGCTGATAGGTTGCGGAAAGGTAAGCCCCCTCCCCAATTCCCCTGTCTCCACAAATCTAATCTCATCATTTTATCCCTGCCTTGCTGGGTCTGTGGATCCCTGTTTCACATGGACTCTGTCTAATCAGCCTTTTGGGGTCATCTGCTGCATCCCCATCTCCGCACCCTCAAATTCCCAGCTCATGTCCATGACTCCTATCCTCTTAGCTCATGGTCCTCTCATCCCCCGTGACCCCCGACCTTTCTACGTGCCACGGTCCCTTCGACTTCAAGCCCACCTACAAGCATCTGCTTTTTGTATTTGGTGCTATGAAGGGAGGCGTTTTCATAGGAAGAGGCCACTACTTTTTATAAAATGCCTTTGAAAGAGAGAGTTTATTTTTATAGGTGTTTATTCAGTATTTATGTATTACAGAAAAGATAAGAAAAGAGACACTCGTTAAATTGTATTGCAGTTTTATGTGTACGAGTTTATATAATGCAAGGCGGGGAGGGGAGGGGTGTGTATGTTTTTTAAGATATTTTTTTCACAAAGTACTAAAAGATTGACATGTTTTGGTAAAAGGAGCAGGATGTGTCAGAGTGGAGCTGGTTGGCACACCCACAGTCAGACACGCCAGCTTTTGGTGTGATTTACACAGTGAAAGATTTTTTTTAAAAGAGAAATCCCTATTATTTCTTTTTGTTGTGTTTGGATTCTGTTTTTTTCCCCCCTTCGTTTCCAGAGCTCTGGAAAGTATGTGTATGTAAACACAGTACTGTGTCTGGAGGCAAGTTTCTGTATTCAAAAACAATAAAATGCTCTTTCCATAAATGTGGCAAATTGTGCTCCCAGCAATTGTAACCAGCTGTCAGCAGGGTAACGGAGCTTCAGTCGAATTTGAATCACTGTCTAGGTGCACATCTGTCTGGGTGTGCATTTGTACATGTGTTTTACTGTGTGTGTATGACTGTATTTTGGGTGTTTGCAATTGCATCACCAAGCACATATATATTCCATTGCAAGTGTGTTTACATGCTTCTTAGAGGAAGTGTGTTTGGGTATGCACGTGTGTCTTTGTACGTGTGCGCACTTGCATGTGTATGTAACATTGGCAATGTATGTGAGTCCGTTTGGGTATGCACATGTGTGGATTTGAATGGGTGTATGTATTCATTTATGTGTATGTGTGTGCTTGGGTGCATGTGTGTCTGTTGATTTTTGTGTTAGCGTATGTATCATGTTTGGTGTCTACAGGCAGATTGAATTTGGTGCCAGTGAGTTGTGTTCAGTTGTGTGCTGGTATATGTGCTTCAATAATTTGGGGACTGCTATGCTTGTTGAGTTGGGTGCTGGTGTGAGTGTTATGTTCAGTTGGGTGCTGGTGTGAGTGTTGTGTTTAGTTGGGTGCTGGTGTGAGTGTTGTGTTCAGTTGGGTGCTGGTGTGAAGGATTATATTGGGTGCTAATGTGTGAATTGTGTTGGGTGCTGTTGTCAGTGTTGTATTGGATGCTGGTGTGAGTGCTGTGATAACTTGGGTGCTGATGTGAATGATCGGATGAGTTGGGTGCTGGTTTGACAAAGTACCTCATAAGAGGTTATTGCAGAAGGTCGGGGGACATGGAGTTGGGGGTAGGGTGTTAGCGTGGATAGAGGATTGGTTGTCAAATAGGAGGCAGAGAGTGGGGGTCAACGGGTGCTATTCGGATTGGCGGATGGTGACTAGTGGAGTGCCCCAGGGGTCGGTGCTGGGGCCTCAGCTTTTTACCATTTATATAGATGATCTGGAGGAGGGAACCGAGTGTAGGGTGTCGAAATTTGCTGATGACACCAAGATTGGGGGAACGGCAAATTGTGCGGAGGGTGTGGAGAGTCTGCAGAAGGATCTAGATAGGCTGGGCGAATGGGCCAGGAAATGGCAAATGAAATTTAATGTTGGCAAGTGTGAGGTTGTCCACTTTGGTAGGAATAATGGTAGGAAGGATTATTACTTACGTGGTGAAAAACTGCAGCAGGCGACGGTGCAGAGGGACCTCGGGGTCCTTGTGCATGAGTCGCAAAAACCCAGCTTGCAGGTGCAGCAGGTGGTCAGGAAGGCAAATGGGATGCTGGCCTTCATAGCGAGGGGGATTGAATATAAAAGTAGGGAGGTCTTGCTGCAGCTGTATAGGGCATTGGTGAGGCCGCAGCTGGAGTACTGTGTGCAGTTTTGGGCGCTGCACCTGCGCAAAGATATTTTGGCCTTGGAGGGAGTGCAGAGGAGGTTTACTAGGCTGATACCGGAGTTGAGGGGGTTGAGCTATGAGGAGAGGCTGAATAAACTAGGCTTGTACTCGTTAGAGTTTAGAAGAATGAGGGGAGATCTCATTGAGACGTATAAGATGATGAATGGGATGGATAGGATAGAGGTGGAGAGACTCTTCCCGCTCAAAAAAGACAGTAGGACTAGGGGGCACAGCCTCAAGATAAAGGGGGGGGCGGTTTAGAACGGAGTTGAGAAGGAACTTCTTCACTCAAAGGGTGGTGAATCTCTGGAATTCTCTGCCTGTTGAAGTGGTGGAGGCTGCCTCGCTAAATATTTTTAAGACGCGGGTTGATGGGTTTTTGATAAGAGAGGGGATTAAGGGTTATGGGGAGAGGGCGGGAAAGTGGAACTGAGCCACGACAGATCAGCCATGATCTTATTGAATGGCGGGGCAGGCTCGAAGGGCTAGATGGCCTACTCCTCCTATTTCTTATGTTCTTATGGTGTGTGTTGTGTTGGGTGCAGGTGTGCATGTTGTGTTGGGTGCTGATATGAGTATTGTATTGGTGTTGGTGTGAGTGTTCAGTTGTGTTGGGTATTGGTGTGCGTGTTGTGTTGGGTGCTGGTGTGAGTGATGTATTGAGTTGGGCGCTGGTGTGAATGTTGTGTTGAGTTGGGTGCTGGTGTGACTTGTCTTGAGTTGGGCGCTGGTGTGAATGTTGTGTTGACTTGGGTGCTGGTGTGAGTGTTGTGTTGACTTGGGTGCTGGTGTGAGTGTTGTGTTGAGTTGGGCGCTGGTGTGAATGTTGTGTTGAGTTGGGCGCTGGTGTAACTGTTGAGTTGAGTGCTGGTGTGAATGTTGAGTTGAGTTGAGTTCTGGTGTGAGTGTTGTGTTGACTTGGGTGCTGGTGTGAGTGTTGTGTTGAGTTGGGCGCTGGTGTGAATGTTGTGTTGAGTTGGGCGCTGGTGTAACTGTTGAGTTGAGTGCTGGTGTGAATGTTGAGTTGAGTTGGGTGCTGGTGTGAGTGTTGTGTTGATTGCTGGTGTAACTGTTGAGTTGGGTGCTGGTGTAACTTGAGTTGGGTGCTGATGTAACTGTTGAGTTGGGCGCTGGTGTAACTGTTGAGTTGGGTGCTGATGTGCGTGTTGTGTTGAGTTGATCGCTGGTGTGAGTGTTGTCTTGAGTTGGGTGCTGGTATGAGTGTTGTGTTGTTGGGTGCTGATGTGAGTGTTGTGTTGGGTACTGTGTGAGTGTTTTGTTGAGTTGGGTGCTGGTGTGAGTGTTGTGTTGGGTGCTGGTGTGAGTGTTGTGTTGGGTGCTGGTGTGAGTGTTGTGTTGGGTGCTGGTGTGAGTGTTGAGTTGGGTGCTGGTGTGAATGTTGTGTTGGGTGCTGGTGTGAGTGTTGTGTTGGGTGCTGGTGTGAGTGTTGAGTTGGGTGCTGGTGTAACTGTTGAGTTGGGTGCTGGTGTAACTGTTGAGTTGGGTGCTGATGTAACTGTTGAGTTGGGTGCTGATGTGCGTGTTGTGTTGAGTTGATTGCTGGTGTGAGTGTTGTCTTGTGTTGGGTACTGGTGTGAGTGTTGTGTTGTTGGGTGCTGATGTGAGTGTTGTGTTGGGTACTGGTGTGAGTGTTGTGTTGAGTTGGGTGCTGGTGTGAGTGTTGAGGTGGGTGCTGGTGTGAGTGTTGAGGTGGGTGCTGGTGTGAGTGTTGAGTTGGGTGCTGGTGTGAGTGTTGAGTTGGGTGCTGGTGTGAGTGTTGAGTTGGGTGCTGGTGTGAGTGTTGTGTTGGGTGCTGGTGTGAGTGTTGTGTTGAGTTGGGTGCTGGTGTGAGTGTTCACTTGGGTGCTGGTGTGAGTGTTCACTTGGGTGCTGGTGTGAGTGTTGTGTTGAGTTGGGTGCTGGTGTGCATGTTGTGTTGAGTTGGATGCTGGTGTGTGTGTTGTGTTGAGTTGGGTGCTGATGTGCGTGTTGTGTTGGATGCTGGTGTGAGTGTTGTGTTGAGTTGGGTGCTGGTGTGCGTGTTGTGTTGGATGCTGGTGTGCGTGTTGTGTTGAGTTGGGTGCTGATGTGTGTTGTGTTGGATGCTGGTGTGAGTGTTGTGTTGAGTTGGGTGCTGGTGTGAGTTGTGTTGAGTAGGGTGCTGGTGTGCGTGTTGTGTTGGATGCTGGTGTGAGTGTTGTGTTGAATTGGGTGCTGGTGTGCGTGTTGTGTTGAGTTGGGTGCTGGTGTGAGTGTTGTGTTGAGTTGGGTGCTGGTGTGCGTGTTGTGTTGAGTTGGGTGCTGGTGTGCGTGTTGTGTTGAGTTGGGTGCTGGTGTGAGTGTTGTGTTGAGTTGGGTGCTGGTGTGAGTGTTGTGTTGAGTTGGGTGCTGGTGTGAGTGTTGTGTTGAGTTGGGTGCTGGTGTGAGTGTTGTGTTGAGTTGGGTGCTGGTGTGAGTGTTGTGTTGAGTTGGGTGCTGGTGTGTGTGTTGTGTTGAGTTGGGTGCTGGTGTGCGTGTTATGTTGAGATGGGTGCTGGTGTGAGTGTTGTGTTGAGTTGGATGCTAGTGTGCGCGTTGTGTTGAGTTGGGTGCTGGTGTGCGTGTTGTGTTGAGTTGGGCGCTGGTGTGAGTGTTGTGTTGAGTTGGGTGCTGGTGTGCGTGTTGTGTTGAGTTGGGTGCTGGTGTGAGTGTTGTGTTGAGTTGGGTGCTGGTGTGAGTGTTGTGTTGAGTTGGGTGCTGGTGTGTGTGTTGTGTTGAGTTGGGTGCTGGTGTGAGTGTTGTGTTGAGTTGGGTGCTGGTGTGCGTGTTGTGTTGAGTTGATTGCTCGTGCGTGTGTTGTGTTGAGTTGGGTGCTGGTGTGTGTGTTGTGTTGAGTTGGGTGCTGGTGTGCGCGTTGTGTTGAGTTGGGTGCTGGTGTGTGTGTTGAGTTGAGTGCTGGTGTGCGTGTTGTGTTGAGTTGGGTGCTGGTGTGAGTGTTGTGTTGAGTTGGGTGCTGATGTGCGTGTTCTGTTGGATGCTGGTGAGCGTGTTGTGTTGAGTTGGGCGCTGGTGCGAGTGTTGTGTTGAGTTCGGGTGCTGGTGCGAGTGTTGTGTTGAGTTGGGTGCTGGTGCGAGTGTTGTGTTGAGTTGGGTGCTGGTGTGAGTGTTGTGTTGAGTTGGGTGCTGGTGTGAGTGTTGTGTTGAGTTGGGTGCTGGTGTGAGTGTTGTGTTGAGTTGGGTGCTGGTGTGCGTGTTGTGTTGAGTTGGGTGCTGGTGTGCGTGTTGTGTTGAGTTGGGTGCTGGTGCAAGTGTTGTGTTGAGTTGGGTGCTGGTGTGTGTGTTGAGTTGAGTGCTGGTGTGAGTGTTGTGTTGAGTTGGGTGCTGGTGTGTGTGTTGTGTTGAGTTGGGTGCTGGTGCGAGTGTTGTGTTGAGTTGGGTGCTGGTGTGAGTGTTGTGTTGAGTTGGGTGCTGGTGTGAGTGTTGTGTTGAGTTGGGTGCTGGTGTGAGTGTTGTGTTGAGTTGGGTGCTGGTGTGTGTGTTGTGTTGAGTTGGGTGCTGGTGTGTGTGTTGTGTTGAGTTGGGTGCTGGTGTGTGTGTTGTGTTGAGTTGAGTGCTGGTGTGCGTGTTGTGTTGAGTTGGGTGCTGGTGTGAGTGTTGTGTTGAGTTGGGTGCTGGTGTGCATGTTGTGTTGAGTTGGGTGCTGGTGTGCATGTTTTGTTGAGTTGGGTGCTTGTGTGAATGTTGTGTTGTGTTGGGTGCTGGTGTGAGTTTGTGTTGAGTTGGGTCCTTGGGTGATGTGTTGCATTGGGTACTAGTGTGAGTGTTGTGCTGTGTTGCGTACTGGTGTGAGTGTTGTGCTGACTTGTGTGCTGGTGTGATTGTTGTGTTGATATTGGTAGTGGTGTCAGTGTTGTGTTGATGTGGGTGCTGGTGTGAGTGTTGTGTTGAGTTGGGTGCTGTTGTGAATATAAGAACATAAGAAATAGGAGCAGGAGTAGGCCATCTAGCCCTTCGAGCCTGCCCCGCCATTCAATAAGATCATGGCTGATCTGTCGTGTTTCAGTTCCACATCCCCGCCCTCTCCCCACAACCCTAAATCCCCTCGCCTATCAAAAACCTATCAACCCGCGTCTTAAAAATATTTAGCGAGGCAGCCTCCACCACTTCAACGGGCAGAGAATTCCAGAGATTCACCAAGTTCTTCCTCAACTCCGTTCTAAACCACCCCCCCCCTTTATCTTGAGGCTGTGCCCTCTAGTCCTACTGTCCTTTCTGAGCGGGAAGAACCTCTCCACCTCTATCCTATCCATCCCATTCATCATCTTATACGTCTCAATGAGATCTCCCCTCATTCTTCTAAACTCTAACGAGTACAAGCCTAGTTTATTCAGCCTCTCCTCATAGTTCAACCCCTTCAACTCCGGTATCAGCCTAGTAAACCTCCTCTGCACTCCCTCCAAGGCCAAAATATTTTTGCGTAAGTGCGGCGACCAAAACTGCACACAGTACTCCAGCTGCGGCCTCACCAGTGCCCTATACAGCTGCTGCAAGACCTCCCTACTTTTATATTCAATCCCCCTCGCTATGAAGGCCAGCATCCCATTTGCCTTCCTGACCACCTGCTGCACCTGTAGGCTGGGTTTTTGCGACTCATGCACAAGGACCCCGAGGTCCCTCTGCACCATCGCATGCTGCAGTTTTTCACCATGTAAGTAATAGTCCTTCCTACCATTATTCTGACCAAAGTGGACAACCTCACATTTGGCAACATTAAATTCCATTTGCCATTTCCTGGCCCATTCACCCAGCCTATCTAGATCCTTCTGCAGACTCTCCATACCCTCCGCACAATTTGCCGTTCCACCAGTCTTGGTGTCATCAGCAAATTTAGACACCATACACTCGGTTCCCTCTTCCAGATCATCTATATAAATGGTAAATAGCTGAGGCCCCAAAACCGACCCCTGGGGCACTCCACTAGTCACCAACCGCCAATCTGAATAGCACCCATTGACCCTGACTCTCTGCCTCCTATTTGACAGCCAATCCTCTATCCACGCTAACACCCTACTCCCAACTCCATGCCCCCTGACCTTCTGTAATAACCTCTTGTGAGGCACCTTGTCAAACGCCTTCTGAAAATCAAGAAAGACCACATCCACCGGCTCTCCTCTATCCACCGCCCTAGACATATCCTCATAGAACTCCAATAAATTTGTCAGACACGACTTCCCCTGAACGAAACCGTGCCTCGTCTGCTCTATCAAACAATTCTCTTCAAGATGCCTCGCTATTTTCTCCTTGATCACGGATTCTAACATTTTACCTACAACTAACCGGCCTATAATTCCCTGCCTTTTGCCTGCCACCCTTCTAAAACAACGGCGTAACATTAGCCGCTTTCCAATCTTCCAGCACTTCCCCGGAATCCAGTGTTGAGTTGGATGCTGGTGTGAGTGTTTTGTTGTGTTGGGTGCTGGTTTGCGTGTTGTGTTGATTTGAGTGCTGGTGTGTGTCTTCTGTTGATTTCGATACTGCTGTGAATGTTGTGTTGATTTGGGTGCTGGTTTGAGTATTGTGTTGATTTGGGTGCTGGTTTGAGTATTGTGTTGATTTGGGTGCTGGTTTGAGTATTGTGTTGAGTTAGTACTTTGTATGAGTATGTGTTGAGTTTGGTGCTGCTGTGTATGTTGGGTTGGGTCTTGCTGTGCATATTGTGTTGGGTCCTTGTTTGTGGTATTGAGTTGGGTATATGTGTGAGTGTTAGTTTCAGTTGGTTGTTGGTGTGAGTGTTGTGCTGTGTCGGGTGATGGTGTGAGTCTTGAGTTGCATTCGGTGCTGTTGTGAGTGTTGAGTTGCGTTAAGTGCTGGTGTGAGTGTTGGGTTGGGTACTGGTGAGTATTGAGTTGAGTTGGGTGCTCGTGTGAGTGTTGAGTTGGGTGCTGGTTTGAGTGTTGAGGTGGGTGCTGATGTGAGTGTTGAGTTGGGTGCTGGTGTGAGTGTTGTGTTGACTTGGGTGCTGGTGTGAGTGTTGAGTTGGGTGCTGGTGTGAGTGTTGTGTTGACTTGGGTGCTGGTGTGAATGTATTGGGTGCTGGTGTGAGTGTTGAGTTGGGTGCTGGTGTGAATGTTGAGTTGGGTGTTAGTGAGAGTGTTGAGTTGGGTTCTGGTGCAGTTGTTCAGTTGGGTGCTGGTGTGAGTGTTGAGCTGGGCGCTGTTATTAATGTTGTGTTGGGTGCTGATGTGAGTGTTGTATTGGGTGCTGGTGTGAGTGTTGGGTGCTGGTGTGAATATTGTGTTGGGTGCTGGTGTGAGTGTTGAGTTGGGTGCTGGTGTGAGTGTTGAGTTGGGTGCTGGTGTGAGTGTTGAGTTGGGTGCTGGTGTGAGTGTTGAGTTGGGTGCTGGTGTGAGTGTTGAGTTGGGTGCTGGTGTGAGTGTTGATTTAGGTGCTGGTGTTGATGCTGTGTTGGGTGCTGGGGTGAGTGTTGAGTTGGGTGCTGGGGTGAGTTTTGTGTTGGATGCTGGTGTGAGTGTTGTGTTGGGTGCTGGTGTGAGTTTTGTGTTGGGTGCTGGTGTGTGTTGTGTTGGGTGCTGGTGTGAATATTGTGTTGGATGCTGGTGTGAATGTTGTGTTGGGTGCTGGTGTGAATATTGTGTTGGGTGCTGGTGTGAGTGTTGAGTTGGGTGCTGGTGTGAGTGTTGAGTTGGGTGCTGGTGTGAGTGTTGAGTTGGGTGCTGGTGTGAGTGTTGAGTTGGGTGCTGGTGTGAGTGTTGAGTTGGGTGCTGGTGTGAGTGTTGATTTAGGTGCTGGTGTTGATGCTGTGTTGGGTGCTGGGGTGAGTGTTGAGTTGGGTGCTGGGGTGAGTTTTGTGTTGGATGCTGGTGTGAATGTTGTGTTGGATGCTGGTGTGAGTGTTGTGTTGGATGCTGGTGTGAATGTTGTGTTGGATGCTGATGTGAATGTTGTGTTGGGTGCTGGTGTGAGTGTTGTGTTGGATGCTGGTGTGAATGTTGTGTTGGATGCTGGTGTGAATGTTGTGTTGGATGCTGATGTGAATGTTGTGTTGGGTGCTGGTGTGAATGTTGTGTTGGGTGCTGGTGTGAATGTTGTGTTGGATGCTGGTGTGAATGTTGTGTTGGGTGCTGGTGTTGATGTTGTGTTGGTTGCTGGTGTTGATGTTGTGTTGGGTGCTGGTGTGAATGTTGTGTTGGGTGCTGGTGTGAATGTTGTGTTGGGTGCTGGTGTGAATGTTGTGTTGGATGCTGGTGTGAATGTTGAGTTGGGGGCTGGTGTGAGTGTTGTGTTGGGTGCTGGTGTGAGTGTTGTGTTGGGTGCTGGTGTGAATGTTGTGTTGGGGGCTGGTGTGAATGTTGAGTTGGGTGCTGGTGTGAATGTTGAGTTGGGGGCTGGTGTGAATGTTGTGTTGGATGCTGGTGTGAATGTTGAGTTGGGTGCTGGTGTGAATGTTGAGTTGGGGGCTGGTGTGAATGTTGTGTTGGATGCTGGTGTGAGTGTTGTGTTGGGTGCTGGTGTGAATGTTGTGTTGGGGGCTGGTGTGAATGTTGTGTTGGGTGCTGGTGTGAGTGTTGTGTTGGGTGCTGGTGTGAATGTTGTGTTGGGTGCTGGTGTGAATGTTGTGTTGGGTGCTGGTGTGAGTGTTGTGTTGGGTGCTGGTGTGAATGTTGAGTTGGGGGCTGGTGTGAATGTTGTGTTGGGTGCTGGTGTGAATGTTGTGTTGGGTGCTGGTGTGAGTGTTGTGTTGGGTGCTGGTGTGAATGTTGTGTTGGATGCTGGTGTGAATGTTGTGTTGGGGGCTGGTGTTCATGTTGTGTTGGGTGCTGGTGTGAATGTTGTGTTGGGTGCTGGTGTTCATGTTGTGTTGGGTGCTGGTGTGAGTGTTGTGTTGGGTGCTGGTGTGAGTGCTGTGTTGGGTGCTGGTGTGCGTGCTGTGTTGGGTGCTGGTGTGAGTGCTGTGTTGGGTGCTGGTGTGAGTGTTGTGTTGGGTGCTGGTGTGAGTGTTGTGTTGGGTGCTGGTGTGAGTGTTGTGTTGGATGCAGGTGTGAGTTTTGTGTTGGATGCAGGTGTGAGTGTTGTGTTGGGGGCTGGTGTGGATGTTGTGTTGGGCGCTGGTGTGACTGTTGTGTGCTGGTGTGAGTTTTGTGTTGGGTGCTGGTATGAAATTTGTGTTTGTTGCTGGTGTGAGTGTTGTGTTGGGTGCTGGTATGAGTGTGTTGGGTGCTGGTGTGAATGTTGAGTTGGGTGCTGGTGTGAGTGTTGTGTTGGGTGCTGGTGTTGATGTTGAGTTGGGGGCTGGTGTGAATATTGAGTTGGGTGCTGGTGTGAGTCTTGAGTTGGGTGCTGGTGTAAGTATTGATTTAGGTGCTGGTGTTGATGTGTTGGGTGCTGGTGTGAGTGTTGTGTTGGGTGCTGGTGTGAGTGTTGAGCTGGGTGCTGGTGTTGATGTTGTGTTGGGTGCTGGTGTGAGTGTTGAGTTGGGTACTACTGTGAGTGTTGTGTTGGGTGCTGGTGTTGATGTTGTGTTGGGTGCTGGTGTTGATGTTGAGTTGGGGGCTGGTGTGAGTGCTGTGTTGGGTGCTGGTGTGACTCTTGTGCTGGGTGCTGGTGTGAGTGTTGTGTTGGGTGCTGGTGTGAATGTTGTGTTGGGTGCTGGTGTGAATGTTGTGTTGGGTGCTGGTGTGAGTGTTGTGTTGGGTGCTGGTGTGAGTGTTGTGTTGGGTGCTGGTGTGAGTGCTGTGTTGGGTGCTGGTGTGAGTGTTGTGTTGGGTGCTGGTGTGAGTGTGTTGGCTCCTGGTTTGAGTGTTGTGTTGGGTGCTGGTGTGAATTTTGTGTTGGCTGTTGGTGTGAGTGTTGTGTTGGGTGCTGGTGAGAGTGCTGTGTTGGGTGCTAGTGTGACTGTTGTGTTGGGTGCTGGTGTGACTTGTGTTGGGTGCTGGTGTGACTCTTGTGTTGGGTGCTGGTGTGAGTTTTGTGTTGGGTGCTGGTGTTGATGTTGAGTTGGGGGCTGGCGTGAGTGCTGTGTTGGGTGCTGGTGTGACTGTTGTGTTGGGTGCTGGTGTGACTCTTGTGCTGGGTGCTGGTGTGACTCTTGTGCTGGGTGCTGGTGTGAGTTTTGTGTTGGGTGCTGGTGTGACTTGTGTTGGGTGCTGGTGTGACTCTTGTGCTGGGTGCTGGTGTGAATATTGAGTTGGGTGCTGGTGTGAGTGTTGTGTTGGGTGCTGGTGAGAGTGCTGTGTTGGGTGCTAGTGTGACTGTTGTGTTGGGTGCTGGTGTAAGTGCTGTGTTGGGTGCTGGTGTGAGTGTTGTGTTAGGTGCTGGTGTCAGTGTTGGGTGCTGGTGTGAGAGTTGTGTTGGGTGCTGGTGTCAGTGTTGGATGCTGGTGTTGATGTTGTGTTGGGTGCTGGTGTGAATATTGATTTAGGTGCTGGTATTGATGTGTTGGGTGCTGGTGTGAGTGTTGTACTGGGTGCTGGTGTTGATGTGTTGGGTGCTGGCGTGAGTGTTGTGTTGGGTGCTGGTGTGAGTGTTGAGTTGGGTGCTGATGTGAGTGTTGAGCTGGGGGCTGGCATTGATGTTGAGTTGGGTGCTGCCGTGAATGTTTAGTTGGGTGCTGGTGCTGATGTTGTGTTGGATGCTGGTGTCAGTGTTGTATTGGGTGCTGGTGTGAATGTTGTGTTGGGTGCTGGGGTGAGTGTTGTGTTGGGTGCTGGGGTGAGTGTTGTGTTGGGTGCTGGGGTGAGTGTTGTGTTGGGTGCTGGTGTGAGTGTTGTGTTGGGTGCTGGTGTCAGTGTTGGGTGCTGGTGTGAGTTTTGTGTTGGGTGCTGGTGTGACTGTTGTGTTGGGTGCTGGTGTGAGTGTTGTGTTGGGTGCTGGTGTGAATGTTGTGTTGGGTGCTGTTGTGAGTGTTGTGTTGGGTGCTGGTGTGAGTGTTGTGTTGAAGCTGGTGTGAGTGTTGTGTTGGGTGCTGGTGTGAGTGTTGTGTTGGGTGCTGGTGTGAGTGCTGTGTTGGGTGCTGGTGTGAGTGTTGTGTTGGGTGCTGGTGTGAATGTTGTGTTGGATGCTGGTGTGAGTGTTGTGTTGGATGCTGGTGTGAATATTGAGTTGGGTTCTGGTGTGAGTGTTGTATTGGGTGTTGGTGTGAGTGTTGTGTTGGGTGCTGGTGTGAGTGTTGTGTTGGGTGCTGGTGTGAATATTGAGTTGGGTTCTGGTGTGAGTGTTGTATTGGGTGCTGGTGTGAGTGTTGAGTTGGGTGCTGGTGTTCATGTTGTGTTGGGTGCTGGTGTTCATGTTGTGTTGGGTGCTGGTGTGAGTGTTGAGTTGGGTGCTGGTGTGAGTGCTGTGTTGGGTGCTAGTGTGACTGTTGTGTTGGGTGCTGGTGGAAGTGTGTTGGGTGCTGGTGGAAGCGCTGTGTTGGGTGCTGGTGAGTGTTGCATTGGGTGCTGGTGTGAGTGTTGAGTTGGGTGCTGGTGTTGATATTGTGTTGGGAGCTGGTGTGAGTGTTGTGTTGGGTGCTGGTGTTCATGTTGTGTTGGGTGCTGGTGTGAGTGTTGTGTTGGGTGCTGGTGTGAGTGCTGTGTTGGGTGCTGGTGTGAGTGCTGTGTTGGGTGCTAGTGTGACTGTTGTGTTGGGTGCTGGTGGAAGTGTGTTGGGTGCTGGTGGAAGCGCTGTGTTGGGTGCTGGTGAGTGTTGCATTGGGTGCTGGTGTGAGTGTTGAGTTGGGTGCTGGTGTTGATATTGTGTTGGGAGCTGGTGTGAGTGTTGTGTTGGGTGCTGGTGTGAGTGTTGTGTTGGGTGCTGGTGTGAGTGTTGTGTTGGGTGCTGGTGTGAATATTGAGTTGGGTTCTGGGTGAGTGTTGTATTGGGTGCTGGTGTGAGTGTTGAGTTGGGTGCTGGTGTTCATGTTGTGTTCGGTGCTGGTGTTCATGTTGTGTTCGGTGCTGGTGTTCATGTTGTGTTGGGTGCTGGTGTGAGTGTTGAGTTGGGTGCTGGTGTGAGTGCTGTGTTGGGTGCTAGTGTGACTGTTGTGTTGGGTGCTGGTGGAAGTGCTGTGTTGGGTGCTGGTGAGTGTTGCATTGGGTGCTGGTGTGAGTGTTGAGTTGGGTGCTGGTGTTGATATTGTGTTGGGAGCTGGTGTGAGTGTTGTGTTGGGTGCTGGTGTGAGTGTTGTGTGGGTGCTGGTGTTGATGTTGTGTTGGGTGCTGGTGTGAGTTCTGTGTTGGGTGCTGGTGTGAATATTGAGTTGGGTGCAGGTGTGAGTGTTGTGTTGGGTGCTGGTGTGAATATTGAGTTGGGTGCAGGTGTGAGTGTTGTGTTGGGTGCTGGTGTGAGTGTGTTGGGTGTTGGTGTGAGTGTTGTGTTGGGTGCTGGTGTGAGTGTGTTGGGTGCTGGTATGAGTGTTGTGTTGGGTGCAGGTGTGAGTGTTGTGTTGGGTGCTGGTGTGAGTGTTGTGTTGGGTGGTGGTGTGAGTGTTGTGTTGGGTGCTGGTGTGAGTGTTGTGTTGGGTGCCAGTGTGACTCTTGTGCTGGGTGCTGGTGTGAGTTTTGTGTTGGGTGCTGGTGTGAATATTGAGTTGGGTGCTGGTGTGAGTGTTGTGATGGATGCTGGTGTGAGTGTTGCGTTGGGTGGTGGTGTGAGTGTTGTGTTGGGTGCTGGGGTGAGTGTTGTGTTGGGTGCTGGTGTGAGTGTTGTGTTGGGTGCTGGTGTGAGTGTTGTGTTGGGTGCTGGTGTGAGTGTTGTGTTGGGTGATGGTATGAGTGTTGTGTTGGGTGCTGGTGTGAGTCTTGAGTTGGGTGCTGATGTGAGTGTCGAGCTGGGGGCTGGCGTTGATGTTGAGTTGGGTGCTGGCGTGAGTGTTGTGTTGGGTGCTGGTGTGAATGTTGAGTTGGGTGCTGGGGTGAATGTTGTGTTGGGCGCTGGTGTGAGTGTTGTGTTGGGTGCTGGTGTGAGTGTTGAGTTGGGTGCTGGGGTGAATGTTGTGTTGGGCGCTGGTTTGAGTGTTGTGTTGGGTGCTGGTGTGAATTTTGTGTTGGCTGTTGGTGTGAGTGTTGTGTTGGGTGCTGGTGTGAGTGTGTTGGGTGCTGATATGAGTGTTGTGTTGGGTGCTGGTGTGAGTTGTGTTGGGTGCTGGTGTGAGTGCTGTGTTGGGTGCTGGTGTGAGTGTTGTGTTGGATGATGGTGTGAGTGTTGAGTTGGGTGCTGATGTGAGTGTTGAGCTGGGGGCTGGCGTTGATGTTGAGTTGGGTGCTGGCGTGAGTGTTGTGTTGGGTGCTGTTGTGAATGTTGAGTTGGGTGCTGGTTTGAGTGTTGTGTTGGGTGCTGGTATGAATGTTGTGTTGGGTGCGGGTGTTCATGTTGTGTTGGGTGCTGGTGTTGATGTGTTGGGTGCTGGTGTTGATGTTGTGTTGGCTGCTGGTGTTGATGTGTTAGGTGCTGGTGTGAGTACTGTGTTGGGTGCTGGTGTAAGTTGTGTTGGGTGCTGGTGTGAATGTTGAGTTGGGGGCTGGTGTGTGTGTTGTGTTGGGTGCTGGTGTGAGTGTTGTGTTGTGTGCTGGTGTGAATGGTAAGTTGGGTGCTGGTGTTGATGTTGAGTTAGGGGCTGTTGTTGATGTTGTGTTGGGTGCTGGTGTGAGTGTTGTGTTGGGTGCTGGTGTGCGTGCTGTGTTGGGTGCTGGTGTGCGTGCTGTGTTGGGTGCTGGTGTGAGTGTTGTGTTGGGTGCTGGTGTGAGTGTTGTGTTGGGTGCTGGTGTGAGTTGTGTTGGATGCTGGTGTGAGTGTTGTGTTGGGTGCTGGTGTGAGTGTTGTGTTGGATGCTGGTGTGAATATTGAGTTGGGTGCTGGTGTGAGTGTTGTGTTGGGTGCTGGTGTGAGTGTTGAGTTGGGTGCTCGTGCTCGTGTTCATGTTGTGTTGGGTGCTGGTGTTCATGTTGTGTTGGGTGCTGGTGTTCATGTTGTGTTGGGTGCTGGTGTTCATGTTGTGTTGGGTGCTGGTGTGAGTGTTGAGTTGGGTGTTGGTGTTGATGTTGTGTTGAGTGCTGGTGTGAGTGTTGTGTTGGGTGCTGGTGTTGATGTTGTGTTGGGTGCTGGTGTGAGTGTTGTGTTGGGTGCTGGTGTTGATGTTGTGTTGGGTGCTGGTGTGAGTGTTGATTTAGGTGCTGGTATTGATGTGTTGGGAACTGGTGTGAGTGTTGTGTTTGGTGCCGGTGTGACTCTTGTGTTGGGTGCTGGTGTGAGTGTTGTGTTGGGTGCTGGTGTGAGTGTTGTGTTGGGTGCTGGTGTGAGTGTTGTGTTGGGTGCTGGTGTGAATGTTGTGTTGGGTGCTGATGTGAGTGTTGTGTTGGGTGCTGGTGTGAGTGTTGTGTTGGATGCTGATGTGAGTGTTGTGTTGGGTGCTGGTGTGAGTATTGTGTTGGGTGCTGGTTTGAGTGTTGTGTTGGGTGCTGGTATGAGTGTTGTGTTGGGTGCTGGTATGAGTGTTGTGTTGGGTGCTGGTGTGAGTGTTGTGTTGGGTGCTGGTATGAGTGTTGTGTTGTGTGCTGGTGTGAGTATTGTGTTGGGTGCTGGTGTGAGTGTTGTGTTGGGTGCTGGTATGAGTGTTCTGTTGGGTGCTGGTGTGAATTTTGTGTTGGGTGCTGGTGTGAGTATTGTGTTGGGTGCTGGTTTGAGTGTTGTGTTGGGTGCTGGTTTGAGTGTTGTGTTGGGTGCTGGTGTGAGTGTGTTGGGTGCTGGTATGAGTGTTGTGTTGGGTGCTGGTATGAGTGTTGTGTTGGGTGCTGGTATGAGTGTTGTGTTGGGTGCTGGTGTGAGTGTTGTGTTGGGTGCTGGTATGAGTGTTGTGTTGGGTGCTGGTGTGAGTATTGTGTTGGGTGCTGGTGTGAGTGTTGTGTTGGGTGCTGGTATGAGTGTTCTGTTGGGTGCTGGTGTGAATTTTGTGTTGGGTGCTGGTGTGAGTATTGTGTTGGGTGCTGGTTTGAGTGTTGTGTTGGGTGCTGGTTTGAGTGTTGTGTTGGGTGCTGGTGTGAGTGTGTTGGGTGCTGGTATGAGTGTTGTGTTGGGTGCTGGTATGAGTGTTGTGTTGGGTGCTGGTATGAGTGTTGTGTTGGGTGCTGGTGTGAATTTTGTGTTGGATGCTGGTGTGTGTTGTGTTGGGTGCTGGTGTAAGTGTTGTGTTGGGTACTGGTGTTGATCTTGTGTTAGGTGCTGGTATGAGTCTTGTGTTGGGTGCTGGTGTGAATGTTGTGTTGGGTGCTGGTGTGAGTGTTGTGTTGGGTGCTGGTATGAGTGTTGAGTTGGGTGCTGGTGTGACTTGTGCTGGGTGCTGGTGTGACTCTTGTGCTGGGTGCTGGTGTGAGTTTTGTGCTGGGTGCTGGTGTGAATATTGATTTAGGTGCTGGTGTTGATGTGTTGGGTGCTGGCGTGAGTGTTGAGTTGGGTGCTGATGTGAGTGTTGAGCTGGGGGCTGGCGTTGATGTTGAGTTGGGTGCTGGCGTGAGTGTTGTGTTGGGTGCTGTTGTGAATGTTGAGTTGGGTGCTGGTGCTGATGTGTTGGATGCTGGTGTCAGTGTTGCATTGGGTGCTGTTGTGAATGTTGTGTTGGGTGCTGGGGTGAGTGTTGTGATGGGTGCTGGTGTCAGTGTTGTGTTGGGTGCTGGTGTGAATGTTGTGTTGGGTGCGGGTGTTGATGTTGTGTTGGGTGCTGGTGTTGATGTTGTGTTGGGTGCTGGTGTTGAGGTTGTGTTGGGTGCTGGTGTTGATGTTGTGTTGGGTGCTGGTGTTGATGTTGTGTTGGGTGCTGGTGTTGAGGTTGTGTTGAGTGCTGGTGTTGATGTGTTGGGTGTTGATGTTGTGTTGGGTGCTGGTGTTGATGTGTTGGGTGCTGGTGTGAGTACTGTGTTGGGTGCTGGTGTAAGTTGTGTTGGGTGCTGGTGTGAATGTTGAGTTGGGGGCTGGTGTTGATGTTGTGTTGGGTGCTGATGTGAGTGTTGTGTTGGGTGCTGGTTTGAGTGTTGTGTTGGGTGCTGGTTTGAGTGTTGTGTTGGGTGCTGGTTTGAGTGTTGTGTTGGGTGCTGGTGTGAGTGTGTTGGGTGCTGGTATGAGTGTTGTGTTGGGTGCTGGTATGAGTGTTGTGTTGGGTGCTGGTGTGAGTGTTGTGTTGGGTGCTGGTATGAGTGTTGAGTTGGGTGCTGGTGTAAGTGTTGTGTTGGGTGCTGGTGTGAATGTTGAGTTGGGGGCTGGTGTGAATGTTGTGTTGGGTGCTGATGTGAGTGTTGTGTTGGGTGCTGGTGTGAGTATTGTGTTGGGTGCTGGTTTGAGTGTTGTGTTGGGTGCTGGTGTGAGTGTGTTGGGTGCTGGTATGAGTGTTGTGTTGGGTGCTGGTATGAGTGTTGTGTTGGGTGCTGGTATGAGTGTTGTGTTGGGTGCTGGTGTGAATTTTGTGTTGGATGCTGGTGTGAGTGTTGTGTTGGGTGCTGGTGTTGATCTTGTGTTAGGTGCTGGAATGAGTCTTGTGTTGGGTGCTGGTGTGAATGTTGTGTTGGGTGCTGGTGTGAGTACTGTGTTGGGGGCTGGTGTGAGTGTTGTGTTGGGTGCTGGTGTGAGTGTTGTGTTGGGTGCTGGTGTGAGTGTTGTGTTGGGTGCTGGTATGAGTGTTGTGTTGGGTGCTGGTATGAGTGTTGTGTTGGGTGCTGGTGTGAGTTTTGTGTTGGATGCTGGTGTTGATGTGTTGGGTGTGGTGTTGATGTTGTGTTGGGTGCTGGTGTGAGTTGTGTTGGGTGCTGGTGTGAATGTTGAGTTGGGGGCTGGTGTTGATGTTGAGTTGGATGCTGGTGTGAGTGTTGTGATGGGTGCTGGTGTCAGTGTTGGGTGCTAGTGTGAGTGTTGTTCTGGGTGCTGGTGTTGACGTTGAGTTGCGGGCTGGTGTGACTGTTGTGTTGGGTGCTGGTGTGACTTATGTTGGGTGCTGGTGTGACTCTTGTGCTGGGTGCTGGTGTGAGTTTTGTGTTGGGTGCTGGTGTTGATGTTGAGTTGGGTGCTGGTGTGAGTGCTGTGTTGGGTGCTGGTGTGACTGTTGTGTTGGGTGCTGGTGTGACTTGTCTTGGGTGCTGGTGTGACCCTTGTGCTGGGTTCTGGTGTGAGTTTTGTGTTGGGTGCTGGTGTGAATATTGAGTTGGGTGCTGGTGTGAGTGTTGTGTTGGGTGCTGGTGTGAGTGTTGTGTTGGGTGCTGGTGTGAGTGCTGTGTTGGGTGCTAGTGTAACTGTTGTGTTGGGTGCTGGTTTAAGTGCTGTGTTGTGTGCTGGTGTGTGTGCTGTGTTGGGTGCTGGTGGGTGTTGTATTGGGTGCTGGTGTGAGTGTTGTGATGTGTTGGATGCTGGTGTGAGTGTTGAGTTGGGTGCTGGTGTTGATGTTGTGTTGGGTGCTGGGGTGAGTGTTGTGTTGGGTGCTGATGTGAGTGTTGATTTAGGTGGTGGTATTGATGTGTTGGGTGCTGGGGTGAGTGTTGTGTTGGGTGCTGATTTGAGTGTTCATTTAAGTGCTGGTATTGATGTGTTGGGTGCTGGTGTGACACTTGTGCTGGGTGCTGGTGTGAGTTTTGTGTTGGGTGCTGGTGTTAGTGTTGTCTTGGGTGCTGGTGTGAGTGTTGTGTTGGGTGCTGGTATGACTTGTGTTGGGTGCTGGTGTGAATGTTGAGTTGGGTGCTGGTGTTGATGTTGCGTTGGTTGCTGGTGTTGAAGTTGAGTTGGGGGCTGTTGTTGATGTGTTGGGTGCTGGTGTGAGTGTTGAGTTGGGTGCTGGTGTGAGTGTTGTGTTCGGTGCTGGTGTGAATATTGAGTTGGGTGCTGGTGTGAGTGTTGTGTTTTGGTGCTGGTGTGAGTGTTGAGTTGGGTGCTGGTGTTCATGTTGTATTGGGTGCTGGTGTGAATGTTGTGTTGGGTGCTGGTGTGAATGTTGTGTTGGGTGCTGGTGTGAGTGCTGTGTTGGGTGCTAGTGTGACTGTTGTGTTGGGTGCTGGTGTAAGTGCTGTGTTGGGTGCTGGTGTGTGTGCTGTGTTGGGTGCTGGTGAGTGTTGTATTGGGTGCTGGTTTGAGTGTTGAGTTGGGTGCTGGTGTTGTTGTGTTGGGTGCTGATGTGAGTGTTGAGCTGGGTGCTGATGTGAGTGTTGAGTTGGGTGCTGGTGTTGATGTTGCGTTGGTTGCTGGTGTTGATGTTGAGTTGGGGGCTGTTGATGTGTTGGGTACTGGTGTGAGTGTTGAGTTGGGTGCTGGTGTGAGTGTTGTGTTGGGTGCTGGTGTGAATATTGAGTTGGGAACTGGTGTGAGTGTTGTGTTTTGGTGCTGGTGTGAGTGTTGTGTTGGATGCTGGTGTGAATATTGAGTTGGGTGCTGGTGTGAATGTTGTGTTTTGGTGCTGGTGTGAGTGTTGTGTTGGGTGCTGGTGTGAGTGTTGAGTTGGGTGCTCGTGTTCATGTTGTATTGGGTGCTGGTGTTCATGTTGTGTTGGGTGCTGGTGTGAATGTTGTGTTGGGTGCTGGTGTGAGTGCTGTGTTGGGTGCTGGTGTGAGTGCTGTGTTGGGTGCTAGTGTGACTGTTGTGTTGGGTGCTGGTATAAGTGCTGTGTTGGGTGCTGTTTTGTGTGCTGTGTTGGGTGCTGGTGAGTGTTGTATTGGGTGCTGGTTTGAGTGTTGCGTTGGGTGCTGGTGTTGATGTTGTGTTGGGTGCTGGTGTGAGTGTTGTGTTGGGTGCTGGTGTTAGTGTTGTCTTGGGTGCTGGTGCGAGTGTTGAGTTGGGTGCTGGTGTGAGTGTTGAGATGGGTGCTCGTGTGAGTGTTGTGTTGGGTGCTGGTGTGAGTGTTGAGCTGGGTGCTGATGTGAGTGTTGAGTTGGGTGCTGGTGTTGATGTTGCGTTGGTTGCTGGTGTTGATGTTGAGTTGGGGGCTGTTGATGTGTTGGGTGCTGGTGTGAGTGTTGAGTTGGGTGCTGGTATTGATGTGTTGGGAACTGGTGTGAGTGTTGTGTTTGGTGCCGGTGTGACTCTTGTGTTGGGTGCTGGTGTGAGTGTTGTGTTGGGTGCTGGTGTGAGTGTTGTGTTGGGTGCTGGTGTGACACTTATGCTGGGTGCTGGTGTGAGTTTTGTGTTGGGTGCTGGTGTGAATGTTGTGTTGGATGCTGATGTGAGTGTTGAGTTGGGTGCTGGTGTGAGTGTTGTGTTGGATGCTGATGTGAGTGTTGTGTTGGGTGCTGGTGTGAATGTTGTGTTGGGTGCTGGTGTGAGTATTGTGTTGGGTGCTGGTTTGAGTGTTGTGTTGGATGCTGATGTGAGTGTTGTGTTGGGTGCTGGTGTGAGTATTGTGTTGGGTGCTGGTGTGAGTGTTGTGTTGGGTGCTGGTGTGAATGTTGTGTTGGGTGCTGGTGTGAGTATTGTGTTGGGTGCTGGTGTGAATGTTGTGTTGGGTGCTGGTTTGAGTGTTGTGTTGGATGCTGATCTGAGTGTTGTGTTGGGTGCTGGTGTGAGTGTTGTGTTGGATGCTGATGTGAGTGTTGTGTTGGGTGCTGGGGTGAGTGTTGTGTTGGGTGCTGGTTTGAGTGTTGTGTTGGGTGCTGGTGTGAGTGTGTTGGGTGCTGGTATGAGTGTTGTGTTGGGTGCTGGTATGAGTGTTGTGTTTGGTTCCCTGTATGAGTGTTGTGTTGGGTGCTGGTGTGAGTGTTGTGTTGGGTGCTGGTATGAGTGTTCTGTTGGGTGCTGGTGTGAATTTTGTGTTGGATGCTGGTGTGTGTTGTGTTGGGTGCTGGTGTAAGTGTTGTGTTGGGTACTGGTGTTGATCTTGTGTTAGGTGCTGGTATGAGTCTTGTGTTGGGTGCTGGTGTGAATGTTGTGTTGGGTGCTGGTGTGAGTACTGTGTTGGGTGCTGGTGTGAGTGTTGTGTTGGGTGCTGGTGTGAGTGTTGTGTTGGGTGCTGGTGTGAGTGTTGTGTTGGGTGCTGGTATGAGTGTTGAGTTGGGTGCTGGTGTGACTTGTGCTGGGTGCTGGTGTGAATATTGATTTAGGTGCTGGTATTGATGTTGTTTTGGGTGCTGGTGTGAGTGTTGTGTTGGGTGCTCGTGTGAGTGTTGAGCTGGGTGCTGGTGTTGATGTGTTGGGTGCTGGCGTGAGTGTTGTGTTGGGTGCTGATGTGAGTGTTGAGCTGGGGGCTGGCGTTGATGTTGAGTTGGGTGCTGGCGTGAGTGTTGTGTTGGGTGCTGTTGTGAATGTTGAGTTGGGTGCTGGTGCTGATGTGTTGGATGCTGGTGTCAGTGTTGCATTGGGTGCTGTTGTGAATGTTGTGTTGGGTGCTGGGGTGAGTGTTGTGATGGGTGCTGGTGTCAGTGTTGTGTTGGGTGCTGGTGTGAATGTTGTGTTGGGTGCGGGTGTTGATGTTGTGTTGGGTGCTGGTGTTGATGTTGTGTTGGGTGCGGGTGTTGATGTTGTGTTGGGTGCTGGTGTTGATGATGTGTTGGGTGCGGGTGTTGATGTTGTGTTGGGTGCGGGTGTTGATGTTGTGTTGGGTGCTGGTGTGAATGTTGTGTTGGGTGCTGGTGTTGATGTTGTGTTGGGTGCTGGTGTTGAGGTTGTGTTGAGTGCTGGTGTTGATGTGTTGGGTGTTGATGTTGTGTTGGGTGCTGGTGTTGATGTGTTGGGTGCTGGTGTGAGTACTGTGTTGGGTGCTGGTGTAAGTTGTGTTGGGTGCTGGTGTGAATGTTGAGTTGGGGGCTGGTGTTGATGTTGTGTTGGGTGCTGATGTGAGTGTTGTGTTGGGTGCTGGTGTGAGTATTGTGTTGGGTGCTGGTTTGAGTGTTGTGTTGGGTGCTGGTTTGAGTGTTGTGTTGGGTGCTGGTGTGAGTGTGTTGGGTGCTGGTATGAGTGTTGTGTTGGGTGCTGGTATGAGTGTTGTGTTGGGTGCTGGTATGAGTGTTGTGTTGGGTGCTGGTGTGAGTGTTGTGTTGGGTGCTGGTATGAGTGTTGAGTTGGGTGCTGGTGTAAGTGTTGTGTTGGGTGCTGGTGTGAATGTTGAGTTGGGGGCTGGTTTGAGTGTTGTGTTGGGTGCTGATGTGAGTGTTGTGTTGGGTGCTGGTGTGAGTATTGTGTTGGGTGCTGGTTTGAGTGTTGTGTTGGGTGCTGGTGTGAGTGTGTTGGGTGCTGGTATGAGTGTTGTGTTGGGTGCTGGTATGAGTGTTGTGTTGGGTGCTGGTATGAGTGTTGTGTTGGGTGCTGGTGTGAATTTTGTGTTGGATGCTGGTGTGAGTGTTGTGTTGGGTGCTGGTGTAAGTGTTGTGTTGGGTGCTGGTGTTGATCTTGTGTTAGGTGCTGGAATGAGTCTTGTGTTGGGTGCTGGTGTGAATGTTGTGTTGGGTGCTGGTGTGAGTACTGTGTTGGGGGCTGGTGTGAGTGTTGTGTTGGGTGCTGGTGTGAGTGTTGTGTTGGGTGCTGGTGTGTGTTGTGTTGGGTGCTGGTATGAGTGTTGTGTTGGGTGCTGGTGTGAGTTTTGTGTTGGATGCTGGTGTTGATGTGTTGGGTGTGGTGTTGATGTTGTGTTGGGTGCTGGTGTGAGTTGTGTTGGGTGCTGGGGTGACTTGTGTTGGGTGCTGGTGTGGATGTTGAGTTGGGGGCTGGTGTTGATGTTGAGTTGGATGCTGGTGTGAGTGTTGTGATGGGTGCTGGTGTCAGTGTTGGGTGCTGGTGTGAGTGTTGTTCTGGGTGCTGGTGTTGACGTTGAGTTGCGGGCTGGTGTGACTGTTGTGTTGGGTGCTGGTGTGACTTATGTTGGGTGCTGGTGTGACTCTTGTGCTGGGTGCTGGTGTGAGTTTTGTGTTGGGTGCTGGTGTTGATGTTGAGTTGGGTGCTGGTGTGAGTGCTGTGTTGGGTGCTGGTGTGACTGTTGTGTTGGGTGCTGGTGTGACTTGTCTTGGGTGCTGGTGTGACCCTTGTGCTGGGTGCTGGTGTGAGTTTTGTGTTGGGTGCTGGTGTGAATATTGAGTTGGGTGCTGGTGTGAGTGTTGTGTTGGGTGCTGGTGTGAGTGCTGTGTTGGGTGCTAGTGTGACTGTTGTGTTGGGTGCTGGTGTAAGTGCTGTGTTGGGTGCTGGTGTGAGTACTGTGTTGGGTGCTGGTGTGAGTGTTGAGTTGGGTGCTGGTGTGAGTGTTGTGTTCGGTGCTGGTGTGAATATTGAGTTGGGTGCTGGTGTGAGTGTTGTGTTCGGTGCTGGTGTGAGTGTTGTGTTTTGGTGCTGGTGTGAGTGTTGAGTTGGGTGCTGGTGTTCATGTTGTATTGGGTGCTGGTGTGAATGTTGTGTTGGGTGCTGGTGTGAATGTTGTGTTGGGTGCTGGTGTGAGTGCTGTGTTGGGTGCTAGTGTGACTGTTGTGTTGGGTGCTGGTGTAAGTGCTGTGTTGGGTGCTGGTGTGTGTGCTGTGTTGGGTGCTGGTGAGTGTTGTATTGGGTGCTGGTTTGAGTGTTGAGTTGGGTGCTGGTGTTGATGTTGTGTTGGGTGCTGATGTGAGTGTTGAGCTGGGTGCTGATGTGAGTGTTGAGTTGGGTGCTGGTGTTGATGTTGCGTTGGTTGCTGGTGTTGATGTTGAGTTGGGGGCTGTTGATGTGTTGGGTACTGGTGTGAGTGTTGAGTTGGGTGCTGGTGTGAGTGTTGTGTTGGGTGCTGGTGTGAATATTGAGTTGGGTGCTGGTGTGAATGTTGTGTTTTGGTGCTGGTGTGAGTGTTGAGTTGGGTGCTGGTGTGAATATTGAGTTGGGTGCTGGTGTGAATGTTGTGTTGGGTGCTGGTGTGAGTGTTGAGTTGGGTGCTCGTGTTCATGTTGTATTGGGTGCTGGTGTTCATGTTGTGTTGGGTGCTGGTGTGAATGTTGTGTTGGGTGCTGGTGTGAGTGCTGTGTTGGGTGCTGGTGTGAGTGCTGTGTTGGGTGCTAGTGTGACTGTTGTGTTGGGTGCTGGTATAAGTGCTGTGTTGGGTGCTGTTTTGTGTGCTGTGTTGGGTGCTGGTGAGTGTTGTATTGGGTGCTGGTTTGAGTGTTGAGTTGGGTGCTGGTGTTGATGTTGTGTTGGGTGCTGGTGTGAGTGTTGTGTTGGGTGCTGGTGTTAGTGTTGTCTTGGGTGCTGGTGCGAGTGTTGAGTTGGGTGCTGGTGTGAGTGTTGAGATGGGTGCTCGTGTGAGTGTTGTGTTGGGTGCTGGTGTGAGTGTTGAGCTGGGTGCTGATGTGAGTGTTGAGTTGGGTGCTGGTGTTGATGTTGCGTTGGTTGCTGGTGTTGATGTTGAGTTGGGGGCTGTTGATGTGTTGGGTGCTGGTGTGAGTGTTGAGTTGGGTGCTGGTATTGATGTGTTGGGAACTGGTGTGAGTGTTGTGTTTGGCGCCGGTGTGACTCTTGTGTTGGGTGCTGGTGTGAGTGTTGTGTTGGGTGCTGGTGTGAGTGTTGAGTTGGGTGCTGGTATTGATGTGTTGGGAACTGGTGTGAGTGTTGTGTTTGGCGCCGGTGTGACTCTTGTGTTGGGTGCTGGTGTGAGTGTTGTGTTGGGTGCTGGTGTGAGTGTTGTGTTGGGTGCTGGTGTGACACTTATGCTGGGTGCTGGTGTGAGTTTTGTGTTGGGTGCTGGTGTTAATGTTGTGTTGGGTGCTGGTGTGAATGTTGTGTTGGGTGCTGATGTGAGTGTTGTGTTGGGTGCTGGTGTGAGTATTGTGTTGGGTGCTGGTTTGAGTGTTGTGTTGGGTGCTGGTGTGAGTGTGTTGGGTGCTGGTATGAGTGTTGAGTTGGGTGCTGGTGTGAGTGTTGAGTTGGGTGCTGGTGTGAGTGTTGTGTTCGGTGCTGGTGTGAATATTGAGTTGGGTGCTGGTGTGAGTGTTGAGCTGGGTGCTGGTGTTGATGTTGTGTTGGTTGCTGGTGTGAGTGTTGTGTTGGGTGCTGGTGTTGATGTTGTTTTGGGTGCTGTTGCGAGTTGTGTTGGGTGCTGGTGTGAGTGTTGAGTTGGGTGCTGGTGTGAGTGTTGTGTGTATTTGGTTGCTTGTGTTGTGTTGAATTGGGTGCTGGTGTTGATGTTGAGTTGAATTGGGTGCTGGTTGTGAGTGTTGTGTTGAATTGGGTGCTGGGTGTGAGTGTTGTGTTGAATTGGGTGCTGGGTGTGAGTGTCGTGTTGAATTGGGTGCTGGGTGTGAGTGTCGTGTTGAATTGGGTGCTGGTTGTGAGTGTTGTGTTGAATTGGGTGCTGGGTGTGAGTGTTGTGTTGAATTGGGTGCTGGTTGTGAGTGTTGTGTTGAATTGGGTGCTGGTTGTGAGTGTTGTGTTGAATTGGGTGCTGGGTGTGAGTGTTGTGTTGAATTGGGTGCTGGTTGTGAGTGTTGTGTTGAATTGGGTGCTGGTTGTGAGTGTCGTGTTGAATTGGGTGCTGGGTGTGAGTGTTGTGTTGAATTGGGTGCTGGGTGTGAGTGTTGTGTTGAATTGGGTGCTGGGTGTGAGTGTTGTGTTGAATTGTGTGCTGGGTGTGAGTGTCGTGTTGAATTGGGTGCTGGGTGTGAGTGTCGTGTTGAATTGGGTGCTGGGTGTGAGTGTCGTGTTGAATTGGGTGCTGGGTGTGAGTGTCGTGTTGAATTGGGTGCTGGGTGTGAGTGTCCTGTTGAATTGGGTGCTGGGTGTGAGTGTCGTGTTGAATTGGGTGCTGGGTGTGAGTGTCGTGTTGAATTGGGTGCTGGTTGTGAGTGTCGTGTTGAATTGGGTGCTGGTTGTGAGTGTCGTGTTGAATTGGGTGCTGGTTGTGAGTGTCGAGTTGAATTGGGTGCTGGTTGTGAGTGTCGTGTTGAATTGGGTGCTGGGTGTGAGTGTCGTGTTGAATTGGGTGCTGGGTGTGAGTGTCGTGTTGAATTGGGTGCTGGTTGTGAGTGTCGTGTTGAATTGGGTGCTGGGTGTGAGTGTCGAGTTGAATTGGGTGCTGGGTGTGAGTGTCGTGTTGAATTGGGTGCTGGGTGTGAGTGTCGTGTTGAATTGGGTGCTGGGTGTGAGTGTCGTGTTGAATTGGGTGCTGGTTGTGAGTGTCGTGTTGAATTGGGTGCTGGGTGTGAGTGTCGTGTTGAATTGGGTGCTGGTTGTGAGTGTCGTGTTGAATTGGGTGCTGGGTGTGAGTGTTGTGTTGAATTGGGTGCTGGGTGTGAGTGTCGTGTTGAATTGGGTGCTGGTTGTGAGTGTTGTTTTGAATTGGGTGCTGGTTGTGAGTGTCGTGTTGAATTGGGTGCTGGGTGTGAGTGTCGTGTTGAATTGGGTGCTGGGTGTGAGTGTCGTGTTGAATTGGGTGCTGGGTGTGAGTGTCGTGTTGAATTGGGTGCTGGGTGTGAGTGTCGTGTTGAATTGGGTGCTGGTTGTGAGTGTCGTGTTGAATTGGGTGCTGGGTGTGAGTGTCGTGTTGAATTGGGTGCTGGGTGTGAGTGTTGTGTTGAATTGGGTGCTGGGTGTGAGTGTTGTGTTGAATTGGGTGCTGGGTGTGAGTGTCGTGTTGAATTGGGTGCTGGGTGTGAGTGTCGTGTTGAATTGGGTGCTGGGTGTGAGTGTTGTGTTGAATTGGGTGCTGGGTGTGAGTGTTGTGTTGAATTGGGTGCTGGGTGTGAGTGTTGTGTTGAATTGGGTGCTGGGTGTGAGTGTTGTGTTGAATTGGGTGCTGGTTGTGAGTGTCGTGTTGAATTGGGTGCTGGGTGTGAGTGTCGTGTTGAATTGGGTGCTGGTTGTGAGTGTCGTGTTGAATTGGGTGCTGGGTGTGAGTGTCGTGTTGAATTGGGTGCTGGTTGTGAGTGTCGTGTTGAATTGGGTGCTGGTTGTGAGTGTCGTGTTGAATTGGGTGCTGGGTGTGAGTGTCGTGTTGAATTGGGTGCTGGGTGTGAGTGTCGTGTTGAATTGGGTGCTGGGTGTGAGTGTCGTGTTGAATTGGGTGCTGGTTGTGAGTGTCGTGTTGAATTGGGTGCTGGGTGTGAGTGTCGTGTTGAATTGGGTGCTGGTTGTGAGTGTCGTGTTGAATTGGGTGCTGGGTGTGAGTGTCGTGTTGAATTGGGTGCTGGTTGTGAGTGTCGTGTTGAATTGGGTGCTGGGTGTGAGTGTTGTGTTGAATTGGGTGCTGGGTGTGAGTGTTGTGTTGAATTGGGTGCTGGTTGTGAGTGTCGTGTTGAATTGGGTGCTGGTTGTGAGTGTCGTGTTGAATTGGGTGCTGGTTGTGAGTGTCGTGTTGAATTGGGTGCTGGGTGTGAGTGTTGTGTTGAATTGGGTGCTGGTTGTGAGTGTCGTGTTGAATTGGGTGCTGGTTGTGAGTGTTGTGTTGAATTGGGTGCTGGGTGTGAGTGTTGTGTTGAATTGGGTGCTGGGTGTGAGTGTTGTGTTGAATTGGGTGCTGGTTGTGAGTGTCGTGTTGAATTGGGTGCTGGGTGTGAGTGTCGTGTTGAATTGGGTGCTGGTTGTGAGTGTCGTGTTGAATTGGGTGCTGGTTGTGAGTGTCGTGTTGAATTGGGTGCTGGGTGTGAGTGTCGTGTTGAATTGGGTGCTGGTTGTGAGTGTTGTGTTGAATTGGGTGCTGGTTGTGAGTGTTGTGTTGAATTGGGTGCTGGTTGTGAGTGTCGTGTTGAATTGGGTGCTGGTTGTGAGTGTCGTGTTGAATTGGGTGCTGGGTGTGAGTGTTGTGTTGAATTGGGTGCTGGGTGTGAGTGTTGTGTTGAATTGGGTGCTGGTTGTGAGTGTCGTGTTGAATTGGGTGCTGGGTGTGAGTGTCGTGTTGAATTGGGTGCTGGATGTGAGTGTCGTGTTGAATTGGGTGCTGGGTGTGAGTGTCGAGTTGAATTGGGTGCTGGGTGTGAGTGTCGAGATGAATTGGGTGCTGGTTGTGAGCGTCGAGTTGAATTGGGTGCTGGTTGTGAGTGTCGTGTTGAATTGGGTGCTGGTTGTGAGTGTTGTGTTGAATTGGGTGCTGGGTGTGAGTGTCGAGTTGAATTGGGTGCTGGTTGTGAGTGTCGTGTTGAATTGGGTGCTGGTTGTGAGTGTCGTGTTGAATTGGGTGCTGGGTGTGAGTGTCGTGTTGAATTGGGTGCTGGGTGTGAGTGTTGTGTTGAATTGGGTGCTGGTTGTGAGTGTCGTGTTGAATTGGGTGCTGGTTGTGAGTGTCGTGTTGAATTGGGTGCTGGTTGTGAGTGTCGTGTTGAATTGGGTGCTGGGTGTGAGTGTCGTGTTGAATTGGGTGCTGGTTGTGAGTGTCGTGTTGAATTGGGTGCTGGGTGTGAGTGTTGTGTTGAATTGGGTGCTGGGTGTGAGTGTTGTGTTGAATTGGGTGCTGGTTGTGAGTGTTGTGTTGAATTGGGTGCTGGTTGTGAGTGTTGTGTTGAATTGGGTGCTGGTTGTGAGTGTCGTGTTGAATTGGGTGCTGGTTGTGAGTGTTGTGTTGAATTGGGTGCTGGTGTGAGTGTTGCATTGCATTAGATACTTGTGTTTTGTGATGTGTTGGGTGCTGGTGTGAATGTTGTGATGGGTAGGGACCACAAACCTGTCTCAGAGTATTTGCCATCATTGACGGTGATAGAAGTTGAACAAAAGATAAGCTTCTGTTTCTACCCACTTAATATTTCATTCCATTCATCTGAAGTGGCCAAGGAGCATTGACGTGATTTGCATTTCCCTGCTGCTTCTAAAAGTGGTATAATTACATGATTCCTTGTAACAAAAAAATTCCAGACCTTTCGTCTTTTGCCATGAATTATCAGATGTTTTTTGTCTTTGGTCATTCATACCCATTGCTTTTAGAAAAATACTGCCAACAATTTTGGCTTCCTTCTCTAAGGAAGGACATACACATTGGATGTAAGTCAAAAAAGATTCACTAGGTTAACATGTAAGATTAATTATTTAAAAGGTTGTTTGTGAATAATAAGAGGTGATCTTATTTTAACATAGAAGATTCTCAGGGGGCTGAGAGGATTTCCACTGGATGCTGGTAAGGAAACTATTGGAGAAAATTATGAAGGAGAGAATTAACCTCCACTTGGAAAGGCATTGGTTAATTAGGGATAGTCAGCATGACTTTGTCAGATGGAAGTCACACCTAACAAACTTCTTTGAATTTTTTGAAAATGTGACCAAGTGGATTAGGGAGTTGATGTCGTTTATATGGATTTTAGCAAGGTTTTTGACAATGTCCCACGTGAGAGACACATTGAGAAGATTAAAACGTGGAATTTGGGGAAAATTGGCAAGATAGATCAGAAACTGGCTTAGTAATAAGACACAAAGGGTAGTGGTAGAAGGCTGTTTGAGTGACTGGAGGCTGGGGTCCAGCAATGTACTACAACGATGGGTACTGAGACCCTTATGGTTTGTTATATGCATAAACAATACAGAGGCAAATGTGGAAGGAATGTTCATCAAGCTTGCACACAACTTCAAGATTGGCAGGGTGATTAACAGTGAAGAGGATGGTCCTAGGTTACTGGAAGATATAGAGGGGTTGGTCAGATAGGCAGAACTGTGGCAGATGGTATTTAACCCTGGTAAGTACAAGGTGCTGCACTTTGGAAAAGAAACAAGATGAGGGCGTATTTAGTGAATGGCAGAACACTGGGAAACTCAGGAACAGAGGGATCGCGGAGTAATTATTCACAGATTCCAGAAGTCGCCAGAGCATGCCAGTAGAATAGTTAAGGCATATGGGACATATCAGTCCTGATATAAAGTTAAGAGCAAGGAGGTAATGTTGGACTTGTACAGAGCATTGATTAGGCCACAACCGGAGTGCTGTGTGCAGTTCTGATCACTGACAATAGGAAGGATGTGATAGCACTAGAGGGGGTACAGAGGAGGTTCACCAAGGTGTTGCCTGGGGATGGAGTATTTGAACTATAAGAGAGACTGGATAGGCTTGGACTGTTTTCTTCAGACAGAGAAGACTTTTGGGGGGAGGGGGGGAAATGATTGAGGTGTATAAGATTGAGAGGAATGTACAGGGTAAATAGGAAGTAGCTGTTACCCTTGGTTGAGGAATCAGTCATGAAGAGGCATATCTCTAGAGTAAGGAGCAGGAGATTCAGAGGGGATCTGAGAAAAAAAACATGGTGGAAATCTGGAATGCATTGCCTGGGTAAGTAGTGGAGGTCGGAAACCTTCCAACCTTTAAAGAAATATTTGAATGAGCACTGAAAGGTAGTTGTTGTCAGTGCAGATTCAATGGGTCAAAGGGCCTTTCCTGCGCTGTACGACACCATGATTTGGGTGTTTCCTCTCTTGAGGAATCTAAGGGCAAGTTTCAAAAATAAAAGATGGAGATGAAGAGAAATTTCTTACCTGAGAGGGTTGTTAATCTTCTCGAAAGAGTAGCTGGGGCTGTGTCACTGACCATATTCAAAACTTGAGTTTTGATTAACATGGAAGCCAGCCAGACAGACAGGAAAGTGAAACTGAGGCCACGGTAAAATCAGCCATGATCTTATTGAATGGTGGAACAGGGTTGATGGGCTGAATGGCCTTGCTCTGATTTCTCATGTTCACTCTCACTGTTCCTGTGTGAATGATGCCCCTATAATGAATCCACTCTGTGTCTCCTGTATGAATGCGACTGGTCACATAAACTAGTCTTCAATTTCTTCCCAGCATACATTATCCAGCCTGTTTATTGACTAAATGCCTATGATAAGAATTAAGTTCCAATCCATTTGATGGGATAAACCTCTTTCATGTTCTTCTCATTAATATTTATTCTTTGATATGTCGTGCAATCCGACCAGTGAATTTCAATGAAGCTTACAGCCCCAGATAGGAGAAGGTGACCAAAGATTTGGTCTGTCACTGACACCCGCTGGACATGATATAACTTGACATTTATTCTCACCAAGAAGATCGATGGTTGATTCTGAACTTACAGAGGGCTGCCTGTCTTTTCTACAAAGGCTACACACGGAATCTTGAAAAACACAATTCACGTTTTAAAGACAGAGTCCCATTAATCTGCATTTAGACACCAATGCCTAGACCTGCCTGGATTCCAGGGATCTCTGACAAAAATACCGACAATTTCAGATCATCCTCCAACCCTCTGCACTGGTGTGAGCGGCTTCAAATGAACAGGGCAAAGTTCACTTGTGTGGCTAGGGAAGGTTCAAATGAAATTGAGAGGAAGATAGGAATCGACGCAGAAGGAGAAAATAAGGTGCATAAAGGAGTGGAAATTTGCATAGTGCTACAGAAGGAGACTTTCCCGTGTGAGATGGAAGAGACCAAGGCCATTTATGAAAACACACAAAAGTGTATGGTCAGTGAACTCCAAGCAAAAATAACCATGGGCAAGAATGTCTTTGGGGAATAATGGAAATGTGGCTTAAAATGGTGAGAACTAGTGTGTAATATTCAACAATACGAAGTGTTTAAATTAACAGAGAAAAGGTCAATGTGGTGGCAACATTGATCAGGGAAGACTTTGAGTGTGAGAAAGAGAGGGTATCCTTGAGGGGACAAACACAGAATTCATTTAGTTAGAATAGGGAAGCAAAAAGGCGGTTAGTTACCATTATACTGACCTCCAAACAGACTGAGGGGCAAACCTGCTGGGAAACCACAGAGACAGAAGAACTCTAGAATGGTGATACTGGGGACTTTAATTAGCCAATTATTAAATGGGATAATGTTAGAGTTAAGACTATGGAGGGGGAGGAATTGAACAATGCTCAGCAGAACTTTCTTGTCAGGATATTCTCATTCTTATTCAAAGAATGAAGAAAATTACAGGCTCTTCGGTCCTCCAAGCTGTGCCAATCATGATGCCCTGATTAAACTAAAGAAACATCTGCCCTTACTTGGTCCAGACCCCTCCATTCCCTCCCTATTCATGTACCTATCCAGATACCTCTTAAATGTTGCTAATGTGCCTGCTTCCACCATCTCCTCTGGCAGCGCGTTCCAGGCACCCACCACTGCGTGAAAAACTTCCCCCTTAACCTTCCCCCTCTCACTTTTAACCTGTGTGCCCTTCCCTGCCCCCCCATTATAATTGACACTTCTACCCTGGGAAAAAGCCTCTGACTATCCACCCTGTCTGTGCCTTTCATAATTTTGTAGGCCTCTATCATCTCTCCTCTCAGCCTCCATCTTTCCAATGAAAATAATCCTAATTTATTTAACCGTTCCTCGTAGCCAATGCTCTCAAGACCAGACAACATCCTGGTGAATCTTCTTTGCACTCCCTACAAAGGTTCCATGTTGTTCTATTAGTGTGATGACCAGAACTCCACAAACTACTCCAAAAACCAAGATTTTATATAGCTACAAAATAATTTCCCAACTGTTGTATTCAATGCCCCAGCTGGTGAAGGCAAGCATGCCATGTGCCATCTTAATCACCTTGGCCACTTGTGTTGCCACCTTTAGGGAATTGTGGACTTGCACATCCTGATCCCTCTGTATGTTCATGTTCCTAAGGGTACCACCATTTACACTATAATTCATACTTGTGTTTGACCTTCCAAAATGCATTACCTCTCATTTGTCCGGATTAAACTCCACCTGCCAGAATGCCAAAGTCTCCAATCTCTCTAAGTCCTGTTGTATTCTCTGACAATGCCCAACACTATCAACAATTCTACCAATCTTTGTGTCATCCGCAAATTTTCTAATCATAACACCCACATTTTCCTCCACGTCATTTACGTATAGTACAAATAACAGAGGTCCCAGCACTGATCCCTGCAGAACACCACTAGCTGCAGATCTCCATTCTGAAAAGCAACCTTCCACCACCACTCTCTACCTTCTATAACCAAACTAGTTCTGCATCCATCCAGCCAGCCACCACCCCACCACCAAATCCCATGGGATTTTAGGTTTTGTACCCGTCTGCCATGTGAGACCTTGTCAAATGCCTTACTAAAGTCCATATAAACTACATCCATAGCCCTACACTCATCAATTGGCTTTGTCACCTCATCAAAAACTCAGTCAAGTTGGTGAGACATGACCTTCCCTATACAAAACCATGCTCCTGTCACTAGCTAGTCCATTTTCTTCCAAATGTGCATATATCCTGTCCCTCAGTATCTCCTGCAAAATCTTCCCCACCACTGATATCAGCTCACTGGCCCATAATTTCCTAGACTATCCCGGCTTTCTTTCTGAAATAAGGGAACAAGATTGGCTATTCTCCAGTCCTCTGGAACCTCACTGAGGATCAAAGAGGCTGTAAAGATAACTCAGAAAAAAAAGACTTCTTTGCTCGGGAATGACTTGGGCCAAGCGACTGTGGAGAACATTTGGGTAAGAGTGATCATAAGATTTAGATTAGCAAAGGAGAAGAGCAAGAAACTTCTGAATTGGAAGAGGGTGATCCTCAATGGAAAAGCTGCCAGAGGACTGGAGAGTGGTGAATGTAATAACCAAAATTTAAGGAAGTGTTTAGGACAGTCCTATCAATACAAGCCAGTTAGTTTAAGATCAATAGTAGGTAAGGTTTTGGAAGCTATCATTGGGGGGCAAAAATCAGCAGACACTTGGAGAGATTTGCGTTAACTATAGATAGCCAGCACAGATTTTAAAAGGCATGTTTTGTTTGACTAATCAAATTCCTGTCAGAATGGATTCCGGATAGGGCAGTTTCTCTCTGAGATAGCATTCCTGCTGCATTGGATTTTGGTGAGCGTAGGTTCTCGCTGCGACAGAATTCCTGTTGGAATATATCCTGGATAATGCAATTTTGCTCTGAGGCAGAATTCCTGTTGGAATGAACATGGATAGGGCAGTTTCTCTCTGAGACAGAATTCCTGTTGGAGTGGATGCTCGGTAGTGCAGTTTCTCTCTGATACAGTATTTGTTTGCCTGAGTCCCGGATAGTGCAATTTCTCTCTGAGATTGTGACAGAATTCCTGCTGGAATCTATTCAGGATAGTGCAGTTTCTCTCTGAGACAGATTCCCTGTTGGAATGGATACAGGATTGTATAGTTTCTCTCTGATTCAGATATCCTCTTGGAATGGATTCCAGATAGTGCAGTTTCTCTCTGAGACAGAATTCCTGCTGGAATGGATACTGGATAGTGCAGTTTGTCTTTGGGACAGAATTCCTGTTGGAATGGATCATGGATCATGCAGTTTCTCTCAGACAGAATTCCTGTTGGAATTGATCCTGGATAGTTCAGTTGCTCACTGATAGATAGAATTCCTGTTGGAATAGATCCCGGAGAATGCAGTTTCTCCCTGAGACAGAATTCCTGTTTCAATGGATCCCGGATAGTGCAGTTTCTGTCTGAGGGGGTATTCCTGTTGGAATGGCTCCAGAATTCCTATTTTAGTTGACCCTGGATAGTGCAGTTTCTCGCTGAGACAGAATTCCTGTTGGAATGGGTCCCGGATAGCACAGTTTCTCGCTGAGACAGAATTCCTGTTGGAATGGGTCCCGGATAGCACAGTTTCTCGCTGAGACAGAATTCCTGTTGGAATGGGCCCCGGATAGCGCAGTTTCTCTCTGAGACAGAATTCCTGTTGGAATGGGTCCCGGATAGCGCAGTTTCTCGCTGAGACAGAATTCCTGTTGGAATGGGCCCCGGATAGCGCAGTTTCTCTCTGAGACAGAATTCCTGTTGGAATGGGTCCCGGATAGCGCAGTTTCTCGCTGAGACAGAATTCCTGTTGGAATGGGTCCCGGATAGCGCAGTTTCTCGCTGAGACAGAATTCCTGTTGGAGTGGCTCCCGGATAGTGCAGTTCCTCTCTTTGACAGGGACAGACTGCACAATCCTGTTGGATTGGATCCCGGATAGTGCAATTTCTCCTTGAGTCAGAATTCCTGTTGGAGTGGATCCAGGATGGTGCAGTTTCTCTCTGTGACAGAATTCCTCTTGGATTTGATCCTGGATTGTGCAGTTTCTCTCTGAGACAGAATTCCTGTTGGAATGGATCCCATATGATGCAGTTTTTCTCTGAGACAGAGTCAGAATTCCTAATGGAGTGGATCCCAGGTAATGCAGTTTCTCCCTGAGACAGCATTCCTGCTGGAATCTTTTCCAGATAGTGCAATTTCTCACTGAGATAGAATTCCTGTTGGAGTGGATCCCGGATTGTGCAGTTTTTCTATGAGACAAAATTCCTGTTGGAATGGATCCCATATGGTGCAGTTTTTCTCTGAGATGGAGAGAGAATTCCTGTTGGACTGGATCCCAGACAGTGCTGTACCTCCCTGAGACAGAATTCCTGTTGGAATGGAATCCACCTAATGGAGTTGGTCTTTGAGACAGAATTCCTGTTTTAGTGGATACCGGATAGTGCAGTTTCTATCTAGGACAGAGTTTCTTTTGGAATGGACCCTGGATAGTGCAATTTGTCCCTGAAACAGAATTCCTGTTGGAATGGATCTTGGATAGTGCAGTTTCTCTCTGAGACAGAATTTCTCTTGGAATGGATGTTGGACAGGGCAGTTTCTGTCTGAGACAGAATTCCTGTTGGAATGGATCTTGGATAGGGCAGTTTCTGTCTGAGACAGAATTTCTGCTAGAATGGATGTTGTATAGGGCAGTTTCTGTCTGAGACAGAATTCCTGCTGGAATCTATTCCGGATAGTGCAGTTTCTCCCTGAGACAGAATTCCTGCAGGAATCTATTCTGGATAGTGCAGTTTCTCCCGGAGACAGAATTCCTGCTGGAATCTATTCTGGATAGTGCAGTTTCTCCCTGAGACAGAATTCCTACTGGAATCTATTCTGGATAGTGCAGTGTCTCCCACAGACAGCATTCCTGCTGGAATCTATTCTGGATAGTGCAGTTTCTCCCTGAGACAGAATTCCTGCTGGAATCTATTCTGGATAGTGCAGTTTCTCCCTGAGACAGCGTTCCTACTGGAATCTATTCTGGATAGTGCGGTTTCTCCCTGAGACAGAATTCCTGCTGGAATCTATTCTGGATAGTGCAGTTTCTCCCGGAGACAGAATTCCCGCTGGAATCTATTCTGGATAGTGCAGTTTCTCCCGGAGACAGAATTCCCGCTGGAATCTATTCTGGATAGTGCAGTTTCTCCCTGAGACAGAATTCCTGCTGGAATCTATTCTGGATAGTGCAGTTTCTCCCTGAGACAGAATTCCTGCTGGAATCTATTCTGGATAGTGCAGTTTCTCACTGAGACAGAATTCCTGCTGGAATCTATTCTGGATAGTGCAGTTTCTCCCTGAGACAGAATTCCTGCTGGAATCTATTCTGGATAGTGCAGTTTCTCCCTGAGACAGAATTCCTGCAGGAATCTATTCTGGATAGTGCAGTTTCTCCCTGAGACAGAATTCCTGCTGGAATCTAATCTGGATAGTGCAGTTTCTCCCTGAGACAGAATTCCTACTGGAATCTATTCTGGATAGTGCAGTTTCTCCCTGAGACAGAATTCCTGCTGGAATCTATTCTGGATAGTGCAGTTTCTCCCTGAGACAGAATTCCTGCTGGAATCTATTCTGGATAGTGCAGTTTCTCCCTGAGACAGAATTCCTGCTGGAATCTATTCTGGATAGTGCAGTTTCTCCCTGAGACAGAATTCCGACTGGATTCTATTCTGGATAGTGCAGTTTCTCCCTGAGACAGAATTCCTGCTGGAATCTATTCTGGATAGTGCAGTTTCTCCCTGAGACAGAATTCCTGCTGGAATCTATTCTGGATAGTGCAGTTTCTCCCTGAGACAGCGTTCCTACTGGAATCTATTCTGGATAGTGCGGTTTCTCCCTGAGACAGAATTCCTGCTGGAATCTATTCTGGATAGTGCAGTTTCTCCCTGAGACAGAATTCCTGCTGGAATCAATTCTGGATAGTGCAGTTTCTCCCTGAGACAGAATTCCCGCTGGAATCTATTCTGGATAGTGCAGTTTCTCCCGGAGACAGAATTCCTGCTGGAATCTATTCTGGATAGTGCAGTTTCTCCCTGAGACAGAATTCCTGCTGGAATCTATTCTGGATAGTGCAGTTTCTCCCTGAGACAGAATTCCTGCTGGAATCTATTCTGGATAGTGCAGTTTCTCACTGAGACAGAATTCCTGCTGGAATCTATTCTGGATAGTGCAGTTTCTCCCGGAGACAGAATTCCTGCTGGAATCTATTCTGGATAGTGCAGTTTCTCCCTGAGACAGAATTCCTGCTGGAATCTATTCTGGATAGTGCAGTTTCTCCCTGAGACAGAATTCCTGCTGGAATCTATTCTGGATAGTGCAGTTTCTCCCTGAGACAGAATTCCTGCTGGAATCTATTCTGGATAGTGCAGTTTCTCCCTGAGACAGAATTCCTGCTGGAATCTATTCTGGATAGTGCAGTTTCTCACTGAGACAGAATTCCTGCTGGAATCTATTCTGGATAGTGCAGTTTCTCCCTGAGACAGAATTCCTGCTGGAATCTATTCTGGATAGTGCAGTTTCTCCCTGAGACAGAATTCCTGCTGGAATCTATTCTGGATAGTGCAGTTTCTCCCTGAGACAGAATTCCTGCTGGAATCTATTCTGGATAGTGCAGTTTCTCCCTGAGACAGAATTCCTGCTGGAATCTATTCTGGATAGTGCAGTTTCTCCCTGAGACAGAATTCCGACTGGATTCTATTCTGGATAGTGCAGTTTCTCCCTGAGACAGAATTCCTGCTGGAATCTATTCTGGATAGTGCACTTTCTCCCTGAGACAGAATTCCTACTGGAATCTATTCTGGATAGTGCAGTTTCTCATTGACACAGCGTTCCTGCTGGAATCTATTCTGGATAGTGTAGTTTCTCCCAGAGACAGAATTCCTGCTGGAATCTATTCTGGATAGTGCAGTTTCTCCCAGAGACAGCGTTCCTACTGGAATCTATTCTGGATAGTGCAGTTTCTCCCTGAGACAGCGTTCCTACTGGAATCTATTCTGGATAGTGCAGTTTCTCCCTGTGACAGAATTCCTTTTGGAATGGATCCCGGATAGTGCAGTTTCTCTCTGAGACAGAATTCCTGCTGGAATGGATCCCGGATAGTGCAGTTTCTCCCTGAGACAGAATTCCTGCTGGAATGGATCCCGGATAGTGCAGTTTCTCCCTGAGACAGAATTCCTGCTGGAATGGATCCCGGATAGTGCAGTTTCTCCCTGAGACAGAATTCCCGCTGGAATCTATTCTGGATAGTGCAGTTTCTCCCTGAGACAGAATTCCTGCTGGAATCTATTCTGGATAGTGCAGTTTCTCCCTGAGACAGAATTCCCGCTGGAATCTATTCTGGATAGTGCAGTTTCTCCCTGAGACAGAATTCCTGCTGGAATCTATTCTGGATAGTGCAGTTTCTCCCTGAGACAGAATTCCTGCAGGAATCTATTCCGGATAGTGCAGTTTCTCCCTGAGACAGAATTCCTGCTGGAATCTATTCTGGATAGTGCAGTTTCTCCCTGAGACAGAATTCCCGCTGGAATCTATTCTGGATAGTGCAGTTTCTCACTGAGACAGAATTCCCGCTGGAATCTATTCTGGATAGTGCAGTTTCTCACTGAGACAGAATTCCCGCTGGAATCTATTCTGGATAGTGCAGTTTCTCCCTGAGACAGAATTCCCGCTGGAATCTATTCTGGATAGTGCAGTTTCTCCCTGAGACAGAATTCCTGCAGGAATCTATTCCGGATAGTGCAGTTTCTCCCTGAGACAGAATTCCTGCTGGAATCTATTCTGGATAGTGCAGTTTCTCACTGAGACAGAATTCCTGCTGGAATATATTCTGGATCGTGCAGTTTCTCACTGAGACAGAATTCCTGCTGGAATCTATTCTGGATAGTGCAGTTTCTCCCTGAGACAGAATTCCCGCTGGAATCTATTCTGGATAGTGCAGTTTCTCACTGAGACAGAATTCCTGCTGGAATATATTCTGGATAGTGCGGTTTCTCCCAGAGACAGAATTCCTTTTGGAATGGATCCCGGATAGTGCAGTTTCTCTCTGAGACAGAATTCCTGCTGGAATGGATCCCGGATAGTGCAGTTTCTCCCTGAGACAGAATTCCTGCTGGAATGGATCCCGGATAGTGCAGTTTCTCTCTGAGACAGAATTCCTGCTGGAATGGATCCCGGATAGTGCAGTTTCTCACTGACACAGAATTCCTGCTGGAATGGATCCCGGATAGTGCAGTTTCTCTCTGAGACAGAATTCCTGCTGGAATGGATCCCGGATAGTGCAGTTTCTCACTGACACAGAATTCCTGCTGGAATGGATCCCGGATAGTGCAGTTTCTCTCTGAGACAGAATTCCTGCTGGAATGGATCCCGGATAGTGCAGTTTCTCAGTGACACAGAATTCCTGCTGGAATGGATCCCGGATAGTGCAGTTTCTCTCTGAGAAAGAATTCCTGCTGGAATCTATTCTGGATAGTGTAGTTTCTCCCTGAGACAGAATTCCTGCTGGAATCTATTCTGGATAGTGCAGTTTCTCCCTGCGACGGCATTCCTGCTGGAATGTATTCTGGATAGTGCAGTTTTTCCCTGAGACAGCATTCCTGCTGGAATCTATTCTGGATAGTGCAGTTTCTCCCTGAGACAGAATTCCTTCCGGAATCTATTCTGGATAGTGCAGTTTCTCCCTGAGACAGAATTCCTGCTGGAATCTATTCTGGATAGTGCAGTTTCTCCCTGAGACAGAATTCCTTCCGGAATCTATTCTGGATAGTGTAGTTTCTCCCTGAGACAGAATTCCTACTGGAATCTATTCTGGATAGTTCAGTTTCTCCCTGAGACAGAATTCCTGCTGGAATCTATTCTGGATAGTGCAGTTTCTCCCTGAGACAGAATTCCTGCTGGAATCTATTCTGGATAGTGCAGTTTCTCCCTGAGACAGAATTCCTTCCGGAATCTATTCTGGATAGTGTAGTTTCTCCCTGAGACAGAATTCCTACTGGAATCTATTCTGGATAGTTCAGTTTCTCCCTGAGACAGAATTCCTGCTGGAATCTATTCTGGATAGTGCAGTTTCTCCCTGAGACAGAATTCCTGCTGGAATCTATTCTGGATAGTGCAGTTTCTCCCTCAGACAGAATTCCTGCGGGAATCTATTCTGGATAGTGCAGTTTCTCCCTCAGACAGAATTCCTGCTGGAATCTATTCTGGATAGTGCAGTTTCTCCCTGAGACAGAATTCCCGCTGGAATCTATTCTGGATAGTGTAGTTTCTCCCTGAGACAGAATTCCTGCTGGAATCTATTCTGGATAGTGCAGTTTCTCCCTGAGACAGAATTCCTGCTGGAATCTATTCTGGATAGTGTAGTTTCTCCCTGAGACAGAATTCCTGCTGGAATCTATTCTGGATAGTGCAGTTTCTCCCTGAGACAGAATTCCTGCTGGAATCTATTCTGGATAGTGCAGTTTCTCCCTGTGACAGAATTCCTGCTGGAATCTATTCTGGATAGTGTAGTTTCTCCCTGAGACAGAATTCCTGCTGGAATCTATTCTGGATAGTGTAGTTTCTCCCTGAGACAGAATTCCTGCTGGAATCTATTCTGGATAGTGCAGTTTCTCCCTGAGACAGAATTCCCGCTGGAATCTATTCTGGATAGTGCAGTTTCTCCCTGAGACAGAATTCCTGCTGGAATCTATTCTGGATAGTGCAGTTTCTCCCTGAGACAGAATTCCTTCCGGAATCTATTCTGGATAGTGCAGTTTCTCCCTGAGACAGAATTCCTTCCGGAATCTATTCTGGATAGTGCAGTTTCTCCCTGAGACAGAATTCCTACTGGAATCTATTCTGGATAGTGTAGTTTCTCCCTGAGACAGAATTCCTGCTGGAATCTATTCTGGATAGTGCAGTTTCTCCCTGAGACAGAATTCCTGCTGGAATCTATTCTGGATAGTGTAGTTTCTCCCTGAGACAGAATTCCTGCTGGAATCTATTCTGGATAGTGCAGTTTCTCCCTGAGACAGAATTCCTGCTGGAATCTATTCTGGATAGTGCAGTTTCTCCCTGAGACAGAATTCCTACTGGAATCTATTCTGGATAGTGTAGTTTCTCCCTGAGACAGAATTCCTGCTGGAATCTATTCTGGATAGTGCAGTGTCTCCCTGAGACAGAATTCCCGCTGGAATCTAATCTGGATAGTGCAGTTTCTCCCTGAGACAGCGTTCCTGCTGGAATCTATTCTGGATAGCGCAGTTTCTCCCTGAGACAGCGTTCCTACTGGAATCTATTCTGGATAGTGCAGTTTCTCCCTGAGACAGAATTCCTACTGGAATCTACTCTGGATAGTGCAGTTTCTCCCTGAGACAGAATTCCTGCTGGAATCTATTCTGGATAGTCCAGTTTCTCTCTGAGACAGAATTCCTGCTGGAATCTATTCTGGATAGTGCAGTTTCTCCCTGCGACAGAATTCCTGCTGGAATCTATTCTGGATAGTGCAGTTTCTCCCTGAGACAGCATTCCTACTGGAATCTATTCTGGATAGTGTAGTTTCTCCCTGAGACAGAATTCCTGCTGGAATCTATTCCGGATAGTGCAGTTTCTCCCTGAGACAGAATTCCTGCAGGAATCTATTCTGGATAGTGCAGTTTCTCTCTGAGACAGAATTCCTGCTGGAATCTATTCTGGATAGTGCAGTTTCTCCATTAGACAGAATTCCTTCCGGAATCTATTCTGGAGAGTGCAGTTTCTCCTTGAGACAGAATTCCTGCTGGAATCAATTCTGGATAGTGCAGTTTCTCCATTAGACAGAATTCCTGCTGGAATATATTCTGGATCGTGCAGTGTCTCCCACAGACAGAATTCCTGCTGGAATCTATTCTGGATAGTGTAGTTTCTCTCTGAGACAGAATTCCTGCTGGAATCTAGTCTGGATAGTGCAGTTTCTCCCTGAGGCAGAATTCCTGCTGGAATCTATTCTGGATAGTGCAGTTTCTCCCTGAGACAGAATTCCCGCTGGAATCTATTCTGGATAGTGCAGTTTCTCCCTGAGACAGAATTCCTGCTGGAATCTATTCTGGATAGTGCAGTTTCCCCCAGAGACAGAATTCCTACTGGAATCTAGTCTGGATAGTGCAGTTTCTCCCTGAGACAGAATTCCTGCTGGAATCTATTCTGGATAGTGCAGTTTCTCTCTGAGACAGAATTCCTGCTGGAATCTATTCTGGATAGTGCAGTTTCCCCCAGAGACAGAATTCCTACTGGAATCTAGTCTGGATAGTGCAGTTTCTCCCTGAGACAGAATTCCTGCTGGAATCTATTCTGGATAGTGCAGTTTCTCTCTGAGACAGAATTCCTGCTGGAATCTATTCTGGATAGTGCAGTTTCTCTCTGAGACAGAATTCCTGCTGGAATCTATTCTGGATAGTGCAGTTTCTCCCTGAGAAAGAATTCCTGCTGGAATCTATTCTGGATAGTGCAGTTTCTCTCTGAGACAGAATTCCTGCTGGAATGGATCCCGGATAGTACAATATCTCTGAGACAGAATTCCTGCTGGAATGGATCCCGGATAGTGCAGTTTCTCTCTGAGACAGAATTCCTGCTGGAATGGATCCCGGATAGTGTTGTTTCTCTCTGAGACAGAATTCCTGCGGAAATGGATCCCGGATAGTGTAGTTTCTCTCTGAGACAGAATTCCTGCTGGAATGGATCCCGGATAGTGTAGTTTCTCTCTGAGACAGAATTCCTGCTGGAATGGATCCCGGATAGTGTAGTTTCTCTCTGAGACAGGGACAGAGAGGGCATTTGTATTATCTTGTTGCGCCCCCTATTCAGCTGGAATGTTTTGTAAAATCGGGTGTAAAGTGGCGGCTCGGAATGGCGCTGATTTTCATGCCCATTCCCATTTTTCCACAGTACAGAAATGGGCAAGATCAGGGCTCACCCAAAACAGGTGAGGTATCAATTTACATATTTTTGCATTAATTACATTTTAAGTAGTGAACTTCACTCCCAGTTACCCCAACTCAGCTGCCTTTCTAACCTCATTCACCGCAGCTGGACTGGTCTGGAAAACACCTCCTCTGTAAAAGTCGGATTCTGGATCAGTGAGGGTGAGTGAGATCTGTCTCAGCATTCAAACTTCTCCGTGCTGCTCAGACCGGGTAGTTTCTTGGACATGTTGATTTTCGGGTTGAGGGGAGATCTGTGAGTGTGTGGGAGGCGGTGGGAGCTGGAGTGTAATCTCCGTCTCTCAGCACAGTCCTGGTCTGAGCGCTGAGCTCGGGTTTTACGGGTGCCTCTGGGTCCTAGTGCTGGCAGCAGCAAGCAATGTCACGTGTGGGGGACGGCTTGGAAACTGTGAAATGGCAGTGCTGCAGCTTCAGGACTTGGCCAGCAGCACTGTCTGGGGTATTGTGTGGAGGGTGGAATGGGGGAGGTATTGCTGGGGGGGTCTGAGGGGGAGTATGGGGGGCTGTGTTGCTGGGGGCACCTGTGGGGGGGAATGGGGGTTGTGCTGCTGGGGGTATGGGGGGTATCGGGTTCTCTGGGGGGGCTGTATTACTGGGGGCACCTGTGGGGGGGAATGGGGGTTGTGTTGCTGGGGGTATGGGGGGTATCGGGTTCTCTGGGGGGGCTGTATTACTGGGGGCTGTGTGGTGGGGGGAATGGGGGCTGTGTTGCTGGGGGTATGGGGGGTATCGGGTTCCCTAGGAGGGGTCTGTATTACTGGGGGCTGTGTGGTGGGGGGAATGGGGGCTGTGTTGCTGGGGGTATGGGGGGTATCGGGTTCCCTAGGGGGGGTCTGTATTACTGGGGGCTGTGTGGTGGGGGGAATGGGGGCTGTGTTGCTGTGTGGGATGTGGGAATGGGGATCTGTGTTGCTGGGTGGGATGTGGGAATGGGGATCTGTGTTGCTGGGTGGGATGTGGGAATAGGGGTCTGTGTTGCTGGGTGGGATGTGGGAATGGGGATCTGTGTTGCTGGGTGGGATGTGGGAATGGGGATCTGTGTTGCTGGGTGGGATGTGGGAATGGGGATCTGTGTTGCTGGGTGGGATGTGGGAATGGGGGTCTGTGTTGCTGGGTGGGATGTGGGAATGGGGGTCTGTGTTGCTGGGTGGGATGTGGGAATGGGGGTCTGTGTTGCTGGGTGGGATGTGGGAATGGGGATCTGTGTTGCTGGGGGGGATGTGGGAATGGGGATCTGTGTTGCTGGGTGGGATGTGGGAATGGGGATCTGTGTTGCTGGGTGGGATGTGGGAATGGGGATCTGTGTTGCTGGGTGGGATGTGGGAATGGGGATCTGTGTTGCTGGGTGGGATGTGGGAATGGGGATCTGTGTTGCTGGGTGGGATGTGGGAATGGGGATCTGTGTTGCTGGGTGGGATGTGGGAATGGGGATCTGTGTTGCTGGGTGGGATGTGGGAATGGGGGTCTGTGTTGCTGGGTGGGATGTGGGAATGGGGGTCTGTGTTGCTGGGTGGGATGTGGGAATGGGGATCTGTGTTGCTGGGTGGGATGTGGGAATGGGGGTCTGTGTTGCTGGGTGGGATGTGGGAATGGGGATCTGTGTTGCTGGGTGGGATGTGGGAATGGGGATCTGTGTTGCTGGGTGGGATGTGGGAATGGGGATCTGTGTTGCTGGGTGGGATGTGGGAATGGGGGTCTGTGTTGCTGGGTGGGATGTGGGAATGGGGATCTGTGTTGCTGGGTGGGATGTGGGAATGGGGATCTGTGTTGCTGGGTGGGATGTGGGAATGGGGATCTGTGTTGCTGGGTGGGATGTGGGAATGGGGATCTGTGTTGCTGGGTGGGATGTGGGAATGGGGGTTTGTGTTGCTGGGTGGGATGTGGGAATGGGGATCTGTGTTGCTGGGTGGGATGTGGGAATGGGGATCTGTGTTGCTGGGTGGGATGTGGGAATGGGGATCTGTGTTGCTGGGTGGGATGTGGGAATGGGGATCTGTGTTGCTGGGTGGGATGTGGGAATGGGGGTCTGTGTTGCTGGGTGGGATGTGGGAATGGGGATCTGTGTTGCTGGTGGGATGTGGGAATGGGGATCTGTGTTGCTGGGTGGGATGTGGGAATGGGGATCTGTGTTGCTGGGTGGGATGTGGGAATGGGGATCTGTGTTGCTGGGTGGGATGTGGGAATGGGGGTCTGTGTTGCTGGGTGGGATGTGGGAATGGGGATCTGTGTTGCTGGGTGGGATGTGGGAATGGGGATCTGTGTTGCTGGGTGGGATGTGGGAATGGGGATCTGTGTTGCTGGGTGGGATGTGGGAATGGGGGTTTGTGTTGCTGGGTGGGATGTGGGAATGGGATCTGTGTTGCTGGGTGGGATGTGGGAATGGGGGTTTGTGTTGCTGGGGGGGATGTGGGAATGGGGATCTGTGTTGCTGGGTGGGATGTGGGAATGGGGATCTGTGTTGCTGGGTGGGATGTGGGAATGGGGATCTGTGTTGCTGGGTGGGATGTGGGAATGGGGATCTGTGTTGCTGGGTGGGATGTGGGAATGGGGGTTTCTGTTGCTGGGTGGGATGTGGGAATGGGGGTTTGTGTTGCTGGGGGGATGTGGGAATGGGGATTTGTGTTGCTGGGTGGGATGTGGGAATGGGGATCTGTGTTGCTGGGTGGGATGTGGGAATGGGGATCTGTGTTGCTGGGTGGGATGTGGGAATGGGGATCTGTGTTGCTGGGGGGATGTGGGAATGGGGATCTGTGTTGCTGGGTGGGATGTGGGAATGGGGATCTGTGTTGCTGGGGGGGATGTGGGAATGGGGATCTGTGTTGCTGGGTGGGATGTGGGAATGGGGGTCTGTGTTGCTGGGTGGGATGTGGGAATGGGGGTCTGTGTTGCTGGGTGGGATGTGGGAATGGGGATCTGTGTTGCTGGGTGGGATGTGGGAATGGGGGTTTGTGTTGCTGGGTGGGATGTGGGAATGGGGATCTGTGTTGCTGGGTGGGATGTGGGAATGGGGGTTTGTGTTGCTGGGTGGGATGTGGGAATGGGGATCTGTGTTGCTGGGTGGGATGTGGGAATGGGGGTTTGTGTTGCTGGGGGGGATGTGGGAATGGGGATCTGTGTTGCTGGGTGGGATGTGGGAATGGGGATCTGTGTTGCTGGGTGGGATGTGGGAATGGGGATCTGTGTTGCTGGGTGGGATGTGGGAATGGGGATCTGTGTTGCTGGGTGGGATGTGGGAATGGGGGTCTGTGTTGCTGGGGGGGATGTGGGAATGGGGGTTTGTGTTGCTGGGGGGGATGTGGGAATGGGGATCTGTGTTGCTGGGGGGGATGTGGGAATGGGGAACTGTGTTGCTGGGTGGGATGTGGGAATGGGGATCTGTGTTGCTGGGTGGGATGTGGGAATGGGGATCTGTGTTGCTGGGTGGGATGTGGGAATGGGGATCTGTGTTGCTGGGTGGGATGTGGGAATGGGGATCTGTGTTGCTGGGTGGGATGTGGGAATGGGGATCTGTGTTGCTGGGTGGGATGTGGGAATGGGGGTTTGTGTTGCTGGGGGGGATGTGGGAATGGGGATCTGTGTTGCTGGGGGGGATGTGGGAATGGGGAACTGTGTTGCTGGGTGGGATGTGGGAATGGGGATCTGTGTTGCTGGGTGGGATGTGGGAATGGGGATCTGTGTTGCTGGGTGGGATGTGGGAATGGGGGTCTGTGTTGCTGGGTGGGATGTGGGAATGGGGGTTTCTGTTGCTGGGTGGGATGTGGGAATGGGGGTTTGTGTTGCTGGGGGGATGTGGGAATGGGGGTTTGTGTTGCTGGGTGGGATGTGGGAATGGGGATCTGTGTTGCTGGGTGGGATGTGGGAATGGGGGTTTGTGTTGCTGGGGGGATGTGGGAATGGGGGTTTGTGTTGCTGGGTGGGATGTGGGAATGGGGATCTGTGTTGCTGGGGGGGATGTGGGAATGGGGATCTGTGTTGCTGGGTGGGATGTGGGAATGGGGGTCTGTGTTGCTGGGTGGGATGTGGGAATGGGGGTCTGTGTTGCTGGGTGGGATGTGGGAATGGGGATCTGTGTTGCTGGGTGGGATGTGGGAATGGGGATCTGTGTTGCTGGGTGGGATGTGGGAATGGGGGTCTGTGTTGCTGGGTGGGATGTGGGAATGGGGATCTGTGTTGCTGGGTGGGATGTGGGAATGGGGGTTTGTGTTGCTGGGTGGGATGTGGGAATGGGGATCTGTGTTGCTGGGTGGGATGTGGGAATGGGGATCTGTGTTGCTGGGTGGGATGTGGGAATGGGGATCTGTGTTGCTGGGGGGGATGTGGGAATGGGGATCTGTGTTGCTGGGGGGGATGTGGGAATGGGGATTTGTGTTGCTGGGTGGGATGTGGGAATGGGGATCTGTGTTGCTGGGTGGGATGTGGGAATGGGGGTCTGTGTTGCTGGGTGGGATGTGGGAATGGGGATCTGTGTTGCTGGGTGGGATGTGGGAATGGGGATCTGTGTTGCTGGGTGGGATGTGGGAATGGGGATCTGTGTTGCTGGGTGGGATGTGGGAATGGGGATCTGTGTTGCTGGGTGGGATGTGGGAATGGGGATCTGTGTTGCTGGGTGGGATGTGGGAATGGGGATCTGTGTTGCTGGGTGGGATGTGGGAATGGGGATCTGTGTTGCTGGGTGGGATGTGGGAATGGGGATCTGTGTTGCTGGGTGGGATGTGGGAATGGGGGTCTGTGTTGCTGGGTGGGATGTGGGAATGGAAATCTGTGTTGCTGGGTGGGATGTGGGAATGGGGATCTGTGTTGCTGGGTGGGATGTGGGAATGGGGATCTGTGTTGCTGGGTGGGATGTGGGAATGGGGATCTGTGTTGCTGGGTGGGATGTGGGAATGGGGGTCTGTGTTGCTGGGTGGGATGTGGGAATGGGGATCTGTGTTGCTGGGGGGGATGTGGGAATGGGGATCTGTGTTGCTGGGTGGGATGTGGGAATGGGGATCTGTGTTGCTGGGTGGGATGTGGGAATGGGGATCTGTGTTGCTGGGTGGGATGTGGGAATGGGGATCTGTGTTGCTGGGTGGGATGTGGGAATGGGGGTCTGTGTTGCTGGGTGGGATGTGGGAATGGGGATCTGTGTTGCTGGGTGGGATGTGGGAATGGGGGTCTGTGTTGCTGGGTGGGATGTGGGAATGGGGATCTGTGTTGCTGGGTGGGATGTGGGAATGGGGATCTGTGTTGCTGGGTGGGATGTGGGAATGGGGATCTGTGTTGCTGGGTGGGATGTGGGAATGGGGGTCTGTGTTGCTGGGTGGGATGTGGGAATGGGGATCTGTGTTGCTGGGTGGGATGTGGGAATGGGGATCTGTGTTGCTGGGTGGGATGTGGGAATGGGGATCTGTGTTGCTGGGTGGGATGTGGGAATGGGGGTCTGTGTTGCTGGGTGGGATGTGGGAATCTGGATCTGTGTTGCTGGGTGGGATGTGGGAATGGGGGTCTGTGTTGCTGGGTGGGATGTGGGAATGGGGATCTGTGTTGCTAGGTGGGATGTGGGAATGGGGATCTGTGTTGCTGGGTGGGATGTGGGAATGGGGATCTGTGTTGCTGGGTGGGATGTGGGAATGGGGGTCTGTGTTGCTGGGTGGGATGTGGGAATGGGGATCTGTGTTGCTGGGTGGGATGTGGGAATGGGGATCTGTGTTGCTGGGTGGGATGTGGGAATGGGGATCTGTGTTGCTGGGTGGGATGTGGGAATGGGGATCTGTGTTGCTGGGTGGGATGTGGGAATGGGGGTTTGTGTTGCTGGGTGGGATGTGGGAATGGGGATCTGTGTTGCTGGGTGGGATGTGGGAATGGGGATCTGTGTTGCTGGGTGGGATGTGGGAATGGGGATCTGTGTTGCTAGGTGGGATGTGGGAATGGGGATCTGTGTTGCTGGGTGGGATGTGGGAATGGGGGTCTGTGTTGCTGGGTGGGATGTGGGAATGGGGATCTGTGTTGCTGGTGGGATGTGGGAATGGGGATCTGTGTTGCTGGGTGGGATGTGGGAATGGGGATCTGTGTTGCTGGGTGGGATGTGGGAATGGGGGTCTGTGTTGCTGGGTGGGATGTGGGAATGGGGATCTGTGTTGCTGGGTGGGATGTGGGAATGGGGATCTGTGTTGCTGGGTGGGATGTGGGAATGGGGGTTTGTGTTGCTGGGTGGGATGTGGGAATGGGGGTTTGTGTTGCTGGGGGGATGTGGGAATGGGGGTTTGTGTTGCTGGGTGGGATGTGGGAATGGGGATCTGTGTTGCTGGGGGGGATGTGGGAATGGGGATCTGTGTTGCTGGGTGGGATGTGGGAATGGGGATCTGTGTTGCTGGGTGGGATGTGGGAATGGGGATCTGTGTTGCTGGGTGGGATGTGGGAATGGGGATCTGTGTTGCTGGGGGGGATGTGGGAATGGGGATCTGTGTTGCTGGGTGGGATGTGGGAATGGGGATCTGTGTTGCTGGGGGGGATGTGGGAATGGGGATCTGTGTTGCTGGGTGGGATGTGGGAATGGGGGTCTGTGTTGCTGGGTGGGATGTGGGAATGGGGGTCTGTGTTGCTGGGTGGGATGTGGGAATGGGGATCTGTGTTGCTGGGTGGGATGTGGGAATGGGGGTTTGTGTTGCTGGGTGGGATGTGGGAATGGGGATCTGTGTTGCTGGGTGGGATGTGGGAATGGGGGTTTGTGTTGCTGGGTGGGATGTGGGAATGGGGATCTGTGTTGCTGGGTGGGATGTGGGAATGGGGGTTTGTGTTGCTGGGGGGGATGTGGGAATGGGGATCTGTGTTGCTGGGTGGGATGTGGGAATGGGGATCTGTGTTGCTGGGTGGGATGTGGGAATGGGGATCTGTGTTGCTGGGGGGGATGTGGGAATGGGGATCTGTGTTGCTGGGTGGGATGTGGGAATGGGGATCTGTGTTGCTGGGTGGGATGTGGGAATGGGGATCTGTGTTGCTGGGTGGGATGTGGGAATGGGGGTCTGTGTTGCTGGGTGGGATGTGGGAATGGGGGTCTGTGTTGCTGGGTGGGATGTGGGAATGGGGATCTGTGTTGCTGGGTGGGATGTGGGAATGGGGGTTTGTGTTGCTGGGTGGGATGTGGGAATGGGGATCTGTGTTGCTGGGTGGGATGTGGGAATGGGGATCTGTGTTGCTGGGTGGGATGTGGGAATGGGGATCTGTGTTGCTGGGGGGGATGTGGGAATGGGGATCTGTGTTGCTGGGTGGGATGTGGGAATGGGGATTTGTGTTGCTGGGTGGGATGTGGGAATGGGGATCTGTGTTGCTGGGTGGGATGTGGGAATGGGGATCTGTGTTGCTGGGTGGGATGTGGGAATGGGGATCTGTGTTGCTGGGTGGGATGTGGGAATGGGGATCTGTGTTGCTGGGTGGGATGTGGGAATGGGGATCTGTGTTGCTGGGTGGGATGTGGGAATGGGGATCTGTGTTGCTGGGTGGGATGTGGGAATGGGGATCTGTGTTGCTGGGTGGGATGTGGGAATGGGGGTTTGTGTTGCTGGGTGGGATGTGGGAATGGGGATCTGTGTTGCTGGGTGGGATGTGGGAATGGGGGTTTGTGTTGCTGGGTGGTATGTGGGAATGGGGGTCTGTGTTGCTGGGTGGTATGTGGGAATGGGGGTCTGTGTTGCTGGGTGGGATGTGGGAATGGGGGTCTGTGTTGCTGGGTGGGATGTGGGAATGGGGGTCTGTGTTGCTGGGTGGGATGTGGGAATGGGGGTTTGTGTTGCTGGGTGGGATGTGGGAATGGGGATCTGTGTTGCTGGGTGGGATGTGGGAATGGGGATCTGTGTTGCTGGGTGGGATGTGGGAATGGGGGTTTGTGTTGCTGGGTGGGATGTGGGAATGGGGATCTGTGTTGCTGGGGGGGATGTGGGAATGGGGATCTGTGTTGCTGGGGGGGATGTGGGAATGGGGATCTGTGTTGCTGGGTGGGATGTGGGAATGGGGATCTGTGTTGCTGGGTGGGATGTGGGAATGGGGTCTGTGTTGCTGGGTGGGATGTGGGAATGGGGATCTGTGTTGCTGGGTGGGATGTGGGAATGGGGATCTGTGTTGCTGGGTGGGATGTGGGAATGGGGGTTTGTGTTGCTGGGTGGGATGTGGGAATGGGGATCTGTGTTGCTGGGTGGGATGTGGGAATGGGGATCTGTGTTGCTGGGTGGGATGTGGGAATGGGGATCTGTGTTGCTGGGTGGGATGTGGGAATGGGGATCTGTGTTGCTGGGTGGGATGTGGGAATGGGGGTCTGTGTTGCTGGGTGGGATGTGGGAATGGGGATCTGTGTTGCTGGGGGGGATGTGGGAATGGGGATCTGTGTTGCTGGGGGGGATGTGGGAATGGGGATTTGTGTTGCTGGGTGGGATGTGGGAATGGGGATCTGTGTTGCTGGGTGGGATGTGGGAATGGGGATCTGTGTTGCTGGGTGGGATGTGGGAATGGGGATCTGTGTTGCTGTGTGGGATGTGGGAATGGGGATCTGTGTTGCTGGGTGGGATGTGGGAATGGGGATCTGTGTTGCTGGGTGGGATGTGGGAATGGGGATCTGTGTTGCTGGGTGGGATGTGGGAATGGGGGTTTGTGTTGCTGGGTGGGATGTGGGAATGGGGGTCTGTGTTGCTGGGTGGGATGTGGGAATGGGGATCTGTGTTGCTGGGTGGGATGTGGGAATGGGGATCTGTGTTGCTGGGGGGGATGTGGGAATGGGGATCTGTGTTGCTGGGTGGGATGTGGGAATGGGGATCTGTGTTGCTGGGTGGGATGTGGGAATGGGGGTCTGTGTTGCTGGGTGGGATGTGGGAATGGGGATCTGTGTTGCTGGGTGGGATGTGGGAATGGGGATCTGTGTTGCTGGGTGGGATGTGGGAATGGGGGTTTGTGTTGCTGGGTGGGATGTGGGAATGGGGATCTGTGTTGCTGGGTGGGATGTGGGAATGGGGGTTTGTGTTGCTGGGTGGGATGTGGGAATGGGGGTCTGTGTTGCTGGGTGGGATGTGGGAATGGGGATCTGTGTTGCTGGGGGGGATGTGGGAATGGGGATCTGTGTTGCTGGGGGGGATGTGGGAATGGGGATCTGTGTTGCTGGGTGGGATGTGGGAATGGGGATCTGTGTTGCTGGGTGGGATGTGGGAATGGGGGTCTGTGTTGCTGGGTGGGATGTGGGAATGGGGATCTGTGTTGCTGGGTGGGATGTGGGAATGGGGGTCTGTGTTGCTGGGTGGGATGTGGGAATGGGGATCTGTGTTGCTGGGTGCGATGTGGGAATGGGGGTTTGTGTTGCTGGGTGGGATGTGGGAATGGGGTTTGTGTTGCTGGGTGGGATGTGGGAATGGGGATCTGTGTTGCTGGGTGGGATGTGGGAATGGGGATTTGTGTTGCTGGGTGGGATGTGGGAATGGGGATCTGTGTTGCTGGGTGGGATGTGGGAATGGGGATCTGTGTTGCTGGGTGGGATGTGGGAATGGGGATCTGTGTTGCTGGGTGGGATGTGGGAATGGGGATCTGTGTTGCTGGGTGGGATGTGGGAATGGGGGTCTGTGTTGCTGGGTGGGATGTGGGAATGGGGGTCTGTGTTGCTGGGTGGGATGTGGGAATGGGGATCTGTGTTGCTGGGTGGGATGTGGGAATGGGGATCTGTGTTGCTGGGTGGGATGTGGGAATGGGGGTTTGTGTTGCTGGGTGGGATGTGGGAATGGGGATCTGTGTTGCTGGGTGGGATGTGGGAATGGGGATCTGTGTTGCTGGGTGGGATGTGGGAATGGGGATCTGTGTTGCTGGGTGGGATGTGGGAATGGGGATCTGTGTTGCTGGGGGGGATGTGGGAATGGGGGTCTGTGTTGCTGGGTGGGATGTGGGAATGGGGATCTGTGTTGCTGGGTGGGATGTGGGAATGGGGATCTGTGTTGCTGGGGGGGATGTGGGAATGGGGATCTGTGTTGCTGGGTGGGATGTGGGAATGGGGATCTGTGTTGCTGGGTGGGATGTGGGAATGGGGATCTGTGTTGCTGGGTGGGATGTGGGAATGGGGATCTGTGTTGCTGGGTGGGATGTGGGAATGGGGATCTGTGTTGCTGGGGGGGATGTGGGAATGGGGATCTGTGTTGCTGGGTGGGATGTGGGAATGGGGATCTGTGTTGCTGGGTGGGATGTGGGAATGGGGATCTGTGTTGCTGGGTGGGATGTGGGAATGGGGGTCTGTGTTGCTGGGTGGGATGTGGGAATGGGGATCTGTGTTGCTGGGTGGGATGTGGGAATGGGGGTCTGTGTTGCTGGGTGGGATGTGGGAATGGGGATCTGTGTTGCTGGGTGGGATGTGGGAATGGGGGTCTGTGTTGCTGGTGGGATGTGGGAATGGGGATCTGTGTTGCTGGGTGGGATGTGGGAATGGGGATCTGTGTTGCTGGGTGGGTTGTGGGAATGGGGATTTGTGTTGCTGGGTGGGATGTGGGAATGGGGGTTTGTGTTGCTGGGTGGGATGTGGGAATGGGGATCTGTGTTGCTGGGTGGGATGTGGGAATGGGGATCTGTGTTGCTGGGTGGGATGTGGGAATGGGGATCTGTGTTGCTGGGTGGGATGTGGGAATGGGGATCTGTGTTGCTGGGTGGGATGTGGGAATGGGGGTTTGTGTTGCTGGGTGGGATGTGGGAATGGGGATCTGTGTTGCTGGGTGGGATGTGGGAATGGGGGTCTGTGTTGCTGGGTGGGATGTGGGAATGGGGATCTGTGTTGCTGGGTGGGATGTGGGAATGGGGATCTGTGTTGCTGGGTGGGATGTGGGAATGGGGGTTTGTGTTGCTGGGTGGGATGTGGGAATGGGGGTCTGTGTTGCTGGGTGGGATGTGGGAATGGGGGTTTGTGTTGCTGGGTGGGATGTGGGAATGGTGATCTGTGTTGCTGGGTGGGATGTGGGAATGGGGATCTGTGTTGCTGGGTGGGATGTGGGAATGGGGATCTGTGTTGCTGGGTGGGCTGTGGGAATGGGGGTTTGTGTTGCTGGGTGGGATGTGGGAATGGGGGTCTGTGTTGCTGGGGGGGATGTGGGAATGGGGATCTGTGTTGCTGGGTGGGATGTGGGAATGGGGATCTGTGTTGCTGGGGGGGATGTGGGAATGGGGATTTGTGTTGCTGGGTGGGATGTGGGAATGGGGATCTGTGTTGCTGGGTGGGATGTGGGAATGGGGATCTGTGTTGCTGGGTGGGATGTGGGAATGGGGGTCTGTGTTGCTGGGTGGGATGTGGGAATGGGGATCTGTGTTGCTGGGTGGGATGTGGGAATGGGGGTTTGTGTTGCTGGGGGGATGTGGGAATGGGGGTTTGTGTTGCTGGGGGGGATGTGGGAATGGGGATCTGTGTTGCTGGGTGGGATGTGGGAATGGGGATCTGTGTTGCTGGGTGGGATGTGGGAATGGGGATCTGTGTTGCTGGGTGGGATGTGGGAATGGGGATCTGTGTTGCTGGGTGGGATGTGGGAATGGGGGTCTGTGTTGCTGGGTGGGATGTGGGAATGGGGATCTGTGTTGCTGGGTGGGATGTGGGAATGGGGGTCTGTGTTGCTGGGTGGGATGTGGGAATGGGGGTTTGTGTTGCTGGGTGGGATGTGGGAATGGGGGTCTGTGTTGCTGGGTGGGATGTGGGAATGGGGGTTTGTGTTGCTGGGTGGGATGTGGGAATGGTGATCTGTGTTGCTGGGTGGGATGTGGGAATGGGGATCTGTGTTGCTGGGTGGGATGTGGGAATGGGGATCTGTGTTGCTGGGTGGGCTGTGGGAATGGGGGTTTGTGTTGCTGGGTGGGATGTGGGAATGGGGGTCTGTGTTGCTGGGGGGGATGTGGGAATGGGGATCTGTGTTGCTGGGTGGGATGTGGGAATGGGGATCTGTGTTGCTGGGGGGGATGTGGGAATGGGGATTTGTGTTGCTGGGTGGGATGTGGGAATGGGGATCTGTGTTGCTGGGTGGGATGTGGGAATGGGGATCTGTGTTGCTGGGTGGGATGTGGGAATGGGGGTCTGTGTTGCTGGGTGGGATGTGGGAATGGGGATCTGTGTTGCTGGGTGGGATGTGGGAATGGGGGTTTGTGTTGCTGGGGGGATGTGGGAATGGGGGTTTGTGTTGCTGGGGGGGATGTGGGAATGGGGATCTGTGTTGCTGGGTGGGATGTGGGAATGGGGATCTGTGTTGCTGGGTGGGATGTGGGAATGGGGATCTGTGTTGCTGGGTGGGATGTGGGAATGGGGATCTGTGTTGCTGGGTGGGATGTGGGAATGGGGGTCTGTGTTGCTGGGTGGGATGTGGGAATGGGGATCTGTGTTGCTGGGTGGGATGTGGGAATGGGGGTCTGTGTTGCTGGGTGGGATGTGGGAATGGGGGTCTGTGTTGCTGGGTGGGATGTGGGAATGGGGATCTGTGTTGCTGGGTGGGATGTGGGAATGGGGATCTGTGTTGCTGGGTGGGATGTGGGAATGGGGGTTTGTGTTGCTGGGGGGATGTGGGAATGGGGATCTGTGTTGCTGGGTGGGATGTGGGAATGGGGGTTTGTGTTGCTGGGTGGGATGTGGGAATGGGGATCTGTGTTGCTGGGTGGGATGTGGGAATGGGGTCTGTGTTGCTGGGTGGGATGTGGGAATGGGGATCTGTGTTGCTGGGTGGGATGTGGGAATGGGGGTTTGTGTTGCTGGGTGGGATGTGGGAATGGGGATCTGTGTTGCTGGGTGGGATGTGGGAATGGGGTCTGTGTTGCTGGGTGGGATGTGGGAATGGGGATCTGTGTTGCTGGGTGGGATGTGGGAATGGGGATCTGTGTTGCTGGGTGGGATGTGGGAATGGGGTCTGTGTTGCTGGGTGGGATGTGGGAATGGGGATCTGTGTTGCTGGGTGGGATGTGGGAATGGGGGTTTGTGTTGCTGGGTGGGATGTGGGAATGGGGATCTGTGTTGCTGGGTGGGATGTGGGAATGGGGATCTGTGTTGCTGGGTGGGATGTGGGAATGGGGATCTGTGTTGCTGGGTGGGATGTGGGAATGGGGATCTGTGTTGCTGGGTGGGATGTGGGAATGGGGGTCTGTGTTGCTGGGTGGGATGTGGGAATGGGGGTCTCTGTTGCTGGGGGGGATGTGGGAATGGGGATCTGTGTTGCTGGGTGGGATGTGGGAATGGGGGTCTGTGTTGCTGGGTGGGATGTGGGAATGGGGATCTGTGTTGCTGGGTGGGATGTGGGAATGGGGATCTGTGTTGCTGGGTGGGATGTGGGAATGGGGATCTGTGTTGCTGGGTGGGATGTGGGAATGGGGATCTGTGTTGCTGGGTGGGATGTGGGAATGGGGGATTGTGTTGCTGGGTGGGATGTGGGAATGGGGATCTGTGTTGCTGGGTGGGATGTGGGAATGGGGGTCTGTGTTGCTGGGTGGGATGTGGGAATGGGGATCTGTGTTGCTGGGTGGGATGTGGGAATGGGGGTTTGTGTTGCTGGGTGGGATGTGGGAATGGGGGTTTGTGTTGCTGGGTGGGATGTGGGAATGGGGATCTGTGTTGCTGGGGGGGATGTGGGAATGGGGATCTGTGTTGCTGGGTGGGATGTGGGAATGGGGGTCTGTGTTGCTGGGTGGCATGTGGGAATGGGGGTTTGTGTTGCTGGGTGGGATGTGGGAATGGGGATCTGTGTTGCTGGGTGGGATGTGGGAATGGGGGTTTGTGTTGCTGGGGGGGATGTGGGAATGGGGATCTGTGTTGCTGGGTGGGATGTGGGAATGGGGATCTGTGTTGCTGGGTGGGATGTGGGAATGGGGATCTGAGTTGCTGGGTGGGATGTGGGAATGGGGGTGTGTGTTGCTGGGTGGGATGTGGGAATGGGGATCTGTGTTGCTGGGGGGGATGTGGGAATGGGGATTTGTGTTGCTGGGTGGGATGTGGGAATGGGGATCTGTGTTGCTGGGGGGGATGTGGGAATGGGGATTTGTGTTGCTGGGTGGGATGTGGGAATGGGGATCTGTGTTGCTGGGTGGGATGTGGGAATGGGGGTCTGTGTTGCTGGGTGGGATGTGGGAATGGGGATCTGTGTTGCTGGGTGGGATGTGGGAATGGGGATCTGTGTTGCTGGGTGGGATGTGGGAATGGGGATCTGTGTTGCTGGGTGGGATGTGGGAATGGGGATCTGTGTTGCTGGGTGGGATGTGGGAATGGGGATCTGTGTTGCTGGGTGGGATGTGGGAATGGGGATCTGTGTTGCTGGGTGGGATGTGGGAATGGGGATCTGTGTTGCTGGGTGGGATGTGGGAATGGGGATCTGTGTTGCTAGGTGGATTTGTGGGAATGGGGGTTTGTGTTGCTGGGTGGGATGTGGGAATGGGGATCTGTGTTGCTGGGTGGGATGTGGGAATGGGGGTTTGTGTTGCTGGGTGGTATGTGGGAATGGGGGTCTGTGTTGCTGGGTGGGATGTGGGAATGGGGATCTGTGTTGCTGGGTGGGATGTGGGAATGGGGGTCTGTGTTGCTGGGTGGGATGTGGGAATGGGGGTTTGTGTTGCTGGGTGGGATGTGGGAATGGGGATCTGTGTTGCTGGGTGGGATGTGGGAATGGGGATCTGTGTTGCTGGGTGGGATGTGGGAATGGGGGTTTGTGTTGCTGGGTGGGATGTGGGAATGGGGATCTGTGTTGCTGGGGGGGATGTGGGAATGGGGATCTGTGTTGCTGGGGGGGATGTGGGAATGGGGATCTGTGTTGCTGGGTGGGATGTGGGAATGGGGATCTGGGTTGCTGGGTGGGATGTGGGAATGGGGTCTGTGTTGCTGGGAGGGATGTGGGAATGGGGATCTGTGTTGCTGGGTGGGATGTGGGAATGGGGGTTTGTGTTGCTGGGTGGGATGTGGGAATGGGGATCTGTGTTGCTGGGTGGGATGTGGGAATGGGGATCTGTGTTGCTGGGTGGGATGTGGGAATGGGGATCTGTGTTGCTGGGTGGGATGTGGGAATGGGGATCTGTGTTGCTGGGTGGGATGTGGGAATGGGGGTCTGTGTTGCTGGGTGGGATGTGGGAATGGGGGTTTGTGTTGCTGGGTGGGATGTGGGAATCGGGATCTGTGTTGCTGGGTGGGATGTGGGAATGGGGATCTGTGTTGCTGGGTGGGATGTGGGAATGGGGGTCTGTGTTGCTGGGGGGGATGTGGGAATGGGGATCTGTGTTGCTGGGTGGGATGTGGGAATGGGGGTCTGTGTTGCTGGGTGGGATGTGGGAATGGGGATCTGTGTTGCTGGGTGGGATGTGGGAATGGGGATCTGTGTAGCTGGGTGGGATGTGGGAATGGGGATCTGTGTTGCTGGGTGGGATGTGGGAATGGGGATCTGTGTTGCTGGGTGGGATGTGGGAATGGGGGATTGTGTTGCTGGGTGGGATGTGGGAATGGGGATCTGTGTTGCTGGGTGGGATGTGGGAATGGGGGTCTGTGTTGCTGGGTGGGATGTGGGAATGGGGATCTGTGTTGCTGGGTGGGATGTGGGAATGGGGGTTTGTGTTGCTGGGTGGGATGTGGGAATGGGGGTCTGTGTTGCTGGGGGGGATGTGGGAATGGGGATCTGTGTTGCTGGGTGGGATGTGGGAATGGGGATCTGTGTTGCTGGGTGGGATGTGGGAATGGGGATCTGTGTTGCTGGGTGGGATGTGGGAATGGGGATCTGTGTTGCTGGGGGGGATGTGGGAATGGGGATCTGTGTTGCTGGGGGGGATGTGGGAATGGGGATCTGTGTTGCTGGGTGGGATGTGGGAATGGGGATCTGTGTTGCTGGGTGGGATGTGGGAATGGGGGTCTGTGTTGCTCGGTGTGATGTGGGAATGGGGATCTGTGTTGCTGGGTGGGATGTGGGAATGGGGGTTTGTGTTGCTGGGTGGGATGTGGGAATGGGGATCTGTGTTGCTGGGTGGGATGTGGGAATGGGGATCTGTGTTGCTGGGTGGGATGTGGGAATGGGGATCTGTGTTGCTGGGGGGGATGTGGGAATGGGGATCTGTGTTGCTGGGTGGGATGTGGGAATGGGGGTCTGTGTTGCTGGGTGGGATGTGGGAATGGGGGTCTGTGTTGCTGGGTGGGATGTGGGAATGGGGATCTGTGTTGCTGGGTGGGATGTGGGAATGGGGGTCTGTGTTGCTGGGTGGGATGTGGGAATGGGGATCTGTGTTGCTGGGTGGGCTATGGGAATGGGGGTCTGTGTTGCTGGGTGGGATGTGGGAATGGGGATCTGTGTTGCTGGGTGGGATGTGGGAATGGGGGTTTGTGTTGCTGGGTGGGATGTGGGAATGGGGATCTGTGTTGCTGGGTGGGATGTGGGAATGGGGGTTTGTGTTGCTGGGTGGGATGTGGGAATGGGGATCTGTGTTGCTGGGTGGGATGTGGGAATGGGGGTTTGTGTTGCTGGGGGGGATGTGGGAATGGGGATCTGTGTTGCTGGGTGGGATGTGGGAATGGGGATCTGTGTTGCTGGGTGGGATGTGGGAATGGGGATCTGTGTTACTGGGAGGGATGTGGGAATGGGGGTGTGTGTTGCTGGGTGGGATGTGGGAATGGGGATCTGTGTTGCTGGGGGGGATGTGGGAATGGGGATCTGTGTTGCTGGGGGGGATGTGGGAATGGGGGTTTGTGTTGCTGGGTGGGATGTGGGAATGGGGGTCTGTGTTGCTGGGTGGGATGTGGGAATGGGGATCTGTGTTGCTGGGTGGGATGTGGGAATGGGGATCTGTGTTGCTGGGTGGGATGTGGGAATGGGGATTTGTGTTGCTGGGTGGGATGTGGGAATGGGGATCTGTGTTGCTGGGTGGGATGTGGGAATGGGGATCTGTGTTGCTGGGTGGGATGTGGGAATGGGGATCTGTGTTGCTGGGTGGGATGTGGGAATGGGGATCTGTGTTGCTGGGTGGGATGTGGGAATGGGGATCTGTGTTGCTGGGTGGGATGTGGGAATGGGGATCTGTGTTGCTGGGTGGGATGTGGGAATGGGGATCTGTGTTGCTGGGTGGGATGTGGGAATGGGGGTTTGTGTTGCTGGGTGGGATGTGGGAATGGGGATCTGTGTTGCTGGGTGGGATGTGGGAATGGGGGTTTGTGTTGCTGGGTGGTATGTGGGAATGGGGGTCTGTGTTGCTGGGTGGGATGTGGGAATGGGGATCTGTGTTGCTGGGTGGGATGTGGGAATGGGGCCTGTGTTGCTGGGTGGGATGTGGGAATGGGGGTCTGTGTTGCTGGGTGGGATGTGGGAATGGGGGTTTGTGTTGCTGGGTGGGATGTGGGAATGGGGATCTGTGTTGCTGGGTGGGATGTGGGAATGGGGATCTGTGTTGCTGGGTGGGATGTGGGAATGGGGATCTGTGTTGCTGGGTGGGATGTGGGAATGGGGATCTGTGTTGCTGGGTGGGATGTGGGAATGGGGGTTTGTGTTGCTGGGTGGGATGTGGGAATGGGGATCTGTGTTGCTGGGTGGGATGTGGGAATGGGGATCTGTGTTGCTGGGTGGGATGTGGGAATGGGGTCTGTGTTGCTGGGTGGGATGTGGGAATGGGGATCTGTGTTGCTGGGTGGGATGTGGGAATGGGGGTTTGTGTTGCTGGGTGGGATGTGGGAATGGGGATCTGTGTTGCTGGGTGGGATGTGGGAATGGGGATCTGTGTTGCTGGGTGGGATGTGGGAATGGGGATCTGAGTTGCTGGGTGGGATGTGGGAATGGGGATCTGTGTTGCTGGGTGGGATGTGGGAATGGGGGTCTGTGTTGCTGGGTGGGATGTGGGAATGGGGATCTGTGTTGCTGGGGGGGATGTGGGAATGGGGATCTGTGTTGCTGGGGGGGATGTGGGAATGGGGATTTGTGTTGCTGGGTGGGATGTGGGAATGGGGATCTGTGTTGCTGGGTGGGATGTGGGAATGGGGATCTGTGTTGCTGGGTGGGATGTGGGAATGGGGATCTGTGTTGCTGGGTGGGATGTGGGAATGGGGATCTGTGTTGCTGGGTGGGATGTGGGAATGGGGATCTGTGTTGCTGGGTGGGATGTGGGAATGGGGATCTGTGTTGCTGGGTGGGATGTGGGAATGGGGGTTTGTGTTGCTGGGTGGGATGTGGGAATGGGGGTCTGTGTTGCTGGGTGGGATGTGGGAATGGGGATCTGTGTTGCTGGGTGGGATGTGGGAATGGGGATCTGTGTTGCTGGGGGGGATGTGGGAATGGGGATCTGTGTTGCTGGGTGGGATGTGGGAATGGGGATCTGTGTTGCTGGGTGGGATGTGGGAATGGGGGTCTGTGTTGCTGGGTGGGATGTGGGAATGGGGATCTGTGTTGCTGGGTGGGATGTGGGAATGGGGGTCTGTGTTGCTGGGTGGGATGTGGGAATGGGGATCTGTGTTGCTGGGTGGGATGTGGGAATGGGGGTTTGTGTTGCTGGGTGGGATGTGGGAATGGGGTTTGTGTTGCTGGGTGGGATGTGGGAATGGGGATCTGTGTTGCTGGGTGGGATGTGGGAATGGGGGTCTGTGTTGCTGGGTGGGATGTGGGAATGGGGGTCTGTGTTGCTGGGTGGGATGTGGGAATGGGGATTTGTGTTGCTGGGTGGGATGTGGGAATGGGGATCTGTGTTGCTGGGTGGGATGTGGGAATGGGGATCTGTGTTGCTGGGTGGGATGTGGGAATGGGGATCTGTGTTGCTGGGTGGGATGTGGGAATGGGGATCTGTGTTGCTGGGTGGGATGTGGGAATGGGGGTCTGTGTTGCTGGGTGGGATGTGGGAATGGGGGTCTGTGTTGCTGGGTGGGATGTGGGAATGGGGATCTGTGTTGCTGGGTGGGATGTGGGAATGGGGATCTGTGTTGCTGGGTGGGATGTGGGAATGGGGGTTTGTGTTGCTGGGTGGGATGTGGGAATGGGGATCTGTGTTGCTGGGTGGGATGTGGGAATGGGGATCTGTCTTGCTGGGTGGGATGTGGGAATGGGGATCTGTGTTGCTGGGTGGGATGTGGGAATGGGGATCTGTGTTGCTGGGGGGGATGTGGGAATGGGGGTCTGTGTTGCTGGGTGGGATGTGGGAATGGGGATCTGTGTTGCTGGGTGGGATGTGGGAATGGGGATCTGTGTTGCTGGGTGGGATGTGGGAATGGGGATCTGTGTTGCTGGGTGGGATGTGGGAATGGGGATCTGTGTTGCTGGGTGGGATGTGGGAATGGGGATCTGTGTTGCTGGGTGGGATGTGGGAATGGGGGTCTGTGTTGCTGGGTGGGATGTGGGAATGGGGATCTGTGTTGCTGGGTGGGATGTGGGAATGGGGTCTGTGTTGCTGGTGGGATGTGGGAATGGGGATCTGTGTTGCTGGGTGGGATGTGGGAATGGGGATCTGTGTTGCTGGGTGGGATGTGGGAATGGGGATCTGTGTTGCTGGGTGGGATGTGGGAATGGCGGTTTGTGTTGCTGGGTGGGATGTGGGAATGGGGATCTGTGTTGCTGGGTGGGATGTGGGAATGGGGATCTGTGTTGCTGGGTGGGATGTGGGAATGGGGATCTGTGTTGCTGGGTGGGATGTGGGAATGGGGATCTGTGTTGCTGGGTGGGATGTGGGAATGGGGGTATGTGTTGCTGGGTGGGATGTGGGAATGGGGATCTGTGTTGCTGGGTGGGATGTGGGAATGGGGATCTGTGTTGCTGGGTGGGATGTGGGAATGGGGATCTGTGTTGCTGGGTGGGATGTGGGAATGGGGATCTGTGTTGCTGGGTGGGATGTGGGAATGGGGATCTGTGTTGCTGGGTGGGTTGTGGGAATGGGGGTTTGTGTTGCTGGGTGGGATGTGGGAATGGGGATCTGTGTTGCTGGGTGGGATGTGGGAATGGGGTCTGTGTTGCTGGGTGGGATGTGGGAATGGGGATCTGTGTTGCTGGGTGGGATGTGGGAATGGGGGTTTGTGTTGCTGGGTGGGATGTGGGAATGGGGATCTGTGTTGCTGGGTGGGATGTGGGAATGGGGATCTGTGTTGCTGGGTGGGATGTGGGAATGGGGGTCTGTGTTGCTGGGGGGGATGTGGGAATGGGGATCTGTGTTGCTGGGTGGGATGTGGGAATGGGGATCTGTGTTGCTGGGTGGGATGTGGGAATGGGGATCTGTGTTGCTGGGTGGGATGTGGGAATGGGGATCTGTGTTGCTGGGTGGGATGTGGGAATGGGGATCTGTGTTGCTGGGTGGGATGTGGGAATGGGGATCTGTGTTGCTGGGTGGGATGTGGGAATGGGGGATTGTGTTGCTGGGTGGGATGTGGGAATGGGAATCTGTGTTGCTGGGTGGGATGTGGGAATGGGGGTCTGTGTTGCTGGGTGGGATGTGGGAATGGGGATCTGTGTTGCTGGGTGGGATGTGGGAATGGGGATCTGTGTTGCTGGTGGGCTATGGGAATGGGGATCTGTGTTGCTGGGTGGGATGTGGGAATGGGGATCTGTGTTGCTGGGTGGGATGTGGGAATGGGGATCTGTGTTGCTGGGTGGGATGTGGGAATGGGGTCTGTGTTGCTGGGTGGGATGTGGGAATGGGGGTTTGTGTTGCTGGGTGGGATGTGGGAATGGGGATCTGTGTTGCTGGGTGGGATGTGGGAATGGGGGTCTGTGTTGCTGGGTGGGATGTGGGAATGGGGATCTGTGTTGCTGGGTGGGATGTGGGAATGGGGATCTGTGTTGCTGGGGGGGATGTGGGAATGGGGATCTGTGTTGCTGGGTGGGATGTGGGAATGGGGATCTGTGTTGCTGGGTGGGATGTGGGAATGGGGATCTGTGTTGCTGGGTAGGATGTGGGAATGGGGATCTGTGTTGCTGGGTGGGATGTGGGAATGGGGATCTGTGTTGCTGGGTGGTATGTGGGAATGGGGATCTGTGTTGCTGGGTGGGATGTGGGAATGGGGATCTGTGTTGCTGGGTGGGATGTGGGAATGGGGATCTGTGTTGCTGGGTGGGATGTGGGAATGGGGGTCTGTGTTGCTGGGTGGGATGTGGGAATGGGGATCTGTGTTGCTGGGAGGGATGTGGGAATGGGGATCTGTGTTGCTGGGTGGGATGTGGGAATGGGGATCTGTGTTGCTGGGTGGGATGTGGGAATGGGGGTCTGTGTTGCTGGGTGGGATGTGGGAATGGGGATCTGTGTTGCTGGGTGGGATGTGGGAATGGGGATCTGTGTTGCTGGGTGGGATGTGGGAATGGGGATCTGTGTTGCTGGGGGGGATGTGGGAATGGGGATCTGTGTTGCTGGGTGGGATGTGGGAATGGGGGATTGTGTTGCTGGGTGGGATGTGGGAATGGGGATCTGTGTTGCTGGGTGGGATGTGGGAATGGGGATCTGTGTTGCTGGGTGGGATGTGGGAATGGGGATCTGTGTTGCTGGGTGGGATGTGGGAATGGGGGTTTGTGTTGCTCGGTGGGATGTGGGAATGGGGATCTGTGTTGCTGGGTGGGATTTGGGAATGGGGGTCTGTGTTGCTGGGTGGGATGTGGGAATGGGGATCTGTGTTGCTGGGTGGGATGTGGGAATGGGGGTCTGTGTTGCTGGGTGGGATGTGGGAATGGGGATCTGTGTTACTGGGTGGGATGTGGGAATGGGGATCTGTGTTGCTGGGTGGGATGTGGGAATGGGGGTCTGTGTTGCTGGGTGGGATGTGGGAATGGGGATCTGTGTTGCTGGGTGGGATGTGGGAATGGGGGTCTGTGTTGCTGGGTGGGATGTGGGAATGGGGATCTGTGTTGCTGGGTGGGATGTGGGAATGGGGATTTGTGTTGCTGGGTGGGATGTGGGAATGGGGGTCTGTGTTGCTGGGTGGGATGTGGGAATGGGGGTCTGTGTTGCTGGGTGGGATGTGGGAATGGGGATCTGTGTTGCTGGGTGGGATGTGGGAATGGGGGTCTGTGTTGCTGGGTGGGATGTGGGAATGGGGATCTGTGTTGCTGGGTGGGATGTGGGAATGGGGATCTGTTTTGCTGGGTGGGATGTGGGAATGGGGATCTGTGTTGCTGGGTGGGATGTGGGAATGGGGATCTGTGTTGCTGGGTGGGATGTGGGAATGGGGATCTGTGTTACTGGGTGGGATGTGGGAATGGGGATCTGTGTTGCTGGGTGGGATGTGGGAATGGGGGTCTGTGTTGCTGGGTGGGATGTGGGAATGGGGATCTGTGTTGCTGGGTGGGATGTGGGAATGGGGGTCTGTGTTGCTGGGTGGGATGTGGGAATGGGGATCTGTGTTGCTGGGTGGGATGTGGGAATGGGGATCTGTGTTGCTGGGTGGGATGTGGGAATGGGGGTCTGTGTTGCTGGGTGGGATGTGGGAATGGGGATCTGTGTTGCTGGGTGGGATGTGGGAATGGGGATCTGTGTTGCTGGGTGGGATGTGGGAATGGGGATCTGTGTTGCTGGGTGGGATGTGGGAATGGGGATCTGTGTTGCTGGGTGGGATGTGGGAATGGGGATCTGTGTTGCTGGGTGGGATGTGGGAATGGGGATCTGTGTTGCTGGGTGGGATGTGGGAATGGGGGTTTGTGTTGCTGGGTGGGATGTGGGAATGGGGGTCTGTGTTGCTGGGTGGGATGTGGGAATGGGGATCTGTGTTGCTGGGTGGGATGTGGGAATGGGGATCTGTGTTGCTGGGTGGGATGTGGGAATGGGGGTCTGTGTTGCTGGGTGGGACGTGGGAATGGGGGTTTGTGTTGCTGGGTTGGATGTGGGAATGGGGATCTGTGTTGCTGGGTGGGATGTGGGAATGGGGATCTGTGTTGCTGGGGGGGATGTGGGAATGGGGAACTGTGTTGCTGGGTGGGATGTGGGAATGGGGATCTGTGTTGCTGGGTGGGATGTGGGAATGGGGATCTGTGTTGCTGGGTGGGATGTGGGAATGGGGATCTGTGTTGCTGGGTGGGATGTGGGAATGGGGATCTGTGTTGCTGGGTGGGATGTGGGAATGGGGATTTGTGTTGCAGGGTGGGATGTGGGAATGGGGGTCTGTGTTGCTGGGGGGGATGTGGGAATGGGGATCTGTGTTGCTGGGGGGGATGTGGGAATGGGGGTCTGTGTTGCTGGGGGGATGTGGGAATGGGGATCTGTGTTGCTGGGTGGGATGTGGGAATGGGGATTTGTGTTGCTGGGTGGGATGTGGGAATGGGGGTCTGTGTTGCTGGGGGGGATGTGGGAATGGGGATTTGTGTTGCTGGGTGGGATGTGGGAATGGGGATCTGTGTTGCTGGGTGGGATGTGGGAATGGGGGTTTGTGTTGCTGGGTGGGATGTGGGAATGGGGATCTGTGTTCCTGGGTGGGATGTGGGAATGGGGATCTGTGTTGCTGGGTGGGATGTGGGAATGGGGATCTGTGTTGCTGGGTGGGATGTGGGAATGGGGATTTGTGTTGCTGGGTGGGATGTGGGAATGGGGGTTTGTGTTGCTGGGTGGGATGTGGGAATGGGGATCTGTGTTGCTGGGTGGGATGTGGGAATGGGGATCTGTGTTGCTGGGTGGGATGTGGGAATGGGGGTCTGTGTTGCTGGGTGGGATGTGGGAATGGGGATCTGTGTTGCTGGGTGGGATGTGGGAATGGGGATTTGTGTTGCTGGGTGGGATGTGGGAATGGGGATCTGTGTTGCTGGGTGGGATGTGGGAATGGGGATCTGTGTTGCTGGTGGGATGTGGGAATGGGGATTTGTGTTGCTCGGTGGGATGTGGGAATGGGGATCTGTGTTGCTGGGTGGGATGTGGGAATGGGGATCTGTGTTGCTGGGTGGGATGTGGGAATGGGGGTTTGTGTTGCTGGGTGGGATGTGGGAATGGGGATCTGTGTTGCTGGGTGGGATGTGGGAATGGGGATCTGTGTTGCTGGGTGGGATGTGGGAATGGGGGTTTGTGTTGCTGGGTGGGATGTGGGAATGGGGATCTGTGTTGCTGGGTGGGATGTGGGAATGGGGATCTGTGTTGCTGGGTGGGATGTGGGAATGGGGATCTGTGTTGCTGGGGGGGATGTGGGAATGGGGATCTGTGTTGCTGGGTGGGATGTGGGAATGGGGATCTGTGTTGCTGGGGGGGATGTGGGAATGGTGATCTGTGTTGCTGGGTGGGATGTGGGAATGGGGGTCTGTGTTGCTGGGTGGGATGTGGGAATGGGGGTCTGTGTTGCTGGGTGGGATGTGGGAATGGGGATCTGTGTTGCTGGGTGGGATGTGGGAATGGGGATCTGTGTTGCTGGGTGGGATGTGGGAATGGGGGTTTGTGTTGCTGGGTGGGATGTGGGAATGGGGATCTGTGTTGCTGGGTGGGATGTGGGAATGGGGGTTTGTGTTGCTGGGTGGGATGTGGGAATGGGGATCTGTGTTGCTGGGTGGGATGTGGGAATGGGGGTTTGTGTTGCTGGGGGGGATGTGGGAATGGGGATCTGTGTTGCTGGGTGGGATGTGGGAATGGGGATCTGTGTTGCTGGGTGGGATGTGGGAATGGGGATCTGTGTTGCTGGTTGGGATGTGGGAATGGGGGTCTGTGTTGCTGGGTGGGATGTGGGAATGGGGGTTTCTGTTGCTGGGTGGGATGTGGGAATGGGGGTTTGTGTTGCTGGGGGGATGTGGGAATGGGGGTTTGTGTTGCTGGGTGGGATGTGGGAATGGGGATCTGTCTTGCTGGGTGGGATGTGGGAATGGGGATCTGTGTTGCTGGGTGGGATGTGGGAATGGGGATCTGTGTTGCTGGGGGGGATGTTGGAATGGGGATCTGTGTTGCTGGGTGGGATGTGGGAATGGGGATCTGTGTTGCTGGGGGGGATGTGGGAATGGGGATCTGTGTTGCTGGGTGGGATGTGGGAATGGGGGTCTGTGTTGCTGGGTGGGATGTGGGAATGGGGGTCTGTGTTGCTGGGTGGGATGTGGGAATGGGGATCTGTGTTGCTGGGTGGGATGTGGGAATGGGGGTTTGTGTTGCTGGGTGGGATGTGGGAATGGGGATCTGTGTTGCTGGGTGGGATGTGGGAATGGGGATCTGTGTTGCTGGGTGGGATGTGGGAATGGGGATCTGTGTTGCTGGGGGGGATGTGGGAATGGGGATCTGTGTTGCTGGGGGGGATGTGGGAATGGGGATTTGTGTTGCTGGGTGGGATGTGGGAATGGGGATCTGTGTTGCTGGGTGGGATGTGGGAATGGGGGTCTGTGTTGCTGGGTGGGATGTGGGAATGGGGATCTGTGTTGCTGGGTGGGATGTGGGAATGGGGATCTGTGTTGCTGGGTGGGATGTGGGAATGGGGATCTGTGTTGCTGGGTGGGATGTGGGAATGGGGATCTGTGTTGCTGGGTGGGATGTGGGAATGGGGATCTGTGTTGCTGGGTTGGATGTGGGAATGGGGATCTGTGTTGCTGGGTGGGATGTGGGAATGGGGATCTGTGTTGCTGGGTGGGATGTGGGAATGGGGATCTGTGTTGCTGGGTGGGATGTGGGAATGGGGGTTTGTGTTGCTGGGTGGGATGTGGGAATGGGGATCTGTGTTGCTGGGTGGGATGTGGGAATGGGGGTTTGTGTTGCTGGGTGGGATGTGGGAATGGGGATCTGTGTTGCTGGGTGGGATGTGGGAATGGGGATCTGTGTTGCTGGGTGGGATGTGGGAATGGGGGTCTGTGTTGCTGGGTGGGATGTGGGAATGGGGGTCTGTGTTGCTGGGTGGGATGTGGGAATGGGGATCTGTGTTGCTGGGGGGGATGTGGGAATGGGGATCTGTGTTGCTGGGTGGGATGTGGGAATGGGGATCTGTGTTGCTGGGGGGGATGTGGGAATGGGGGTCTGTGTTGCTGGGTGGGATGTGGGAATGGGGATCTGTGTTGCTGGGGGGGATGTGGGAATGGGGATTTGTGTTGCTGGGGGGGATGTGGGAATGGGGGTTTGTGTTGCTGGGTGGGATGTGGGAATGGGGATCTGTGTTGCTGGGTGGGATGTGGGAATGGGGATCTGTGTTGCTGGGTGGGATGTGGGAATGGGGATCTGTGTTGCTGGGTGGGATGTGGGAATGGGGATCTGTGTTGCTGGGTGGGATGTGGGAATGGGGATCTGTGTTGCTGGGTGGGATGTGGGAATGGGGGTCTGTGTTGCTGGGTGGGATGTGGGAATGGGGATCTGTGTTGCTGGGTGGGATGTGGGAATGGGGATCTGTGTTGCTGGGTGGGATGTGGGAATGGGGGTCTGTGTTGCTGGGTGGGATGTGGGAATGGGGATCTGTGTTGCTGGGTGGGATGTGGGAATGGGGGTCTGTGTTGCTGGGTGGGATGTGGGAATGGGGATCTGTGTTGCTGGGGGGGATGTGGGAATGGGGGTTTGTGTTGTTGGGTGGGATGTGGGAATGGGGTTTGTGTTGCTGGGTGGGATGTGGGAATGGGGATATGTGTTGCTGGGTGGGATGTGGGAATGGGGATCTGTGTTGCTGGGTGGGATGTGGGAATGGGGATCTGTGTTGCTGGGTGGGATGTGGGAATGGGGATCTGTGTTGCTGGGTGGGATGTGGGAATGGGGATCTGTGTTGCTGGGTGGGATGTGGGAATGGGGATCTGTGTTGCTGGGTGGGATGTGGGAATGGGGGTCTGTGTTGCTGGGTGGGATGTGGGAATGGGGATCTGTGTTGCTGGGTGGGATGTGGGAATGGGGATCTGTGTTGCTGGGTGGGATGTGGGAATGGGGATCTGTGTTGCTGGGTGGGATGTGGGAATGGGGGTTTGTGTTGCTGGGTGGGATGTGGGAATGGGGATCTGTGTTGCTGGGTGGGATGTGGGAATGGGGATCTGTGTTGCTGGGTGGGATGTGGGAATGGGGATCTGTGTTGCTGGGTGGGATGTGGGAATGGGGGTCTGTGTTGCTGGGTGGGATGTGGGAATGGGGATCTGTGTTGCTGGGTGGGATGTGGGAATGGGGATCTGTGTTGCTGGGGGGGATGTGGGAATGGGGATCTGTGTTGCTGGGGGGGATGTGGGAATGGGGATCTGTGTTGCTGGGTGGGATGTGGGAATGGGGATCTGTGTTGCTGGGTGGGATGTGGGAATGGGGATCTGTGTTGCTGGGTGGGATGTGGGAATGGGGATCTGTGTTGCTGGGTGGGATGTGGGAATGGGGATCTGTGTTGCTGGGGGGGATGTGGGAATGGGGATCTGTGTTGCTGGGTGGGATGTGGGAATGGGGATCTGTGTTGCTGGGTGGGATGTGGGAATGGGGATCTGTGTTGCTGGGTGGGATGTGGGAATGGGGGTCTGTGTTGCTGGGTGGGATGTGGGAATGGGGATCTGTGTTGCTGGGTGGGATGTGGGAATGGGGATCTGTGTTGCTGGGTGGGATGTGGGAATGGGGGTCTGTGTTGCTGGGTGGGATGTGGGAATGGGGATCTGTGTTGCTGGGTGGGATGTGGGAATGGGGGTCTGTGTTGCTGGTGGGATGTGGGAATGGGGATCTGTGTTGCTGGGTGGGATGTGGGAATGGGGGTTTGTGTTGCTGGGTGGGATGTGGGAATGGGGATCTGTGTTGCTGGGTGGGATGTGGGAATGGGGGTCTGTGTTGCTGGGTGGGATGTGGGAATGGGGATCTGTGTTGCTGGGTGGGATGTGGGAATGGGGATCTGTGTTACTGGGTGGGATGTGGGAATGGGGGTTTGTGTTGCTGGGTGGGATGTGGGAATGGGGGTTTGTGTTGCTGGGTGGGATGTGGGAATGGGGATCTGTGTTGCTGGGTGGGATGTGGGAATGGGGGTTTGTGTTGCTGGGTGGGATGTGGGAATGGGGATCTGTGTTGCTGTGGGGGATGTGGGAATGGGGATCTGTGTTGCTGGGTGGGATGTGGGAATGGGGATCTGTGTTGCTGGGTGGGATGTGGGAATGGGGGTCTGTGTTGCTGGGTGGGATGTGGGAATGGGGATCTGTGTTGCTGGGTGGGATGTGGGAATGGGGGTTTGTGTTGCTGGGGGGATGTGGGAATGGGGATCTGTGTTGCTGGGTGGGATGTGGGAATGGGGGTTTGTGTTGCTGGGGGGGATGTGGGAATGGGGATCTGTGTTGCTGGGGGGGATGTGGGAATGGGGATCTGTGTTGCTGGGTGGGATGTGGGAATGGGGGTTTGTGTTGCTGGGGGGATGTGGGAATGGGGATCTGTGTTGCTGGGGGGGATGTGGGAATGGGGATCTGTGTTGCTGGGTGGGATGTGGGAATGGGGGTTTGTGTTGCTGGGGGGGATGTGGGAATGGGGATCTGTGTTGCTGGGTGGGATGTGGGAATGGGGATCTGTGTTGCTGGGTGGGATGTGGGAATGGGGATCTGTGTTGCTGGGTGGGATGTGGGAATGGGGGTCTGTGTTGCTGGGTGGGATGTGGGAATGGGGGTCTGTGTTGCTGGGTGGGATGTGGGAATGGGGATCTGTGTTGCTGGGTGGGATGTGGGAATGGGGATCTGTGTTGCTGGGTGGGATGTGGGAATGGGGGTCTGTGTTGCTGGGTGGGATGTGGGAATGGGGATCTGTGTTGCTGGGTGGGATGTGGGAATGGGGATCTGTGTTGCTGGGTGGGATGTGGGAATGGGGGTTTGTGTTGCTGGGTGGGATGTGGGAATGGGGATCTGTGTTGCTGGGTGGGATGTGGGAATGGGGGACTGTGTTGCTGGGTGGGATGTGGGAATGGGGGTCTGTGTTGCTGGGTGGGATGTGGGAATGGGGATCTGTGTTGCTGGGTGGGATGTGGGAATGGGGATCTGTGTTGCTGGGTGGGATGTGGGAATGGGGGTTTGTGTTGCTGGGGGGATGTGGGAATGGGGATCTGTGTTGCTGGGTGGGATGTGGGAATGGGGATCTGTGTTGCTGGGTGGGATGTGGGAATGGGGATCTGTGTTGCTGGGTGGGATGTGGGAATGGGGATCTGTGTTGCTGGGTGGGATGTGGGAATGGGGATCTGTGTTGCTGGGTGGGATGTGGGAATGGGGTTCTGTGTTGCTGGGTGGGAAGTGGGAATGGGGGTTTGTGTTGCTGGGTGGGATGTGGGAATGGGGATCTGTGTTGCTGGGTGGGATGTGGGAATGGGGATCTGTGTTGCTGGGTGGGATGTGGGAATGGGGATCTGTGTTGCTGGGTGGGATGTGGGAATGGGGATCTGTGTTGCTGGGTGGGATGTGGGAATGGGGATCTGTGTTGCTGGGTGGGTTGTGGGAATGGGGGTTTGTGTTGCTGGGTGGGATGTGGGAATGGGGATCTGTGTTGCTGGGTGGGATGTGGGAATGGGGTCTGTGTTGCTGGGTGGGATGTGGGAATGGGGATCTGTGTTGCTGGGTGGGATGTGGGAATGGGGGTTTGTGTTGCTGGGTGGGATGTGGGAATGGGGATCTGTGTTGCTGGGTGGGATGTGGGAATGGGGTCTGTGTTGCTGGGTGGGATGTGGGAATGGGGATCTGTGTTGCTGGGTGGGAAGTGGGAATGGGGATCTGTGTTGCTGGGTGGGATGTGGGAATGGGGTCTGTGTTGCTGGGTGGGATGTGGGAATGGGGATCTGTGTTGCTGGGTGGGATGTGGGAATGGGGGTTTGTGTTGCTGGGTGGGATGTGGGAATGGGGATCTGTGTTGCTGGGTGGGATGTGGGAATGGGGATCTGTGTTGCTGGGTGGGATGTGGGAATGGGGATCTGTGTTGCTGGGTGGGATGTGGGAATGGGGATCTGTGTTGCTGGGTGGGATGTGGGAATGGGGATCTGTGTTGCTGGGGGGGATGTGGGAATGGGGATCTGTGTTGCTGGGTGGGATGTGGGAATGGGGATCTGTGTTGCTGGGTGGGATGTGGGAATGGGGATCTGTGTTGCTGGGTGGGATGTGGGAATGGGGGTCTGTGTTGCTGGGTGGGATGTGGGAATGGGGATCTGTGTTGCTGGGTGGGATGTGGGAATGGGGGTCTGTGTTGCTGGGTGGGATGTGGGAATGGGGATCTGTGTTGCTGGGTGGGATGTGGGAATGGGGGTCTGTGTTGCTGGTGGGATGTGGGAATGGGGATCTGTGTTGCTGGGTGGGATGTGGGAATGGGGATCTGTGTTGCTGGGGGGGATGTGGGAATGGGGATCTGTGTTGCTGGGTGGGATGTGGGAATGGGGGTTTGTGTTGCTGGGTGGGATGTGGGAATGGGGATCTGTGTTGCTGGGTGGGATGTGGGAATGGGGATCTGTGTTGCTGGGTGGGATGTGGGAATGGGGATCTGTGTTGCTGGGTGGGATGTGGGAATGGGGATCTGTGTTGCTGGGTGGGATGTGGGAATGGGGGTTTGTGTTGCTGGGTGGGATGTGGGAATGGGGATCTGTGTTGCTGGGTGGGATGTGGGAATGGGGGTCTGTGTTGCTGGGTGGGATGTGGGAATGGGGATCTGTGTTGCTGGGTGGGATGTGGGAATGGGGATCTGTGTTACTGGGTGGGATGTGGGAATGGGGGTTTGTGTTGCTGGGTGGGATGTGGGAATGGGGGTTTGTGTTGCTGGGTGGGATGTGGGAATGGGGATCTGTGTTGCTGGGTGGGATGTGGGAATGGGGGTTTGTGTTGCTGGGTGGGATGTGGGAATGGGGATCTGTGTTGCTGTGGGGGATGTGGGAATGGGGATTTGTGTTGTTGGGTGGGATGTGGGAATGGGGATCTGTGTTGCTGGGTGGGATGTGGGAATGGGGATCTGTGTTGCTGGGTGGGATGTGGGAATGGGGGTCTGTGTTGCTGGGTGGGATGTGGGAATGGGGATCTGTGTTGCTGGGTGGGATGTGGGAATGGGGGTTTGTGTTGCTGGGGGGATGTGGGAATGGGGGTTTGTGTTGCTGGGGGGGATGTGGGAATGGGGATCTGTGTTGCTGGGTGGGATGTGGGAATGGGGATCTGTGTTGCTGGGTGGGATGTGGGAATGGGGATCTGTGTTGCTGGGTGGGATGTGGGAATGGGGATCTGTGTTGCTGGGTGGGATGTGGGAATGGGGGTCTGTGTTGCTGGGTGGGATGTGGGAATGGGGATCTGTGTTGCTGGGTGGGATGTGGGAATGGGGATCTGTGTTGCTGGGTGGGATGTGGGAATGGGGGTCTGTGTTGCTGGGTGGGATGTGGGAATGGGGATCTGTGTTGCTGGGTGGGATGTGGGAATGGGGGTTTGTGTTGCTGGGTGGGATGTGGGAATGGGGATCTGTGTTGCTGGGTGGGATGTGGGAATGGGGGTCTGTGTTGCTGGGTGGGATGTGGGAATGGGGGTCTGTGTTGCTGGGTGGGATGTGGGAATGGGGATCTGTGTTGCTGGGTGGGATGTGGGAATGGGGATCTCTGTTGCTGGGTGGGATGTGGGAATGGGGGTTTGTGTTGCTGGGGGGATGTGGGAATGGGGATCTGTGTTGCTGGGTGGGATGTGGGAATGGGGATCTGTGTTGCTGGGTGGGATGTGGGAATGGGGATCTGTGTTGCTGGGTGGGATGTGGGAATGGGGATCTGTGTTGCTGGGTGGGATGTGGGAATGGGGATCTGTGTTGCTGGGTGGGATGTGGGAATGGGGATCTGTGTTGCTGGGTGGGAAGTGGGAATGGGGGTTTGTGTTGCTGGGTGGGATGTGGGAATGGGGATCTGTGTTGCTGGGTGGGATGTGGGAATGGGGATCTGTGTTGCTGGGTGGGATGTGGGAATGGGGATCTGTGTTGCTGGGTGGGATGTGGGAATGGGGATCTGTGTTGCTGGGTGGGATGTGGGAATGGGGATCTGTGTTGCTGGGTGGGTTGTGGGAATGGGGGTTTGTGTTGCTGGGTGGGATGTGGGAATGGGGATCTGTGTTGCTGGGTGGGATGTGGGAATGGGGTCTGTGTTGCTGGGTGGGATGTGGGAATGGGGATCTGTGTTGCTGGGTGGGTTGTGGGAATGGGGGTTTGTGTTGCTGGGTGGGATGTGGGAATGGGGATCTGTGTTGCTGGGTGGGATGTGGGAATGGGGTCTGTGTTGCTGGGTGGGATGTGGGAATGGGGATCTGTGTTGCTGGGTGGGATGTGGGAATGGGGGTTTGTGTTGCTGGGTGGGATGTGGGAATGGGGATCTGTGTTGCTGGGTGGGATGTGGGAATGGGGTCTGTGTTGCTGGGTGGGATGTGGGAATGGGGATCTGTGTTGCTGGGTGGGAAGTGGGAATGGGGATCTGTGTTGCTGGGTGGGATGTGGGAATGGGGTCTGTGTTGCTGGGTGGGATGTGGGAATGGGGATCTGTGTTGCTGGGTGGGATGTGGGAATGGTGGTTTGTGTTGCTGGGTGGGATGTGGGAATGGGGACCTGTGTTGCTGGGTGGGATGTGGGAATGGGGATCTGTGTTGCTGGGTGGGATGTGGGAATGGGGATCTGTGTTGCTGGGTGGGATGTGGGAATGGGGATCTGTGTTGCTGGGTGGGATGTGGGAATGGGGATCTGTGTTGCTGGGTGGGATGTGGGAATGGGGATCTGTGTTGCTGGGGGGGATGTGGGAATGGGGATCTGTGTTGCTGGGTGGGATGTGGGAATGGGGATCTGTGTTGCTGGGTGGGATGTGGGAATGGGGATCTGTGTTGCTGGGTGGGATGTGGGAATGGGGATCTGTGTTGCTGGGTGGGATGTGGGAATGGGGATCTGTGTTGCTGGGTGGGATGTGGGAATGGGGGTCTGTGTTGCTGGGTGGGATGTGGGAATGGGGATCTGTGTTGCTGGGTGGGATGTGGGAATGGGGATCTGTGTTGCTGGGTGGGATGTGGGAATGGGGGTCTGTGTTGCTCGGTGGGATGTGGGAATGGGGATCTGTGTTGCTGGGTGGGATGTGGGAATGGGGGTTTGTGTTGCTGGGTGGGATGTGGGAATGGGGATCTGTGTTGCTGGGTGGGATGTGGGAATGGGGGTCTGTGTTGCTGGGTGGGATGTGGGAATGGGGATCTGTGTTGCTGGGTGGGATGTGGGAATGGGGATCTGTGTTGCTGGGTGGGATGTGGGAATGGGGGTTTGTGTTGCTCGGTGGGTTGTGGGAATGGGGGTCTGTGTTGCTGGGTGGGATGTGGGAATGGGGATCTGTGTTGCTGGGTGGGATGTGGGAATGGGGATCTGTGTTGCTGGGTGGGATGTGGGAATGGGGATCTGTGTTGCTGGGTGGGATGTGGGAATGGGGGTCTGTGTTGCTGGGTGGGATGTGGGAATGGGGATCTGTGTTGCTGGGTGGGATGTGGGAATGGGGGTCTGTGTTGCTGGGTGGGATGTGGGAATGGGGATCTGTGTTGCTGGGTGGGATGTGGGAATGGGGATCTGTGTTGCTGGGTGGGATGTGGGAATGGGGGTCTGTGTTGCTGGGTGGGATGTGGGAATGGGGATCTGTGTTGCTGGGTGGGATGTGGGAATGGGGATCTGTGTTGCTGGGTGGGATGTGGGAATGGGGATCTGTGTTGCTGGGTGGGATGTGGGAATGGGGATCTGTGTTGCTGGGTGGGATGTGGGAATGGGGGTTTGTGTTGCTGGGTGGGATGTGGGAATGGGGGTCTGTGTTGCTGGGTGGGATGTGGGAATGGGGATCTGTGTTGCTGGGTGGGATGTGGGAATGGGGATCTGTGTTGCTGGGTGGGATGTGGGAATGGGGGTGTGTGTTGCTGGGTGGGATGTGGGAATGGGGGTTTGTGTTGCTGGGTGGGATGTGGGAATGGGGATCTGTGTTGCTGGGTGGGATGTGGGAATGGGGATCTGTGTTGCTGGGGGGGATGTGGGAATGGGGAACTGTGTTGCTGGGTGGGATGTGGGAATGGGGATCTGTGTTGCTGGGTGGGATGTGGGAATGGGGATCTGTGTTGCTGGGTGGGATGTGGGAATGGGGATCTGTGTTGCTGGGTGGGATGTGGGAATGGGGATCTGTGTTGCTGGGTGGGATGTGGGAATGGGGATCTGTGTTGCTGGGTGGGATGTGGGAATGGGGATCTGTGTTGCTGGGTGGGATGTGGGAATGGGGATCTGTGTTGCTGGGGGGGATGTGGGAATGGGGGTCTGTGTTGCTGGGGGGATGTGGGAATGGGGATCTGTGTTGCTGGGTGGGATGTGGGAATGGGGGTCTGTGTTGCTGGGTGGGATGTGGGAATGGGGATTTGTGTTGCTGGGTGGGATGTGGGAATGGGGGTCTGTGTTGCTGGGGGGGATGTGGGAATGGGGATTTGTGTTGCTGGGTGGGATGTGGGAATGGGGATCTGTGTTGCTGGGTGGGATGTGGGAATGGGGGTTTGTGTTGCTGGGTGGGATGTGGGAATGGGGATCTGTGTTGCTGGGTGGGATGTGGGAATGGGGGTCTGTGTTGCTGGGTGGGATGTGGGAATGGGGATCTGTGTTGCTGGGTGGGATGTGGGAATGGGGATCTGTGTTGCTGGGTGGGATGTGGGAATGGGGATTTGTGTTGCTGGGTGGGATGTGGGAATGGGGATCTGTGTTGCTGGGTGGGATGTGGGAATGGGGATCTGTGTTGCTGGGTGGGATGTGGGAATGGGGATCTGTGTTGCTGGGTGGGATGTGGGAATGGGGGTCTGTGTTGCTGGGTGGGATGTGGGAATGGGGATCTGTGTTGCTGGGTGGGATGCGGGAATGTGGGTTTGTGTTGCTGGGTGGGATGTGGGAATGGGGATCTGTGTTGCTGGGTGGGATGTGGGAATGGGGATCTGTGTTGCTGGGTGGGATGTGGGAATGGGGGTCTGTGTTGCTGGGTGGGATGTGGGAATGGGGATCTGTGTTGCTGGGTGGGATGTGGGAATGGGGATTTGTGTTGCTGGGTGGGATGTGGGAATGGGGATCTGTGTTGCTGGGTGGGATGTGGGAATGGGGGTCTGTGTTGCTGGGTGGGATGTGGGAATGGGGATCTGTGTTGCTGGGTGGGATGTGGGAATGGGGATCTGTGTTGCTGGGTGGGATGTGGGAATGGGGGTCTGTGTTGCTGGGTGGGATGTGGGAATGGGGATCTGTGTTGCTGGGTGGGATGTGGGAATGGGGATCTGTGTTGCTGGGTGGGATGTGGGAATGGGGATCTGTGTTGCTGGGTGGGATGTGGGAAAGGGGATCTGTGTTGCTGGGTGGGATGTGGGAATGGGGATCTGTGTTGCTGGGTGGGATGTGGGAATGGGGGTCTGTGTTGCTGGGTGGGATGTGGGAATGGGGATCTGTGTTGCTGGGTGGGATGTGGGAATGGGGATCTGTGTTGCTGGGTGGGATGTGGGAATGGGGGTCTGTGTTGCTGGGTGGGATGTGGGAATGGGGGTTTGTGTTGCTGGGTGGGATGTGGGAATGGGGATCTGTGTTGCTGGGTGGGATGTGGGAATGGGGGTCTGTGTTGCTGGGTGGGATGTGGGAATGGGGATCTGTGTTGCTGGGTGGGATGTGGGAATGGGGATCTGTGTTGCTGGGTGGGATGTGGGAATGGGGATCTGTGTTGCTGGGTGGGATGTGGGAATGGGGGTCTGTGTTGCTGGGTGGGATGTGGGAATGGGGATCTGTGTTGCTGGGGGGGATGTGGGAATGGGGATCTGTGTTGCTGGGTGGGATGTGGGAATGGGGGTCTGTGTTGCTGGGTGGGATGTGGGAATGGGGATCTGTGTTGCTGGGTGGGATGTGGGAATGGGGATCTGTGTTGCTGGGTGGGATGTGGGAATGGGGGTCTGTGTTGCTGGGTGGGATGTGGGAATGGGGGTCTGTGTTGCTGGGTGGGATGTGGGAATGGGGGTCTGTGTTGCTGGGTGGGATGTGGGAATGGGGATCTGTGTTGCTGGGTGGGATGTGGGAATGGGGGTCTGTGTTGCTGGGTGGGATGTGGGAATGGGGATCTGTGTTGCTGGGTGGGATGTGGGAATGGGGATCTGTGTTGCTGAATGGGATGTGGGAATGGGGATCTGTGTTGCTGGGTGGGATGTGGGAATGGGGATCTGTGTTGCTGGGTGGGATGTGGGAATGGGGATCTGTGTTGCTGGGTGGGATGTGGGAATGGGGGTTTGTGTTGCTGGGTGGGATGTGGGAATGGGGATCTGTGTTGCTGGGTGGGATGTGGGAATGGGGGTTTGTGTTGCTGGGTGGGATGTGGGAATGGGGATCTGTGTTGCTGGGGGGGATGTGGGAATGGGGATCTGTGTTGCTGGGTGGGATGTGGGAATGGGGATCTGTGTTGCTGAGGGGGATGTGGGAATGGGGATCTGTGTTGCTGGGTGGGATGTGGGAATGGGGATCTGTGTTGCTGGGTGGGATGTGGGAATGGGGGTCTGTGTTGCTGGGGGGGATGTGGGAATGGGGATCTGTGTTGCTGGGTGGGATGTGGGAATTGGGATCTGTGTTGCTGGGGGGATGTGGGAATGGGGATCTGTGTTGCTGGGTGGGATGTGGGAATGGGGATCTGTGTTGCTGGGTGGGATGTGGGAATGGGGATCTGTGTTTCTGGGTGGGATGTGGGAATGGGGATCTGTGTTGCTGGGTGGGATGTGGGAATGGGGGTCTGTGTTGCTGGGTGGGATGTGGGAATGGGGATCTGTGTTGCTGGGTGGGATGTGGGAATGGGGGTCTGTGTTGCTGGGTGGGATGTGGGAATGGGGATCTGTGTTGCTGGGTGGGATGTGGGAATGGGGATCTGTGTTGCTGGGTGGGATGTGGGAATGGGGGTCTGTGTTGCTGGGTGGGATGTGGGAATGGGGATCTGTGTTGCTGGGTGGGATGTGGGAATGGGGGTCTGTGTTGCTGGGTGGGATGTGGGAATGGGGGTCTGTGTTGCTGGGTGGGATGTGGGAATGGGGATCTGTGTTGCTGGGTGGGATGTGGGAATGGGGATCTGTGTTGCTGGGTGGGATGTGGGAATGGGGATCTGTGTTGCTGGGTGGGATGTGGGAATGGGGATCTGTGTTGCTGGGTGGGATGTGGGAATGGGGATCTGTGTTGCTGGGTGGGATGTGGGAATGGGGATCTGTGTTGCTGGGTGGGATGTGGGAATGGGGGTCTGTGTTGCTGGGTGGGATGTGGGAATGGGGGTTTGTGTTGCTGGGTGGGATGTGGGAATGGGGATCTGTGTTGCTGGGTGGGCTGTGGGGGGAATGGGGATCTGTGTTGCTGGGTGGGATGTGGGAATGGGGGTCTGTGTTGCTGGGGGGGATGTGGGAATGGGGATCTGTGTTGCTGGGGGGGATGTGGGAATGGGGATCTGTGTTGCTGGGTGGGATGTGGGAATGGGGGTCTGTGTTGCTGGGTGGGATGTGGGAATGGGGATCTGTGTTGCTGTGTGGGATGTGGGAATGGGGATCTGTGTTGCTGGGTGGGATGTGGGAATGGGGATCTGTGTTGCTGGGTGGGATGTGGGAATGGGGGTCTGTGTTGCTGGGTGGGATGTGGGAATGGGGGTCTGTGTTGCTGGGTGGGATGTGGGAATGGGGATCTGTGTTGCTGGGGGGGATGTGGGAATGGGGGTCTGTGTTGCTGGGTGGGATGTGGGAATGGGGATCTGTGTTGCTGGGGGGATGTGGGAATGGGGATCTGTGTTGCTGGGTGGGATGTGGGAATGGGGGTCTGTGTTGCTGGGTGGGATGTGGGAATGGGGATCTGTGTTGCTGGGTGGGATGTGGGAATGGGGGTTTGTGTTGCTGGGTGGGATGTGGGAATGGGGATCTGTGTTGCTGGGTGGGATGTGGGAATGGGGATCTGTGTTGCTGGGTGGGATGTGGGAATGGGGGTCTGTGTTGCTGGGGGGATGTGGGAATGGGGATCTGTGTTGCTGGGTGGGATGTGGGAATGGGGATCTGTGTTGCTGGGGGGGATGTGGGAATGGGGGTCTGTGTTGCTGGGTGGGATGTGGGAATGGGGATCTGTGTTGCTGGGTGGGATGTGGGAATGGGGATCTGTGTTGCTGGGTGGGATGTGGGAATGGGGGTCTGTGTTGCTGGGTGGGATGTGGGAATCTGTGTTGCTGGGTGGGATGTGGGAATGGGGGTTTGTGTTGCTGGGTGGGATGTGGGAATGGGGATCTGTGTTGCTGGGTGGGATGTGGGAATGGAGGTCTGTGTTGCTGGGTGGGATGTGGGAATGGGGATCTGTGTTGCTGGGTGGGATGTGGGAATGGGGATCTGTGTTGCTGGGTGGGATGTGGGAATGGGGATCTGTGTTGCTGGGTGGGATGTGGGAATGGGGATCTGTGTTGCTGGGTGGGATGTGGGAATGGGGGTCTGTGTTGCTGGGTGGGATGTGGGAATGGGGATCTGTGTTGCTGGGGGGGATGTGGGAATGGGGATCTGTGTTGCTGGGTGGGATGTGGGAATGGAGGTCTGTGTTGCTGGGTGGGATGTGGGAATGGGGATCTGTGTTGCTGGGTGGGATGTGGGATTGGGGATCTGTGTTGCTGGGTGGGATGTGGGAATGGGGGTCTGTGTTGCTGGGTGGGATGTGGGAATGGGGGTCTGTGTTGCTGGGTGGGATGTGGGAATGGGGGTCTGTGTTGCTGGGTGGGATGTGGGAATGGGGATTTGTGTTGCTGAATGGGATGTGGGAATGGGGATCTGTGTTGCTGGGTGGGATGTGGGAATGGGGATCTGTGTTGCTGGGTGGGATGTGGGAATGGGGATCTGTGTTGCTGGGTGGGATGTGGGAATGGGGATCTGTGTTGCTGGGTGGGATGTGGGAATGGGGGTTTGTGTTGCTGGGTGGGATGTGGGAATGGGGATCTGTGTTGCTGGGTGGGATGTGGGAATGGGGGTTTGTGTTGCTGGGTGGGATGTGGGAATGGGGATCTGTGTTGCTGGGGGGGATGTGGGAATGGGGATCTGTGTTGCTGGGTGGGATGTGGGAATGGGGGTCTGTGTTGCTGGGTGGGATGTGGGAATGGGGATCTGTGTTGCTGGGGGGGATGTGGGAATGGGGATCTGTGTTGCTGGGTGGGATGTGGGAATGGGGGTTTGTGTTGCTGGGTGGGATGTGGGAATGGGGATCTGTGTTGCTGGGTGGGATGTGGGAATGGGGGTCTGTGTTGTTGGGTGGGATGTGGGAATGGGGATCTGTGTTGCTGGGTGGGATGTGGGAATGGGGGTCTGTGTTGCTGGGTGGGATGTGGGAATGGGGGTCTGTGTTGCTGGGGGGGATGTGGGAATGGGGATCTGTGTTGCTGGGTGGGATGTGGGAATGGGGATCTGTGTTGCTGGGTGGGATGTGGGAATGGGGATCTGTGTTGCTGGGTGGGATGTGGGAATGGGGATGTGTGTTGCTGGGTGGGATGTGGGAATGGGGATCTGTGTTGCTGGGTGGGATGTGGGAATGGGGATCTGTGTTGCTGGGTGGGATGTGGGAATGGGGATCTGTGTTGCTGGGTGGGATGTGGGAATGGGGGTCTGTGTTGCTGGGTGGGATGTGGGAATGCGGATCTGTGTTGCTGGGGGGGATGTGGGAATGGGGGTCTGTGTTGCTGGGTGGGATGTGGGAATGGGGATCTGTGTTGCTGGGTGGGATGTGGGAATGGGGATCTGTGTTGCTGGGTGGGATGTGGGAATGGGGGTCTGTGTTGCTGGGTGGGATGTGGGAATGGGGGTCTGTGTTGCTGGGTGGGATGTGGGAATGGGGATCTGTGTTGCTGGGTGGGATGTGGGAATGGGGATCTGTGTTGCTGGGTGGGATGTGGGAATGGGGATCTGTGTTGCTGGGTGGGATGTGGGAATGGGGATCTGTGTTGCTGGGTGGGATGTGGGAATGGGGGTCTGTGTTGCTGGGTGGGATGTGGGAATGGGGATCTGTGTTGCTGGGTGGGATGTGGGAATGGGGATCAGTGTTGCTGGGTGGGATGTGGGAATGGGGATTTGTGTTGCTGGGTGGGATGTGGGAATGGGGATCTGTGTTGCTGGGTGGGATGTGGGAATGGGGATTTGTGTTGCTGGTGGGATGTGGGAATGGGGGTCTGTGTTGCTGGGTGGGATGTGGGAATGGGGATCTGTGTTGCTGTGTGGGATGTGGGAATGGGGATCTGTGTTGCTGGGTGGGATGTGGGAATGGGGGTCTGTGTTGCTGGGTGGGATGTGGGAATGGGGATCTGTGTTGCTGGGGGGGATGTGGGAATGGGGGTCTGTGTTGCTGTGTGGGATGTGGGAATGGGGATCTGTGTTGCTGGGTGGGATGTGGGAATGGGGATCTGTGTTGCTGGGTGGGATGTGGGAATGGGGGTCTGTGTTGCTGGGTGGGATGTGGGAATGGGGATCTGTGTTGCTGGGGGGATGTGGGAATGGGGATCTGTGTTGCTGGGTGGGATGTGGGAATGGGGGTCTGTGTTGCTGGGTGGGATGTGGGAATGGGGATCTGTGTTGCTGGGGGGGATGTGGGAATGGGGGTCTGTGTTGCTGGGTGGGATGTGGGAATGGGGATCTGTGTTGCTGGGGGGATGTGGGAATGGGGATCTGTGTTGCTGGGTGGGATGTGGGAATGGGGGTCTGTGTTGCTGGGTGGGATGTGGGAATGGGGATCTGTGTTGCTGGGTGGGATGTGGGAATGGGGGTCTGTGTTGCTGGGTGGGATGTGGGAATGGGGATCTGTGTTGCTGGGTGGGATGTGGGAATGGGGATCTGTGTTGCTGGGTGGGATGTGGGAATGGGGGTCTGTGTTGCTGGGTGGGATGTGGGAATGGGGATCTGTGTTGCTGGGTGGGATGTGGGAATGGGGATCTGTGTTGCTGGGTGGGATGTGGGAATGGGGATTTGTGTTGCTGGGTGGGATGTGGGAATGGGGGTTTGTGTTGCTGGGTGGGATGTGGGAATGGGGATCTGTGTTGCTGGGTGGGATGTGGGAATGGGGATCTGTGTTGCTGGGTGGGATGTGGGAATGGGGGTCTGTGTTGCTGGGGGGATGTGGGAATGGGGATCTGTGTTGCTGGGTGGGATGTGGGAATGGGGATCTGTGTTGCTGGGGGGGATGTGGGAATGGGGGTCTGTGTTGCTGGGTGGGATGTGGGAATGGGGATCTGTGTTGCTGGGTGGGATGTGGGAATGGGGATCTGTGTTGCTGGGTGGGATGTGGGAATGGGGGTCTGTGTTGCTGGGTGGGATGTGGGAATGGGGGATCTGTGTTGCTGGGTGGGATGTGGGAATGGGGATCTGTGTTGCTGGGTGGGATGTGGGAATGGGGGTGTGTGTTGCTGGGTGGGATGTGGGAATGGGGATCTGTGTTGCTGGGTGGGATGTGGGAATGGGGGTCTGTGTTGCTGGGTGGGATGTGGGAATGGGGATCTGTGTTGCTGGGTGGGATGTGGGAATGGGGGTCTGTGTTGCTGGGTGGGATGTGGGAATGGGGATCTGTGTTGCTGGGTGGGATGTGGGAATGGGGATCTGTGTTGCTGGGTGGGATGTGGGAATGGGGATCTGTGTTGCTGGGTGGGATGTGGGAATGGGGATCTGTGTTGCTGGGTGGGATGTGGGAATGGGGATCTGTGTTGCTGGGTGGGATGTGGGAATGGGGATCTGTGTTGCTGGGTGGGATGTGGGAATGGGGATCTGTGTTGCTGGGTGGGATGTGGGAATGGGGATCTGTGTTGCTGGGTGGGATGTGGGAATGGGGGTCTGTGTTGCTGGGTGGGATGTGGGAATGGGGATCTGTGTTGCTGGGTGGGATGTGGGAATGGGGATCTGTGTTGCTGGGTGGGATGTGGGAATGGGGATCTGTGTTGCTGGGTGGGATGTGGGAATGGGGATCTGTGTTGCTGGGTGGGATGTGGGAATGGGGATCTGTGTTGCTGGGTGGGCTGTGGGGGGAATGGGAGGGGGTCGGTGTTGTTGGGGGACCTGTGAGGGAGTGTGTGGGCTGTAGGGTTGTGTGTTGCTGCGGGTGTGTGGATGGGGAATGGGGTATTGTATTTATGGAGGGTTGTGGAGGGGGAACGAGTCGTCTGTGTTGCTCAGGAGCTGGAAGGAGAATGAGGGGGTCAGTGTTGCTGGGGGGGCTGTGAGGGGCTGTGGGGGGGATGGGGTGTTGGTGTTACTGGGGGGGGGATGGGGGGGTTGGTGTTACTGGGGGGGGGATGGGGGGGGGATGGGGGGGTTGGTGTTACTGGGGGGGTGATGGGGGGGGTTCGTGTTACTGGGGGGGGATGGGGGGGTTGGTGTTACTGGGGGGGGTGATGGGGGGGTTGGTGTTACTGGGGGGGGATGGGGGGGTTGGTGTTACTGGGGGGGTGATGGGGGGGGTTGGTGTTACTGGGGGGGGGATGGGGGGGTTGGTGTTACTGGGGGGGTGATGGGGGGGGTTGGTGTTACTGGGGGGTGATGGGGGGGTTGGTGTTACTGGGGGGGGTGATGGGGGGGTTGGTGTTACTGGGGGGGTGATGGGGGGGGTGATGGGGGGGGTTGGTGTTACTGGGGGGGGTGATGGGGGGGTTGGTGTTACTGGGGGGGGATGGGGGGGGGATGGGGGGGTTGGTGTTACTGGGGGGGTGATGGGGGGGTTGGTGTTACTGGGGGGGGGGATGGGGGGGGGATGGGGGGGTTGGTGTTACTGGGGGGGTGATGGGGGGGGTTGGTGTTACTGGGGGGTGATGGGGGGGTTGGTGGTACTGGGGGGGGTGATGGGGGGGTTGGTGTTACTGGGGGGGTGATGGGGGGGGTGATGGGGGGGGTTGGTGTTACTGGGGGGGGTGATGGGGGGGTTGGTGTTACTGGGGGGGTGATGGGGGGGGATGGGGGGGTTGGTGTTACTGGATCGCTGTGTGTGTGTGTGTGTGTGTGTGTGTGTGTGTGGGGGGTGCGGGGATGCGGACTGTGTGTTTGTGCTGAGCTGTAGTTGGAATGGGGGCAGTGGGGCTTGGAGCCAGTGCAACACCTGTGGAATTTATCTCAGGAGCTGGCACCCCGGGGTGGGGCATCCATTCCCGGTGCCTGTGAAAGTGACAGTCGTTTACAGCATTGGATCCTTCCCAACCGTCAGTGACGATCATTGTGGCATTTCCCAAACATCCATTTACAAGTGTGTGAAGGAGCTCATGATGTATGTTGGGGCTGGCCACTGTATTAAATTTCACCCGGACCAGGCCCTGGGCTGGAGGATTCACCGCCATTGGGGGGATGCAGAATGTACAGAAGGTTTTAGACTGTACCCACATCACCCTCAGGAATCCAGAAAGATTCAAAAACATAAAGAGTTTCAGCTCAATAAGTGTGCAGTTGGTTTGTGACTGTCAGCTTCAACATTATACATGTCTGTAGCTGACAGCCTGGCAGTGTTTTATATTGAGGCGTTCTGATACCCTGGAGCTCTTCGAGGACAAGCCCAGGCTGTAGTGATGGCTCGTGGGGGACGTGGAACTTTGGACTTGGCTGATGATGCCCGTGCAGAGGCCTGAGACCGAGGCCGAGTGCCACACTGCCACCTGTTCAATAATAGAGAGATGTGTCGGTACCTGGACCAGCCCTCCAATAAAGCTCTCTGGTATCACTCTGCATTGGAGAGGAGACCTTCAGGAGGAGGAGGAGGGGGACTGGTCATGGCTGGAGAGGAGGAAGAGTAACACTACCCAGGCGCTGGAGGCTTGGCAGCAGCAAGGGTGAGGCACGCAAGATGGTGAGGGAGGCCTTCCTCAACATCATACCGGCTCTCTGCCTCAGCCTTAGGCCTCTGCACAAGTGTCATCAGCAAAGTCCAAAGTGGTAGTCCATGTTCCCAAGAGCCATCTCTGCAGCCTGGACTCCTCCACCAAAGACCTTGACCAACACATGTTTTGGGCAGTTGTGTTGCAGCACATGGGTTCATTCCCCACTCCTCCCCACACTCCACCTTCCTGCCCCCATCCTGTCTTCCACTCTGCTGCAACATTGAAACACCAGCATGGTAGGCCTGGGTACACTGTGTTGGCGAATTTCTTTGGCAGGCAGCAGGGTGATGATAACTCACTAGGCACCACTATGATGACACCCTGGGATGTAGCAGGCTGACTCCTACCTGAGTTACACATGCGTGCTGGTACCTGGCCCACATTTGGGTAGATCTCCAACCACTGCACCAAGGTCGTCTCTAACTGCTGCATCAGTGCCATCTAAACTTGATTTAATTTATTGGAAGATCCTAAACAGAACTTCATCATTGCCACATTTGCCATTCACACAAGTACATTTTCCAGCTGGGGTTGGAAGTGGAGAAAGGAAGTTGGACAGTGTTAAAGAAACTAGAGACAGCTTTAAAACAATGTAACCAAGCAACTTCCGGCATGACTCAGTGAGCTGTGCATGACCTGTGGACCCAATATTAAATTTACAATAATGATACGATGCCTTTAATCCCACCATGCGTCACAGGAGAATTCACTGAACCACAGCAGGAACTGGACTTTACATTCCCCACAGGCCAGTTCAAAGGGAACAAAGCTTTTCCATCCAAACTGCTGCCTCACTCCTCCACAATTTCACCAATGCTGAGGGGACATTGGGTAGTCCATCTGCCAGTGCCCAGTTAAGGACTGGATCCCACTGGATTTAACCAGTGGAAGGGAAGACCCTCACCAAGCACCCAGGTAAGTAGGTTTCCCTAAGTGGGTTAGTGGTGAGCAACGGAATCCCTCCATAATGGTTTCCCAGGGCACATTAGAGGACCATCGCCCAGTGTATTAGTCCTTCCTCCCCCCTGCCCACCTCTCAAATCACAACCCTTTACTGGCACCTGCCACATGGCACTTGGACAAGACCCTCCAGCACTGATCCTTATCCTGATAGTGTTGTGCGCCTCTGTCTGGAGACTTGGGGAGTTGCCAGCCTCTGGATGGCCAGTAGCTCTCTGCATCCAGACCTCCTGATCCAGAGGGGTGGAAATCTCAGTCCCAGCCTTGTAGCTGGACTGGGGCACACTCCCCTGACTCTCTAATTGGAGGAGAGGTGGCAGGGAATACAGTGCCTCATCTAATTCAGCCCAAGACATTAGGTACGATGACTAAAGGCTTGCTTGATAAAGTAGGTTTTGATGCGTGTCTTAAAAGAACATACGAAATAGGAGCAGAAGTAGGCCCTCTGCTGATCTACCTCAATGCCATTTTCCCACAGTATATCCATCATATCTTTACTATCGAGAAACCTATTAATCTCAATTTTGAACATATTCAGCGACTGAGGTGCGTGGGGTCCGTAATTATGCTGGTTGCTTTTCCAAGGCAGTGGGAAGTGTAGAAGAGTTAATGAATGGGAGGCTGGTTTGCTTTGTTTACGACCCTTTGTAGTTTCTTGCTGTCCTGATCAGAGCAGGGGCCATATCAAACTGTGATACAACCAGAAAGAATGTTTTCTATGGTGCATCTATAGAATTTGGAGAGTTGTTGCAGACATGCCAAATTTCCTTCGTCTTCTGAAAAAGTAGAGGCACTGGTGGGCTTTCTTAACTATAGCGTCAGCACGGGGGAGGGGAACCAGGTCAGGTCATTAGTGACCTGGACACCTAAAAAATTGAAGCTGTCGACCATTTCTACTTTGTCCCTGTTGACGTAGACAGAAATACATGTTCTCCTCTATGCTTCCTGAAGTCGATGACCATTTCTTTAATTTTGTTGACATTGAGGGAGAGATTATTGTTGCCGTACCAGTTCACCAGATTCTCTATCTCATTCCTGTAACTCTGTCTTATTGTTTGAGATCCAATCCACTATGGCCGTGTTATCAGCAAACTTGAAAATTGAGCTCGTGGGGAATTTGGCCACAGTCACAGCAATATAAGGAGTATAGTAGGCGGCTGAGAACACAGCCTTGTGGGTCACCGATGTTGAAGATGATCATGGAGGAGACTTTGTTGCTTATCCTTGCCTCCCTCAATGAGAGATCACCCTCTCATCCTTCTAAACATTGGAGAATATAGGCCCATTCTCCTCAATCTTTCCTCAGAGGGTAATCCTACCATCCCAGGAATCAGTCTCTGATGAACCTTCGTTGCACTCTCTCTATTGCAAGTTTATCTTTCCTTAGTTAAAAAGACCAAAACTGTGCACAATACTCCAGGTGTGGTCTCACCAAGTTTGATACAATTGCAGCAAAATATCTTTACTTCTGCACTCAAATCGGCAGCATGGTAGTATGGTGATTAGCACTGCTGTCTCACAGTGCCAGGGACCCAGGTTCAATTCCAGCCTCAGGTCACTGTATGTGTGGAGTTTGCACATTCTCCATGCCTGAATGGGTTTCTTCTGGGTGCTCCGGTTTCCTCCCACAATACAAAGATATGCGGGTTAGGTGGATTGGCCATGCTAAAATTGCCCCTGTCAGGGAGATTAGCAGGATAGATAAGTGAGGTTACAGAGATAGAGCCTGGGTGAGATTGTTGACAGTGCAGACTTGATGGGCTGAATGGCCTTCTTCTACACTGTACATAAGAACATAAGAAATAGGAGCAGGAGTAGGCCATCTAGCCCTTCGAGCCTGCCCCGCCATTCAATAAGATCATGGCTGATCTGTCGTGTCTCAGTTCCACTTTCCCGCCCTCTCCCCATAACCCTTAATCCCCTCTCTTATCAAAAACCTATCAACCCGCGTCTTAAATATATTTAGCGAGGCAGCCTCCACCACTTCAACGGGCAGAGAATTCCAGAGATTCACCACCCTTTGAGTGAAGAAGTTCCTCCTCAACTCCGTTCTAAACCGCCCCCCCTTTATCTTGAGGCTGTGCCCCCTAGTCCTACTGTCCTTTCTGAGCAGGAAGAGCCTCTCCACCTCTATCCTATCCATCCCATTCATCATCTTATATGTCTCAATGAGATCTCCCCTCATTCTTCTAAACTCTAACTAGTACAAGCCTAGTTTATTCAGCCTCTCCTCATAGCTCAACCCCCTCAACTCCGGTATCAGCCTAGTAAACCTCCTCTGCACTCCCTCCAAGGCCAAAATATCTTTGCGCAGGTGCGGCGCCCAAAACTGCACACAGTACTCCAGCTGCGGCCTCACCAATGCCCTATACAGCATTGGTAGGGATTCTATGAAATCCTCTTGCAGTCAAGACCAACACATTGATATTCCAACTGCCATATTCTTGTCCGCTCAGCTGTGGAAATCCGAGTGAAACCACTTTGCAACTTCCTCACAATTCACAATCCACCTAATTACGTTTCACCTCCACACCAAATCATTGATAAAGATTGTTAATAGCTGGGGGAGCAGTGCAGACAGAGGGGCACCGGGGGAGCAGTGCAGACAGAGGGGCACCGGGGGAGCAGTGCAGACAGAGGGGCACCGGGGGAGCAGCGCAGACAGAGGGGCACCGGGGGAGCAGCGCAGACAGAGGGGCACCGGGGGAGCAGCGCAGACAGAGGGGCACCGGGGGAGCAGCGCAGACAGAGGGGCACCGGGGGAGCAGCGCAGACAGAGGGGCACCGGGGGAGCAGCGCAGACAGAGGGGCACCGGGGGAGCAGCGCAGACAGAGGGGCACCGGGGGAGCAGCGCAGACAGAGGGGCACCGGGGGAGCAGCGCAGACAGAGGGGCACCGGGGGAGCAGCGCAGACAGAGGGGCACCGGGGGAGCAGCGCAGACAGAGGGGCACCGGGGGAGCAGCGCAGACAGAGGGGCACCGGGGGAGCAGCGCAGACAGAGGGGCACCGGGGGAGCAGCGCAGACAGAGGGGACTGGGGAAGTTTGGACAGAAGGGCTGCCTCTGGTGGTCGGTGTGGGAGTTGCTGTGTGGTTTGTATGGGTGTTGCTGCCTCTGGCGGTCAGTCTGGAAGCTACTGTGTGGTTTGTATGGGTCTCGCTGCTGCCTCTGGGGTCAGTTTGGGAGCTGCTGCGGTGGTTTTGGGTCTCGCTGCTGCCTCTGGTGGTCAGTTTGGGAACAGCAGTGTAGTTTTGGGTCTCGCTGCTGCCCCTGGTGGTCAGTTTGGGAACAGCAGTGTGGCTTTGGGTCTCGCTGCTGCCTCTGATGGTCAGTGTGTGAACTGCAGAGTGTGATTTGGGTGATTTTTGCTCCCGGCCGCGGCCCGTAGCGCGGGCACCGGAAGTGGCGTCGCTGTCCGTTTCTGCGCCACGGAACCGGGAGGAAAAAGACGAAAAAGATCCGGAAAACCCGAGAGGAAAAACTGGGAGAAAGACCGGGAAAACCGGGAGAAACACCGGGATAAACCCGAGAAAACTGGAGGGAAAATCCGTCAGAAAGAGTGGGAGAGCGGCGGAAAGAGTGAGTCCGGGCCCAGGAGCCGGGGGAGAAGCAAAAGATTCAGTCAGCGGGAGGGAGAGGGGAGAGGGGGAGAGGGAGAGGGAGGGGGAGGGGGAGGGAGGGGGAGGGGGAGAGAGAGAGGGAGGGGGAGAGGGAGAGAGGGAGAGAGGGAGAGGGGGGGGGAGAGGGAGAGGGGGGGAGGGAGAGGGGGAGAGGGGGAGGGGGAGAGGGAGAGGGAGGGGGAGAGGGGGGTGGGGGGGAGGGGGAGAGGGAGGGGGAGTGGGAGGGGGAGGGGGGGGTAGGGAGGGGGAGAGGGGGGTGGGGTGGGGGGGAGGAGGGGGAGGGAGGGAGGGGGGTGGGGTGGGGGGGAGGAGGGGGAGGGAGGGAGGGGGGTGGGGTGGGGGGGTGGGGGGGGGGAGGGAGGGAGGGGGGTGGGGAGGGGGGGTGGGGAGGGGGTGGGAGGGAGGAGGGGGGGTGGGGGGTGGGGAGGGAGGGGGGGAGGGGGAGGGGGTGTGGGGGGAGGAGGAGGTGTTGGGGGCAGGGGGCGTGGGCAGGGGAGGGGGGAGGGGTGGGGGGCAGGGTAGTGGGGAGCAACGACAGGCTGGTCAGTTTAAACTCTGAGACGCTTTGAGAAACAGTAATTCAGGACTAAATTAATGATCATGTGGGCAAAAGGAAAGCAAGCTGATTTGTTAAAGGCAACTTGTTTTTAACTTGGAGTTTTTTTGAACAGGTAACAAAGAGGGTTGATGAGGGTAAAGTTGCTGATGTGTACATGGACTTCTGAAAGATGTGATTTGAGCAAAATTAGAGCTTGTGGGCTGAAAGGAACAGGAGTGAAAAAATATGGAATTGGTGAGTGAGAGGAAACAGGGTAGAGGATAACAGCTGTTTTTTCAGACTGGAGGAAGGTTTGTTGTGGACTTCCACAGGAATTGGTGCAGAGACTTCTGGCTTCCTGATGTGTGTTAATATCTTAGAACTTGATGTATAGGGTACAATTTCAAAATTTACAGATGATACAAATATTGTGAACTGAGGAGGAACTCCAAAAGAACACAACTTAATCAAATGGGTGGGCAATTGAAGTTTAATGTCGGCAAGTGGGAATTGATTCATTTTGGTAGAAAGAACATGGAGAGACAACATAAACTGAAGGAATGATTCCAAACTGTTGCAGGAGATGATTGACTTGGGTATGTATGTGGATAAATGATTGTAGGTGGCAGGGACAGGTTGAGAGAGCAGTTATTAAAGCTTAGGATGCTGGATGCTGTATACTTTATCAATAAGGCAAAGAAATTGTTAAATTTGTATAAACCACTGGTTTGGCCTCAACTTGATTATTATGTCCAGTACTGGGAATCGCATTTCTGAAGGCTGCAAACATGCTTGAATATTCAGCCATGATTACTTTGCAGCCATTTTTTATAGTGGCTTTCATATCACACTCATTTCTTTCTGTTTGTTTTATCAATTGTTCCATTTTGTGGCGAATGCTGTTTATAATCAGAGAAAGTGTCTTTAATTCTATCTTATTACCATTTTTCTCCATTATGATCTTATTTGCTGGTGGACTTGTATGCTGCGTTCCTTTCTGTATATTTCTTTCTGCTTTTCTCTTGCACTCCAATTTGTTCCTCTTTATTTTTTAATCATCCTTTATCGATTTCTAAAATTTTCCTAATGCACCCAACCACTATTTTTTTGCAGCATTGTACATATTTTCTTTCAATTTAATACCATCTCTAACTTCCTTAGTTAGGCATGGATGGTGTATCCTCTAATTTTATTTACCTAATGCCAGTTTACATGTGGCTCAGGTAATGATCCAGAAATGATTTCCTTTGAGGTTCTGTATTTTAATTTAGTACTTAGCTCGTATTCTCTACGCAGAACATCGTTCCTTCTGCTGCCTATGTCACTGGTACCTATATGGATCATGACTGTTGGATCCCCACCCTCCCACTGCAAGTTCCTCACCAAACCCTGGCACCACTATACTGTGGGAATTTGCTTGTGGTTCAGGTACTAATGCAGGGATTATTACCTTTCTGGTTCAGCTTTTTCATTTTGTCCCTAGTTGCTTGTACTTATTGAGCAGAACCTCTTAATTCAAATTCAATAATCCCTACAGTGCATAAGAAGGCCATTGAGTCTCCACCAACTCTCTCTGAGAGAACATCTTATCCAGTCCCTATCTCCTAATCCCACATACTTGTCCCATTAACCCCCCTAATCTATATATCTTGGACTTTAAGGGGCAATTTAGCATGGCCAATCAATCTACTCTGCACATCTTTGAACTGTGGGAGGAAACCCACACAAACACAAGAATAGGGCCTGGGTGGGATTGTGGCCTGTGCAGACTCAGTGGGCTGAATGGCCTTTTTCTGCACTGTAGGGATTCAGTGATACAATGAATGTGCAAACACCACGCAGTTGTTAGCAGCTGCCCGGATCATGACAAGTGGATCCTTCCACTCTTTTTCCAAGTTCCTCTTCAGCCCCAAGGAAGTGTTCAGGGACAACCTTTGGGACTGTTGCTCTTGCTGCAGAGGACAGTCTCAGTCTCCCTAATTATATTGTTCCCTGCACTATAGTTTAGGTTTCTAAGTTTGGATGCTGAAGTTCCTTACTACAAACATTTGCAGATGTAGTCCACCAGATCCCACATGCAACAGTGCAACATGTCACCTGCCATCTCAATGTGTTTCATTTAAGTAAACAGGTTCAAGTTGAGAAATATCATTCAACAGTTGTCTGTAGCTATACCAAGTACTTCAGCTAGTTGGGCTATTAATTTAGTTCAAAATCTGTAACTCCAGTACAAATTCATGCTACTGACTGTGATTACAAGAGATAAGCCTTCAAATATGTTTCAAACAATCACTTACCTCACTCACTCCTAATTAAAGCTTTGAACACTCATCAGCTTCAGAGAGTTTCCCATCTATACCAAAGTCACTTGGTGCTGTCCCACCCGGGCCATATCACGCTTTGTGCTCCCATACTAGAGTGAAAGTGACATGGTCTTCTGTGTTGAATGGATTGATTTTTCAGAGGAGGCTTTGCACGCATGCATATTCTCTTCCATGTGTTAACGCTTCCTCACTGCAATGTAATTCTTTCCGAGACAATGTGCCACGGTGCTGAGTGCTCACATGTTGTCCTTAAGAATCCATTATTATTAAGCTGGATGATGAGGGTTGACAGATTATTTGACCATACCAGTGTCAGATCTTGTCCTTCACAGTTTTTCATTATATAGGGTCTTCAATTTGGAGAAGTGTTCCAAGGCATTTTATGAAATTACACAGAATTTAGCATTGATAGTTAATTTAACTCGTTTGGCCACGTAATTGTTTGTTCTGCATGGGACTCCTTCCATCCTTTTTCTAGGGGTATAACCTTCTATTCTTTTCTCCTTGTACTTGTCTAGCTTCACCTTAAATATGTCTGTGCTTTTACCCTTAAATAGTTGTTCTGTTAGCAAGCTCCTCATTCTAACATTGTGGAAGGACTTCCTTTGATTTATTAGCGCCTAATAACACCTTGTATTTCCCACAAGTGAAAATTCTTAATAGAAGTGTAACCAGAGAAAATGAATGCTTAAGGAAAGAAGATATTACCGTTGATCAAAGTCTGGTTAAGGTGATAAGCCTTAAGGAGGCGAGCAGAAGCAAGGCGCAGAGGTTTATGGAGGAAATCCCAGAGTAGGACTAACAGCAGAAGGATAATTTATTATTGGTGGGATGTGGGAGGAGTATTGGTGTGGTTGTCTTTTATAGTTCACTCGGAGTTTGAGTTGCTGTGATAATGTGCACCTTTACATACATGTTTGCAGTCTAGACCCATGGATAGTGATGGTAGAAGCTCTAACTTTTTTCCCATGGTTCACATGGCCGATCAGGGATCTCCTATTGCCAGCCATTGGTATGTTGGAAGGACTTGCAGATTGATATTCAACTGGAATTCTCTGCCTATTGAAGTGGTGGAGGCTACCTCACTAAATATATTTAAGTCATGGGTAGATAGGTTTCTGATAGACAAGGGAATTAAGGGTTATGGGGAGAAAGCAGGAAAGTGGAGCTGATCCATTCCAGATTAGCCATGATCTTTTGAATGGCGGGGCAGGCTCGAAGGGCTAGATGGCCTACTGCTCCTATTTCCTATGCTATAGCTCCTATGCTATAGCTCCTTCTTTGGTAATTAAGTCTTGGGTGGGACACAAGTCAGAAGCATCTGGCTTGGAGGCAGGGGTGTTACCCACTGTGCATCAATACCTGCTGATTGATTGTGTGCATGAGACCTCCAGATGGATTAGTTAGTGCACATGAGACCTCAGTGATTGGTTAGTGTACACCACTCCTCCTGAGTGATTGGTCAGTGTATGCGAGACCTGCCGAGTGATTGGTCAGTGTACGCGGGTGTTGGATAGACAGAGTTGTGGGTGAGTTACGGAACTTGGTTAGAGATGGATACGGAAAAGGCTGAGAATTTTAAATTGGTTTGCAGTCCCCCAAAGCTCCAATCTATTCTGGAGGTGATAAAACATTGGATGAAGGTTTCTGTATCAGGAGGGCTGAAGACGAGTGACACTTAAAGGTGGAAGTTGGCTGGTCTTTCTGATGGCCTGGATACAGGGTCAGAAGCTCTGCAATTAAGAGCAATTTGGTTATGGAATCCCCAAGGCAGAAGGAGACTATTTGGTCCATTGAGCCTGCATCGACACCATTCCCATCCAGGCCCCGTTCCCTTAACCCCTCATACTTAACGCCGTTAGCCCCCCGATATTAAGAGTTAGTTTAGCATGGCCAATCAACCTAACTCGCACATCTTTGAAGTGTGGGAGGAAGCCGGCGCACCCACAGGAAACCCACAGGGAGAACGTGAAAGGGAAAGTGGTGGCCTAGTGGTACTATCGTGAGACTATTAAACTAGAATCTCAGCTAATGTTCTGAGGATGTGTGTTCGAATCCAGCCACAACAGATGGTGGAATTTAAATTCAATAAAAACTATCTGGAATTAAGAATCTACTGATGACCATGAAACCATTGTCGGTAAAACCAACCTGGTTCCTTTAGGGAAGGAAATCTGTTGCCCTTACCAGGTTTGGCGTACATGTGACTGCAGAGCCACAGCAATGTGGTTGACATTAACTGTCCTTGGAGCAACTAGGGAAGGTCAATAAATGCTGGCCAGCCAGTGACGACGACACCACCACCACCAAACCCGCCCCCAATGACCCATGAACGAATAAAAAAAAATCCACACAGTCACCCGAGGCTGGAATTGAACCCAGGTCCCTGGCGCTGTCAGGCAGCAGTGCTAACCACCATGCCACTTGCCACCTTGGTTCAGCCTGCGTAGATGGTTGTAGTGGGGTCCAATAACAATGACTTCAGTCATTCTGATGGTTGACTTGTCCATCATAAACAGTTGAAGGAGTAGAACAGTGAAACCTGGCTCCCCAATTGTGGATGATATGAGCAATGTATAGCATGTAGATGAAGCTTTGGAAGGAGCCTTTGTCATAAGAACATAAGAACATAAGAAATAGGAGCAGGAGTAGGCCATCTAGCCCTTCGAGCCTGCCCCGCCATTCAATAAGATCATGGCTGATCTGTTGTGGCTCAGTTCCACTTTCCCGCCCTCTCCCCATAACCCTTAATCCCCTCTCTTATCAAGAACCCATCAACCCGCTTCTTAAAAATATTTAGCGAGGCAGCCTCCACCACTTCAACGGGCAGAGAATTCCAGAGATTCACCACCCTTTGAGTGAAGAAGTTCCTCCTCAACTCCGTTCTAAACCGCCTCCCCTTTATCTTGAGGCTGTGCCCCCTAGTCCTAGTGTCTTTTTTGAGCGGGAAGAGTCTCTCCACCTCTATCCTATCCATCCCATTCATCATCTTATACGTCTCAATGAGATCTCCCCTCATTCTTCTAAACTCTAACGAGTACAAGCCTAGTTTATTCAGCCTCTCCTCATAGCTCAATCCCCTCAACTCCGGTATCAGCCTAGTAAACCTCCTCTGCACTCCCTCCAGGGCCAAAATATCCTTGCGCAGGTGCGGCGCCCAAAACTGCACACAGTACTTCAGCTGCGGCCTCACCAATGCCCTATACAGCTGCAGCAAGACCTCCCTACTTTTATATTCAATCCCCCTCGCTATGAAGGCCAGCATCCCATTCGCCTTCCTGACCACCTGCTGCACCTGCAAGCTGGGTTTTTGCGACTCATGCACAAGGACCCCGAGGTCCCTCTGCACCGTCGCCTGCTGCAGTTTTTCGCCACGTAAGTAATAGTCCTTCCTACCATTCTTCCTACCAAAGTGGACCACCTCACACTTGCCAACATTAAATTCCATTTGCCATTTCCTGGCCCATTCGCCCAGCCTATCTAGATCCTTCTGCAGACTCTCCACACCCTCCGCACAATTTGCCTTTCCCCCAATCTTGGTGTCATCAGCAGATTTCGACACCCTACACTCGGTTCCCTCCTCCAGATCATCTATATAAATGGTAAATAGCTGAGGCCCCAGCACCGACCCCTGGGGCACCCCACTAGTCACCAACCGCCAATCCGAATAGCACCCATTGACCCCCACTCTCTGCCTCCTATTTGACAACCAATCCTCTATCCACGCTAACACCCTACCCCCAACTCCATGTCCCCTGATCTTCTGCAATAACCTCTTGTGAGGTACCTTGTCAAACGCCTTCTGAAAATCAAGAAAGACCACATCCACCGGCTCTCCTCTATCCACTGCCCTAGACACATCCTCATAGAACTCCAGTAAATTTGTCAGACACGACTTCCCTTTAATGAAACCGTGTTGCGTCCGCCCTATCGAGCAATTCCCTTCAAGATGCCTCGCAATTTCCTCCTTAATGACGGATTCTAACATTTTACCTACCACAGACGTTAAACTAACCGGCCTATAATTCCCCGCCTTTTGCCTGGCACCCTTCTTAAACAACGGCGTAACATTAGCCGTTTTCCAATCTTCCGGCACTTCCCCGGAATCCAGCGACGTCTGGAAAATAACCACCAAGGCATCCACTATAACCTCCGCCATTTCTTTCAGAACCCTTGGATGCATTCCATCCGGTCCTGGGGACTTGTCCACAATCAGCCCCTCCAGTCTGTCGAGCACCACCTCTCTAGTAACAGTAATGTCATTAAGACCCTCCATTCCTACCACCTTTCCATCGCTAACACCCGGCAAATTATTCACGTCCTCCTCCGTGAAGACAGAAACAAAAAAGTTATTCAAGACCTTAGCCATATCCCCATCCCCTACCACTAGGTCCCCTTTCTCATCCTCTAAAGGACCAACGTTCACCCTAGCCAGCCTCTTCCTTTTTATATATTTATAAAAACTCTTGCTATCCTTTTTTATATTAAGTGCTAGCCCAGCCTCATAGCTTCTCCTACCCTCCTTTATCAACTTCTTTGTCAATCTTTGTTGACATTTAAACCTTTCCCAATCCTCTTCTCGCCCACTGCTCTTAGCTACTCTAAATTCCTCCGCTTTTAATTTAACACTTTCCTTCACCTCCTTCGTTATCCACGGCTTATTGCCTCTCTTCCTACTGTCCTTTTTAACCATCGGAATAAATTTCTGCTGAGCACCAAGAAAGATCTCCTTAAAGATCCTCCACTGCTCCTCAGCAGACCTACCTTCCAACGCACTCCCCCAGTCCACATTTGCCAATTCTTCTCTCATCCTACCATACTCCCCTCTATTCAAACAAAGGATGCGTGTCCGGGAACCCACTTTCTCCTCCTCCATCTGCACCAGAAACTCCACCATACAATGATCACTCTCTCCAAGAGGATCCTTCACCGCAAGGTCCCTAATTCTACCCGCCTCATTACATAGCACCAGATCCAAGATAGCTCGCTCCCTCGTCGGCTCCAACACACACTGTTCAAGGAAATTATCCCGGCAGCATTCCAAGAACTCCTCCTCGAGCCCACCTCGTCCAACATGGGTCGACCAATCAATATGCAGATTGAAATCTCCCATAACTACTGCCGTCCCATTCCTGCACGCCGCACTTATTTGCGTGTTAACAGCCCGCCCCACCTCCAGATCATTATTCGGGGGCCTATAGACGACACCCACCAGCGTCTTCCTCCCTTTGCTGTTCCTAATCTCCACCCACAACGATTCCACGTTCTGCTCTTTGGCTCCGATATCATCCCTTGCTACCACCTTGATACTATCCTTAATCAGCAGAGCTACGCCACCCCTCTTTCCTCCTGCCTATCCTTCCTAAACACTTGATAGCCCTGTACATTCATCTCCCAGTCCCTGTCACCTTGCAGCCACGTCTCTGTAATGGCCACCAGATTGTATCCATTTGTGTCGATCTGCGCCACCAGCTCATCCACTTTATTCCGAATGCTTCGTGCATTCAGATAAAGCGCTTTCATCCCAGCCTTCACCTGGACCCTATTTGCCGTAACGCCACCAATTGGGACATCCTTGGCCTCTTCCCTTACCTGTACCCTATCCTTAACTTTAGACCTCGTAGCGTCACCTACCCTCGCACCCTCCCCCCCCCTAATTAGTTTAAAGCCCTGTCTACAGTCCTCTTTACTCGATTCGCCAACACTCTGGTCCCAGCACGATTCAGACCAACCCCATCCCGCCCGAACAAGTCCCACCTACCCCAATACTGGTGCCAATGCCCCATAAATTCGAACCCATTCCTCCCACACCAATCCCTGAGCCACCCATTCACTTCCTTTATCCTGTCAACCCTACGCCCGTCTGCACTCAGTTCAGGCAGTAGCCCAGAGACGACCACCTTGTCGGTTCTACTTTTTAATTCCATTCCCAGCTTCTCATACTCCCTCCCCAGATCCTCAGTCCGCACTTTGCCTACGTCGCCGGCACCCACATGTACTACAACGACCGGGTTCTCACCCTCCCACTCCAGGTTCCTCTGCAGCCCAGCTGCGACATCCTGTACCCGAGCACCAGGCAGACAACACACCCTTCTGTGCACTTTGTCATTGTGACAAAGGACAGTGTCAATACCCTTCACCCCACTATCCCCAATCACTACTACGTTCCTTTTCCCCTTCTCTTTGCCTATGTCCTGCTGCATCACTGTACCGTGTGCAGTTTGCTCACCAACCTCACCTGCCTCGTCCTCTTCCAGACTGGAAGCAAGAACCTCAAACCTGTTATGCAGATTAAGAGGCTGAGGCCTCCGCTCCTCACCCCCCTTCCTCCTCCCAGCAGCCCCCTTTTGTCCCTGACCCTTAGATTTAGCCAGTCTAGGGGCACCCTCTCTCCCCCTGATGAGCCTCAGTGTCTGTAGCTCAGAGGCCAGCTCATCCACCTTGAGCTGGAGCTCCTCCAGCAACCTGCACTTACTGCAGACATGGTCACTGGGAAGGACCCTGGGGTCCGCCAGTTCCCACATCATACAGAAACCACACATCACATGCCCCTCCATTATTCACTGTAATTTTTTATGGGGAAAAAATTTTTTTCCTTGTTTCTTGCTGTAGTAGTTTTGAAAAAATTTTTTTTCCTTGTTTTTTTTCAAACAAACTCACCTGGCCTTTTTCCTCCAAGCCCTTTTTGATATTAAGCCCTATTAACTCACTCTGCTTCCCACTCACTCTGCTTCCCACTCACTCTGCTTCCCACTCACTCTGCTTCCCACTCACTCTGCTTCCCACTCACTCTGCTGCCCACTCACTCTGCTGCCCACTCACTCTGCTGCCCACTCACTCTGCTGCCCACTCACTCTGCTGCCCACTCACTCTGCTGCCCACTCACTCTGCTGCCCACTCACTCTGCTGCCCACTCACTCTGCTGCCCACTCACTCTGCTGCCCACTCACTCTGCTGCCCACTCACTCTGCTGCCCACTCACTCTGCTGCCCACTCACTCTGCTGCCCACTCACTCTGCTGCCCACTCACTCTGCTGCCCACTCACTCTGCTGCCCACTCACTCTGCTGCCCACTCACTCTGCTGCCCACTCACTCTGCTGCCCACTCACTCTGCTGCCCACTCACTCTGCTGCCCACTCACTCTGCTGCCCACTCACTCTGCTGCCCACTCACTCTGCTGCCCACTCACTCTGCTGCCCACTCACTCTGCTGCCCACTCACTCTGCTGCCCACTCACTCTGCTGCCCACTCACTCTGCTGCCCACTCACTCTGCTGCCCACTCACTCTGCTGCCCACTCACTCTGCTGCCCACTCACTCTGCTGCCCACTCACTCTGCTGCCCACTCACTCTGCTGCCCACTCACTCTGCTGCCCACTCACTCTGCTGCCCACTCACTCTGCTGCCCACTCACTCTGCTGCCCACTCACTCTGCTGCCCACTCACTCTGCTGCCCACTCACTCTGCTGCCCACTCACTCTGCTGCCCACTCACTCTGCTGCCCACTCACTCTGCTGCCCACTCACTCTGCTGCCCACTCACTCTGCTGCCCACTCACTCTGCTGCCCACTCACTCTGCTGCCCACTCACTCTGCTGCCCACTCACTCTGCTGCCCACTCACTCTGCTGCCCACTCACTCTGCTGCCCACTCACTCTGCTGCCCACTCACTCTGCTGCCCACTCACTCTGCTGCCCACTCACTCTGCTGCCCACTCACTCTGCTGCCCACTCACTCTGCTGCCCACTCACTCTGCTGCCCACTCACTCTGCTGCCCACTCACTCTGCTGCCCACTCACTCTGCTGCCCACTCACTCTGCTGCCCACTCACTCTGCTGCCCACTCACTCTGCTGCCCACTCACTCTGCTGCCCACTCACTCTGCTGCCCACTCACTCTGCTGCCCACTCACTCTGCTGCCCACTCACTCTGCTGCCCACTCACTCTGCTGCCCACTCACTCTGCTGCCCACTCACTCTGCTGCCCACTCACTCTGCTGCCCACTCACTCTGCTGCCCACTCACTCTGCTGCCCACTCACTCTGCTGCCCACTCACTCTGCTGCCCACTCACTCTGCTGCCCACTCACTCTGCTGCCCACTCACTCTGCTGCCCACTCACTCTGCTGCCCACTCACTCTGCTGCCCACTCACTCTGCTGCCCACTCACTCTGCTGCCCACTCACTCTGCTGCCCACTCACTCTGCTGCCCACTCACTCTGCTGCCCACTCACTCTGCTGCCCACTCACTCTGCTGCCCACTCACTCTGCTGCCCACTCACTCTGCTGCCCACTCACTCTGCTGCCCACTCACTCTGCTGCCCACTCACTCTGCTGCCCACTCACTCTGCTGCCCACTCACTCTGCTGCCCACTCACTCTGCTGCCCACTCACTCTGCTGCCCACTCACTCTGCTGCCCACTCACTCTGCTGCCCACTCACTCTGCTGCCCACTCACTCTGCTGCCCACTCACTCTGCTGCCCACTCACTCTGCTGCCCACTCACTCTGCTGCCCACTCACTCTGCTGCCCACTCACTCTGCTGCCCACTCACTCTGCTGCCCACTCACTCTGCTGCCCACTCACTCTGCTGCCCACTCACTCTGCTGCCCACTCACTCTGCTGCCCACTCACTCTGCTGCCCACTCACTCTGCTGCCCACTCACTCTGCTGCCCACTCACTCTGCTGCCCACTCACTCTGCTGCCCACTCACTCTGCTGCCCACTCACTCTGCTGCCCACTCACTCTGCTGCCCACTCACTCTGCTGCCCACTCACTCTGCTGCCCACTCACTCTGCTGCCCACTCACTCTGCTGCCCACTCACTCTGCTGCCCACTCACTCTGCTGCCCACTCACTCTGCTGCCCACTCACTCTGCTGCCCACTCACTCTGCTGCCCACTCACTCTGCTGCCCACTCACTCTGCTGCCCACTCACTCTGCTGCCCACTCACTCTGCTGCCCACTCACTCTGCTGCCCACTCACTCTGCTGCCCACTCACTCTGCTGCCCACTCACTCTGCTGCCCACTCACTCTGCTGCCCACTCACTCTGCTGCCCACTCACTCTGCTGCCCACTCACTCTGCTGCCCACTCACTCTGCTGCCCACTCACTCTGCTGCCCACTCACTCTGCTGCCCACTCACTCTGCTGCCCACTCACTCCGCTGCCCGCTGTCTACACCAGGCCTCCTTTTAAACCTGGAGCTGATTTAAAGCAGGCTGGTCCACAAATGCCTTTTCACCACACCCTCAGAATTCTTAAAGCAGTAAATACAATAAATAAATGCTTTAAACAGTTCTACAAAGAGTAAAGTGCTTTAAACTTATTTTAAACAGGTTTTTAACAGGTAAAATCATATCCTGGGAAACTCCAGAAGTAATGGTTCAGGTACCAAGAAGAGATGCTTTGGCTTGGATAGTTAGGTGAGACAAATGGTGAGAAATGTGTTAGAGTAGGAAATGACATAAAGTTGAATAATATGATAAAAGCTGTAAGTAGATGAGGAGGGGTAATGCGTCTGAGTCACACAAGATGATTGTGACATGGGGATGGTTTTGGTGATTGGCGGGAGAGGCAGGTTGGAGATGGGCTGGCAGTTTGCAAAAGCAATGGGATCCAGGGTTGGATTTTTCTGAAGAAAGGGGTATTGATGACTTTAAAGAGAGTGGGGCGGTTTCCAAGGGGGTGGGGCAGTTCCCGAGGAGAGGGAATGACTTGTAATGTAAACTTGTGGAGGTCAAGAAACAAAGGAAGGATTTTGTCTTCACTGGACCATTAATTGGAATTCTGTTTAACCATTGATTAAATTATGATTACGTTGGTGCAATGAATGTTTTTAATACCATAAATGTCTTGGATATGGCCTGATTCAGCACTGATTTGTAGCTCATCTTGTCAACTCTACATATTTGCATGACTTAACATATTTGCATGATTCTCCTCCGAGCAAAACTAGTCACAGCAATTAAAGAGGTTAGATATAGAACACATGGAGGAATCATTTTTGTTAGGATATCTTTGTATTGCCATGACTAAAACCAGTCTTTTCATTTCCAGTGTTAGGCCAGCAGTGCTGGCAAATTACCTTAATGTTATAGAGCGAGGCTAAGTAAGGAGAGGATTAGAATATGAAGATGAGGAAGTCAGTTCCAGGATAACGATAGAAAAGGAATACACTGAAAATATTTCATGTGAAAGTCTGCTATCACCACCTTATTTGATGTCTTTGGTAATACTGTATCGGATATGGGAAGGGTCAGTGGAGAGTCATTAGAAAGATGGAAAATAGGAGGAAAAGGAGGCCAGTTGGCCCATCGAGCCTCCTTCGCCATTCATTGTGATCATGGCTGATCATCCACTTCAACAGCCTGATCCTGCCTTCCCTCCCATATTCTTTGATCCGCTTTGCCTCAAGTGCTATACCTAACTCCTTAAAAACATTCAACGTTTTGACCTCAACTACATTCTATGATAGCAAATTCCACAGGCTGATTAATCTCTGGATGAAGAAACCTCTCACCTCAATGTTAAATGGTCTATTCTGTATCCTCAGACTGTGACCCCTTGTTCTGGACACCCCCACCATTGGGAATATCCTTCTTGCATCTATCCTGTCTAGTCCTGCAAGAATTTTAAAGGTTTTATGAGATCCTCCCTCATTCTTCTGCACTCCATTCAATATAATCCTAACTAACTTCATCTTTCCTCATATGTCAGTGCCTCCATCCCAGGAATCAGTCTGGTAAACCTTCTCTGCACTCTCTCTATAGTAGGAACATCCTTCTTCAGGTAAGGAGACCAAAACTGCACACAATATTCCAGGTTTGGGAACCAATTTTTATTGACATTCTTCCGTTTAAATCAGAATGAGGCCCCTGCTTTGAAGCTTTCAAAATTGTTTCTTTTATCCTTTTAGTTTTAGGGCCTATAAGTAACCTAATTAGCTAAGTGCTTTGAATTCTGACTTGTTAATGTCGGGCTTTAATATAGTTTCTGTTGACTGATTTCAGAAGGTATGTGTTGAGGGATGAGGTATGGAGGGGAAGAGAGGAGAATAGGTAAAGCAAATACATCAACTCTATCTGAAATGTAATACACCAAAGGACAGTTCATATTAATAATTCCAATCAGGACAAAGTTGAAATGAAAACAGAAGTGCTGTAAAGCACTGCAGGTCCAACGCTGTGGAGAAACAGAAAAGAATTTTGAGTCCAGAATGATGGGTTTTGCATTGTTGGAAGGAGGAGGGTGGGGAAATGGAATAAAAGGGAAGGCCTGTGATAGGGTAGAGGACAGGAGAGATTAAATAACAAAGATGTCATGGAACAAAAGGCAAAGGGAGAGATCATAATGTTACCATTCCAGTTATTGTTATAACCAGACAAAGATCCCAGAATGAAATCCTTGCTCAAACGGTCATAATTTAACTTTAAACCTTATCAGAAAACGTGGAGTAATAGTTACAGAACTGCTAATTAGTTTTAACAGCAAGAAAAATGAATATTAAACTTGAAAAAATGAATTATGACACCACACCCCTTTACTCCCTTCTCAGCTTCACAAATTGATGGTTAGCACTGCTGCATCCCAGTGCCAGAGACTCAGGTTCGATTCCTGGTTTGACTCACTTTCTGTCTGGAGTCTACAAATTCTCCTCATGTCTGCATGGGTTTCCTCTGGGTGCACCGGTTTCCTCCCACATTCTGAAAGGCATGCTGGTTAGGTGCATTGACCTGAACAGGCACTGGACTGTGGCGACTAGGGGAATTTCATAATAACTTCATTGTAGTGTTAAGCTTTACTTATGACTAATAAATAAGCTTTAAAATTTTACTTGAACTGTCTCCATTGGTCATCAGCTCTGTCAATTTGATCGATTAGAATGACTTTATTACCGTGGAAGTGTTGTTGCAACACAGGAATTTAGAAATTAGGAGGGAAAGTAGGCAATTCAGCCCTTGAGTCCACTCCGCTATTCTATATGATCAAGGCTGATCTCCATCTCATCCTAATTTCGCTTCCCTGCCTTTTCCCCATAGCTCTTTATCCTGCTTTTGATCAAATATTTATCTGTCCCTTTCTTGAATCGATTGATTCTGCATCCATTGCACTCTGGGGCAGTGAGTTCCATAGACTTGCAACCCTCCGTAAGAAGTAGCTTCTCCTTATCTGTCTTGAACCTTCCGCCTCTTCCTCTACAACTATAGCAGCTTGTCCTAGAAGGGGGAACATTTACTTTATCAATCCCATTGAGTATTATAAATACACCTCTATCAAATCCCCCTCATTCCTCTGTACTCTAGCAGGTACAAGCCCCCAGCTACTCAATCGGTTCTCACATGATAATCCCTTCAAACTGGGAATCAATTTAGTGAATCTCTTCTGAACCGCCTCCAGTGCCACCACATCCTTCCTCAAAGAAGCTGACCAAAAATGAACACAGTATTCCAAGTGTGGGCTCACTAATGTCTTCTTTAATTGTAACAACATTTCTCTACTTTTATACTCTAGACCCTTTGCGATAAATGCCAAGATTCCATTTGCCTTCCTTATAACATTCTGCACTTCCATACCCACTTTCTGAGACTCATGCACGAGACCACCCAGATTCCTCTGCACAGATGTCTTTTGAATCTGTTTCCCATTTAAGTAGTTATTTGCCCTTTTATTTTTCTGGCTAACACCCCACTTGAAAATAATGTGTCCTCGCAGCTACACACGCACGCAGCCTGGAGTTTAAAAATCTTAGTTGACCATATTTCCCATAAAGCCATAGGGGAGTCCTTTTCTTGTTTGTCTGGTATCGCTGTCTCTCTCTGTCACTCTCAGACACTGATACATATTGTCTGGTATCGCTGTCTCTCTCTCTCTGTCTCAGACACAGATATATATTGTTTGGTATCACTGTCTCTCTCTCTCTCAGACACTGATATATATTGTTTGGTATCGCTGTCTCTCTCTCACACAGATATATATTGTCTGCAATTGCTGTCCCTCTCTCTCAGACACTGATATATATTGTCTGGTATCGCTGTCCCCCTCTCAGACACAGATATATATTGTCTGGTATCGCTGTCTCTCTCTCTCAGACATAGATATATATTGTCTGGTATCGCTGTCTCTCACTGTCTCTCAGACACTGATATATGTTGTCTGGTATCGCTGTTTCTCTCTCTTTCTCCCTCAGACACAGATATATGATGAAGGCACTTTGTCTGAATGCAGGAAGCATTCGGAATAAAGTGAATGAGCTGTTGGCACAGATCAGCACAAATGATATGATCTGGTGGCCATTACAGAGACGTGGCTGCAAGGTGACAGGGACTGGGAGCTGAATGTCCAGGGGTATCAAGTGTTTAGGAAGGATAGGCAGGAGGAAAAAGGGGGGAGCGTAGCTCTGCTGATTAAGGATAGCATCAGGGTGGTAGTAAGGGATGATATAGGAGCCAAAGAGCAGAAAGTGGAATCGTTGTGGGTGGAATTTAGGAACAGCAAAAGGAGGAAAACGCAGGTGGGTGTCGTTTATAGGCCCCCAAATAATGATCTGGAGGTGGGGCGGGCTGTTAACGCGCAAATAAATGCGGCGTGCAGGAATGGAATGGCGATAATTATGGGGGATTTCAATCTACATATTGATTGGTCAATCCATGTAGGACGCGGTGGGCTTGAGGAAGAGTTCTTGGAATGCTGCCGGGATAGTCTCCTTGAATGGTGTGTGTTGGAGCCGACGAGGGAGCGAGCTATCTTGGATCTGGTGTTATGTAATGAGGCGGGTAGAATTAGGGACCTTGTGGTGAAGGATCCTCTTGGGAAGAGTGATCATTGTATGGTGGAGTTTCTGATGCAGATGGAGGAGGAGAAAGTGGGTTCCCGGACCTGTGTCCTTTGTTTGAACAGAGGGGAGTATGGTAGGATGAGAGAGGAATTGGCGAATGTTGATTGGGGAAGTGCATTGGAAGGTAGGTCTGCTGAGGAACAGTGGAGGATCTTTAAGGAGGTCTTTCTTGGTGCTCAGCGGAAATTTATTCCAATGGTTAAAAAGGATCGTAGGAGGAGAGATAATCAGCCGTAGATAACGAAGGGGGTAAAGGAAAGTGTTAAATTAAAAGCGGATGCGTTTAGAGTGACTAAGAGTAGTGGGCAAGAAGAGGATTGGGAGAGGTTTAAATATCAACAAAGAATGACGAAGAAGTTGATAAAGAAGGGTGGGATAAACTATTAATATAAAAAAGGATAGCAAGAGTTTTTATAAATATATAAAAAGGAAGAGGCTGACTAGGGTGAACGTTGGACCCTTAGAGGATGAGAGGGGGGACTTAGTGGTAGGGGATGGGGAAATGGCTGAGGCCTTGAATAACTTTTGTTTCGATCTTCACGGAGGAGGACGTGAATAGTTTGCCAGGTGTTAGCGATGGAAAGATGGTAGGAGTGGAGGGCCTGAATGACATTATTGTTACTAGAGAGGCCGTGCTCGAAAGACTGGAGGGACTGATTGTGGACAAGTCCCCAGGACCGGATGGAATGCATCCAAGGGTTCTGAAGGAAATGGCAGAGGTGATAGTGGATACCTTGGTGATTATTTTCTAAACGTTGCTGGATTCCGGGGAAGTGCCGGAAGATTGGAAAACGGCTAATGTTACGCCGTTGTTTAAGAAGGGTGGCAGGCAAAAGGCAGGGAATTATAGGCCGGTTAGTTTAAAGTCTGTTGTAGGTAAAATGTTAGAATCCGTGATCAAGGAGAAAATAGCGAGGCATCTTGAGAATTGTTTGATAGAGCAGACGCAGCACGGTTTTGTTAAGGGGAAGTCGTGTCTGACGAATTTATTGGAGTTCTATGAGGATGTGTCTAGGGCAGTGTTTAGAGGAGAGCCGGTGGACGTGGTGCTTCTTGATTTTCAGAAGGCGTTTGATAAGGTGTTGCACAAGAGGTTATTACAGAAGGTCAGGGGGCATGGAGTTGGGGATAGGGTGTTAGCGTGGATAGGGGATTGGCTGTCAAATAGGAGGCAGAGAGTGGGGGTCAGTGGGTGCTATTCGGATTGGCAGTTGGTGACTAGTGGAGTGCCCCAGGGGTTGGTGTTGGGGCCTCAGCTATTTACCATTTATATAGATGATCTGGAGGAGGGAACCGAGTGTATGGTGTCGAAATTTGCTGAGGACATGAAGATTGGTGGAACGGCAAATTATGCGGAGGGTGCGGAAAGTCTGCAGAGGGATCTAGATAGGCTGGGCGAATGGGCCAGGAACTGGCAAATGGAATTTAATGTTGGCAAGTGTGAAGTTGTCCACTTTGGTAGGAATAATGGTAGGAAGGACTATTACTTACATGGCGAAAAACTGCAGCATGTGACGGTGCAGAGCGACCCCGGGGTCCTTGTGCATGAGTCGCAAAAACCCAGCCTGCAGATGCAGCAGGTGGTCAGGAAGGCAAATGGGATGCTGGCCTTCATAGCAAGGGGGATTGAATATAAAAGTAGGGAGGTCTTGCTGCGGCTGTATAGGGCATTGGTGAGGCCGCAGCTGGAGTACTGTGTGCAGTTTTGGTCGCCGCACTTACACAAGGATATTTTGGCCTTGAAGGGAGTGCAGAGGAGGTTTACTAGGCTGATACCGGAGTTGAGGGGGTTGAGCTATGAGGAGAGGCTGAATAAACTGGGCTTGTACTCGTTAGAGTTTAGAAGAATGAGGGGAGATCTCATTGAGACATATAAGATGATGAATGGGATGGATAGGATAGAGGTGGAGAGGCTCTTCCCGCTCAGAAAGGACAGTCTCAAGATAAGGGGGGGGGGGGTGCGGTTTAGAACGGAGTTGAGGAGGAACTTCTTCACTCAAAGGGTGGTGAATCTCTGGAATTCTCTGCCCGTTGAAGTGGTGGAGGCTGCCTCGCTAAATATATTTAAGACGCGGGTTGATAGGTTTTTGATAAGCGAGGAGATTAAGGGTTATAGGGAGAGGGCGGGAATGGGGAACTGAGACACGACAGATCAGCCATGATCTTATTGAATGGCGGGGCAGGCTCGAAGGGCTAGATAGCCTACTCCTGCTCCTATTTCTTATGTTCTTATGTTTATATTAAACAGCAGCTCATTGGCTACACCTTTGTCTCAGTTCTCTTAATTTTAGTCTTAAGACATTCTTCTCGTGCCAATTCCCTGGTTATTTGGACTGTGAATGGTTCTTCGGGAAGTCTGCCTCTTTGCAACCCATTTGACGTGTCCAGTCTTTCCCCGACAGAGTTGAAAGATGTTTACTCTTTGGTGACCTGTCTTCAACTGCCAACAAATTCAGCCAAAAACTAAATTCAAAAGCCTTTCTATCTTAAATGCCCCCCAGCTGCTAAGCAACACCCAAATACCTCTGCCTTTTGTTTATTCTTTGTCCTAACCCCCTCTAAGCACGATAGAAATACAGAAGTGTTACAGCATAGAAGGAGAACATTTGGCTCATAATGTCTGCACCTGCTGTCCAAATGATCATTATAACTTTGTGCTTCTGCCTCTTCTCTCATTTAGATTTAAATAATCATCTAATGCCCGCTGTTGAATCTTCTTTTACCACATCTTCAGGCAGTGCATTCCACAGCTGAGCGACTTGTATGAAAACATATTTTTACTTCACATTTGCTTTTTTTGCTAATCACTTTAAACCTGTGTCCTCTTGTTCTTGATCCATTTACAAGCAGGAATAGTTTCTCCTTATCTACTCTGTCCAGCCCCCTCATGATTTTGAAAATGTCAGTTAAATCTCTTAGTCACCTTCTCTCCATGGTGAACAGCCCCAACCTTTCCAATCTGTCCTTATAACTGAAGTTTCTTATCCCTGGAAGAAGCATAGTTGGAATTGGAGCCAACCTCCACACGTACAAATACTTCTGTCCATCATGAACGTAACTATAGATTTTACCCTTCCTTACACAAAAGACATATTAAACCCACTTGAAACTATTCTTTATTTCTAATGCTTACCAATACAAATATAAATCCCTTAAAATTATCTTTGTTTCTTTTCCACAACTATTGTTAGGAAACCAAAGCATCGGTCCAGAATAAGTGTTAATGCTAGAACAATTGCCAGCTCTGTCTGAAAACAAAATGCATGACAACAGGGTACAGACTGACAAAAAAAACAAGATAAAGGACAGAGTTCATGGCCTGAAGTTGTTTAATCAATATTGAGTCCAGAAGGTTGTACAGTGTATCATTGGAAGACGAGGTGCTATTCCTCCATCTTGTGTTCAGCTTCACTGGCAGCAAGCCCAGAACAGAAATATGTGTGAGCAAGGTGGTGAATGAAAAGGACAAGCAACTGGAGTCTTGGGATTATGCTTGTGGACTGAGTGAAGGTGTTCTGCAAACCAATCACCCACTCTCCATTTGGTGTCTCCAGTGAAATACAAGTAAATTGCACCTTCACCTGGAAGGAGGGTTTGGGACCTTGAACAGTGAGGAGAGAGGAGATAAAAATGCAAATATTACACCTGCTGTGATTGCATGGGAAGGGATGAGCTGTTTTGGTTGAGCTAGAGGCATGCACAAGGGTGTCATAGAGGGGACGGTCCCTTCAGAATGCTGAGGGGGGATGAAGATATGTTTGGAGATGATAGAAATGGTGTGGGATGGTCCTTTGAATGTGCAGGCTGGTGGACTGGAAAGATCTGAGAGGGAGGTGAAGAGGTGAGTGAGCGCATTGGTTGAGGAAAAAGGCAGGCATTAGAAGTGCCTTTGCGGAAGGAAGTTAGTATCAACAGAACAGACATGCTGTCAACTGAGAGAATGGAATGGAGAAAGCTGGTTTCATTAATTTCTCAGATAATATCGGTAGTTTCATCCCTATAAAATCATGACTGCCATTGAGATTACTCAGTTTCACTCCATTGTTTTTTGGGCCAGTCTGTTCAAGTCAAAATAGAGAGATTGAATCATCAGTTTCAGAATTCAGAGTTGAGTAACTGTGCACTGCTTTATTTATGAATGAGTGCTGCCAACACGCGATGGCTACTATTGCACTCTGCATGCTGTACCTTTCACACACGTAATCACAATACAATAGTGTGACATGCACCATGTGACTCTGGTGTGGCTTAATTTAAACACTCTACTGAAGATACAAAGTTACATTTCAGAACATCTATTACAGGCCACAAAGTGATGGAAAATGTCATCAGCAGCGCTGTCAGTTGGCACTTACTGCTGCTCAGTTTGGGTTCTGCCAGGGTCACTCAGATCCTGACCTCAATACAGACTTGTCCCATATGTGGACAAAAATTAACTGTGCTTGTGATCAAGGTAACTTTTGACCGAGTGTGCCGTCAAGGAGCCCTAGCAATGGGAATTGTGTTGTGGGGTGGGGGGGGGGGCTCCTTCACTGGTTGGAGTCATATCTGGTACAGAGGAAGATGGTTGGGGTGGTTGGAGGTCAATTAGTTCCAGGACATCACTGCAGGAGTTCCTTGGGGTAGTGTGCTAGGCCCAACTATCTTCATCAATGGTATACCTGCCATCATCAGGGCAGAAGTGGGGATGTTCACTAATGATTGCACAATGTTCAGTATTTGCAGCATGACCTGGACAATATTCAAACCTGGGCTGATAAGTGACAAGTAACATTTGCGCCATACAAGTTGCCAGGCAATGACCAGGTAATAACATTTCGCATCCATACAAATACTATGGCTAGCAGAGCAGGTCAGAAGTTGGGAACTGTGCAGAGAGTAACAACCTCCTGACACTCCACAGCCTGTCCATCGTCGTCAAGACATAAGTCTGAGTGTGATGAAATACTCCCCATTTGCCTGGATGGGTGCAGCTCCAACAATACTTAAGAAACTCACCATCCAGCGCAAAGCAGCCCACTTGATTGCTACCTCTTCCACAAACATTTAATCCCTCCACCACTGATGAACAGTGGCAGTTGTGCGTACCATCTAAAAGATGCACTGCAGAAACTCACCAAAACTCCTTTTGACAGCACTTTCCAAACCCATGACCACTGAGGTCATAAGGGCAGCAGAATTGTGGCAACACCACCTGGCGATTCCCCTCCAAGCTGCACACTGTCTTGACTTGGAAATATATCGCCTATTGTTCATTGTTGCTGAGTCAAAATCCTGGAATTCCCTTCACCCTAACAGTACTGCGGCTGTACCTGCACCATAGGGGCCACAGTGGTTCAGGAAGGCAGTTCACCAGCATTTATCTTCTCAAGGGATGAGGAATAAATAAAATTGTCAGTGATGCTTATGTCACAGGAACAAAAAAAAATCTGCAGATTGTTAGTATAACTTTTTCAGGTAGTAAGTAGCTTATCTCAAAGACAATGTAAGTCTTATTATCAGAAAGAGTATAAAGTTGGTATTCAGTTCTATTTGTTGTGACGTGACTGTGCCTTTAGGAAATGTATTTTTTAATCACATTTGTTGCAGTTATAAGCAGCTTTGTTTTTTATTTGCATTGTGACACTGGCTGCCTGATTAGATGTCCTTTTATTGCTGTTTAAGTGATTTAAATGGATTTTGTTTATTTTTAATCTGGGCCAATGCAATGTCCTGGAGTTTCATGAGTTTACGATCCTTTTGAATTGTTGGGGGAAAGAATGATTGACAGGGTGACAAGAGTTCTTTTACTTTGAGTTTTGGCTGCTGGTCAGTTAAAAGGCATGTGGACCTCTGGCTGAAGGCAATGTGTTTGTCTCTTTCCTTGTTAGCAGAAATTCTACTATGTTGGAAGCAGTTTTTCTTGTCTTCCTGGGTTAAAAGTTCTGATGGTGGTTTGCTAGCTAAAGGCTAGCAATGTCATTATCTCTACCTCAAGGTGCTGGGATTTCCAGAATGGCGAAGCCAAAGTTTCAATACTCCAACCAAAGGACTATTTCACAGCAAGTGTTGCAAAGCTGCAAAACCATATGAGTGTCCTTGTTTTGTGTGCTAAACCTGTGACAGCTATAAGGAGGTTTGTTGGATTGGAACAGTGCATTTAGTTAAGGTTTATAAAACATCATGAGTTTATTTCTTGCCAGTTTTCTTTCTATTTTAACTGTATTCTTAAAATCATAGAAACCTTACAGTGGAGAACGAGGCTATTTGGCCCATTGAATCTGCACCGACAACAATCCCACCTAGGCATTATTCCCTGTAACCCCACATGTTTACTCTGCTAAGCCCTCTAACCTACGCATCCTGGGACACTAAGGGGCAATTTAGCATGGCAAATGCACCTAACCTGCAGATCTTTGGACTATGGGAGAAAACCCACGTGGACACGGGGAGAACATGCAAACTCCATACAAAGTATTTTCTTTTACTTCACGGGTGATTCGGTCCACCTTGTTGCCCAACAAGGGGCATACACATGGTGGGTCGTGCAAGGGCTGCTCTTGGATGTTGCTTCGAGAGTTGCCTAGTGCTTCACGTCGTTAGTGTACGCTTAAACTGGACCATCTGACGGGCAATGTGATATCTCAGTGACTATCACTGTTTGCTGTGCAGATACGTGGATTTGGGCCAGTGTCTGTGGGAGTTTGCACATTCTCCCCGTGATTGCGTGGGTTTTCTCCAGGTGTTCTGATTTCCTCCCACACCCCAAAAATGTGCTCTTAGGCAGATTGGTGTAACAAATTGTCCCTAAATTAGTCTTCCCTCAATCTTCCCCAATGGGCGTGGACAAAGGTCATAGGTAGAGGAGGGCACTCAATGTTAAAATGGCGGTGCGGGCTCGTTGGGCCGAAGGGCCTGTTTCCCGTGCTGTTTTGTTCTTTGTTCTACACAGACACGGGGAGAACATACAAACTCCACACAAACAGTGATCCAAGCTGGGAATTGAACCCAAGTCCCTGAAGCTGTGAGGCAGCAGTGCTTGCCACTGAGCCAACTTTATTTGATAAAAGCTTCCTAGTGGGTCATTTAAATCATACCTGTAGTGAAGCATCTTATGCTTACCCTTAGCCAAATTCAAAGTGCAAAACTCATGGTCTAGCCTGACTTCACAAAATACCTTTGGAGATTACTGCCCTTTTACTCCGCTCCATTCACAAGAGGCATGAATTTACAAAAGGTGTGTTTAACATTGTGCGTAATGGAGAGGCTAGAGTAGTCATCCACATGCTTCATAGGTTTCTGTATTGATGGTAGATGTTTTGGGGAACCTAGTGTGCTTTTGTCACCTTGTTGAATAATGGATTAACCAATGGCATATGGTGGTGCATGTCCTGAAATGTAGAAATATAGTTTTGTGTGGAGAGAGGGCATGGATGCGTTTGATGATGACATTTATCCCAGCTATTCCAATTCCGTTCCAGAGTGTCCTTTGCTATGGTTGCTAATGATTAGAGTTCCAGTTAAGGTTATGTTTGTAATGTGCAGGATAGCAATATATAGTTTTCTTTCTAGTTTAGCACAGGGCCGGGGGATTTCCTGTTTCCCATTGTGAGATTTAAGTTCCTCCTTGCAGCAGATATTTTGGAGGGACACTTAATCTTCATTTGCCAAAACTATTTGCATAAGAACTTGGATTACACTGCTGTTGAGGTATGCTCTGTACAGTCATTGCAAATTGTCAGGTGGCATTTTTTATGTTGTGCAAAGACTTTAGAGGGGGTCCAGAGAAGTTTCACGTGAATGTTTCCAGTGATGAAGTCAATAATGTGAATGGAATGGAGAATTTAGCACAAGTTTGAGAAGAGATTTGATAGAGGTGTTCAAAATCAGGAGGGATCTAGATAGAGGAGGTGGGGAGAAACTGTACCCATTGGCTGGAGGGTCAAAGGCATGTTTGAAGTGATGGGGAAAAAGAAGCAAGATGACATGAGGCAACACTTTATGCAGCAAGTGGTTAGGATCTGAAGTGCATGGCCTGAGTGTGGGGTGGAGGCTGATTGAACTGTAGTTTGGAAAAAGGATTTGGAATAGCATTTGAAAGGAAGTATTTGCAAGGCTTCAGGGAAAGAGCCAGCCAGTGAGAATGACTGAACTGTTATTGCATGAAATGGTCTGACATGAGCTTTTTGGGCCAAATGATGACCTATGTCTTGTATTCTTTGGTGAAGTGAACTAAAAGGTAAAGTTTATTTATTCACAAGTAGGTTTACATTAACATTGCAATGAAGTTACTGTGAAAATCCCCTAGTTGCCATATTCCGGCAGCTGTTCGGGTACATCGAGGGAGAAATGCACCTAACCAGCACGTCTTTTGGACTATGGGAGGAAACCCATGCAGAGAACATACACACAGACAGTGACCCAAACTGAGAATTGAACCCAGATCCCTGGCGCTGTGAAGCAGCAGTGCTAACCACTGTGCCACCATGCTGCCCTTGCTGAAGCCATTCAGTGATTCTATAAAAGTGGATAGAATCATAGGTAAAATCATAGAAACCCTGCAGTACAGAAAGAAGCCATTTAGCCCATAGAGTCTGCACTGACCACAATCCCACCCAGGCCGTTTTCCCATATTCCCACATATTTTACTCACTAATCCCTCTAACCTACATGTCTCAGGACTCTAAGGGCCAATCAAACCTAACCCGCATGTCTTTGGACTGTGGGAGGAATCCGGAGCACCCATAGGAAACCCATGCAGACACGAGAACGTGCAAACTCCACACGGACCGTGACCCAAGCCGGGAATTGAACCCAGATCCATGGAGCTGTGAAGCAGCAGTGCTAACCACTGTGCTATTTATCCTGAATATTGTACCGTATAGCGTTTACATAGTTGAGAAATTTTTATATTGGGAGTGTCAGCTGCTAGAGGTGTTATATGAAGGTGGGTATGAGAGTATACAGTTGGTGTTAAGTCCTCCCTGTTAGTGGATTGCAGATAGGTGAGCTGCTATCTGCATATTTCAAACGCGTGGATCGTCTGTTTAACGTGGTGTTTCCGTGCTGTAGTCACAGAGATGGTAACAGTTTGTATCAAGATGTGTGCTTCCTTTTTCAGCTGGTATGGTCTTGATAGCTTTGCTCACTGAGGCCTTGTGTTCCTGTCATCCACTGAGTTCTCGGTTCTCCCAGTTAAACAAGGGACTTTGTACTGAGGGTACCACCACAGCATACGTGCTTGTGTAGACACACACGTGCGCAGGCTCTCGCGCGCGCCCACACACACATCTACTGCATCACTTATGCTCCTGAGATTTATCACAGCTGATTCCTTTTTGTTTTAGCCCTTGGCATATTTGCGTGGTTATGTCTTGTGGGCCAATGAATATTATTTGCACAGTATTCCATTTGGCAACTGACTTTAGACATGCCACCTGGAGATTCAGAAATGCAGTAGCTGAGATCTCATGAGGGATGTTCATTTACTAAATTATACCAAATTCTAATCTGCTTTTTCTGCAGTTGTATCACGAGAGCAGTTGGCAGGTTATTTAATGTGGTCGTTTAGAATTTATTGTGGTGTAGTTTGTGTTTCTACCAGAATTTGAGTCAATGAATTCGTACTGTATTCAGGATAAAAACATAGAAACATCGAAGATAGGAGGAGGCCATTTGGCCCTTCAAGCCTGCTGTGCCATTCATTATGATCATAGCTGATTGTCCAACTCAATAGCTCAATAATCCTGTGTTCTCCTTATAACCTTCAATCCCGTTTGTCCCAAGTGCTATATCTAGCTGCCTCTTGAATACGTTCAACGTTTTGGCATCAACTGCTTCCTGTGGTAATGAGTTCGACAGGCTCACCACTCTTTGAAGAAGTGCCTCCTCACCTCCGTCCTAAATGATCTATCCTGTATCTTCAGACTGTGACCCCTGGTTCTGGACTCTCCCACCATTGGGAACATCCTTCCTGCATTTACCCTGTCTCATCCTGTTAGAATTTTATAAGTCTCTATGAGATCCCCCCTCTTTCATCTGAACCCTCTAATCTCAAACTCTGCATTAGTCCCGCAATCCCTGGAATAAATCATCACTGTATTCCCTTGAGCAAGAATATCCTTCCTCAGAAAAGGAGACCAAAACTGCTCACAATATTTTAGGTGTGGCCTCACCAAGGCCCTGTATAATTGTTCAGTAAGAAGTTTCACAACGCCAGGTTAAAGTCCAACAGGTTTATTTGGAATCATGAGCTTTTGGAGTGCTGCTCCTTGATCAGGTGACTCATGATGTGAACCTGCTCAGGTAGATGTAAGTGATCCCATCACACTACTTCAGAGATGAGGAGGGGAATTTGCCCAGTGTCTTGACCAATATTTATCTTTCAATCAACATCACAGAGGGACGGATCATCTTATTGTTATCACATTGCTGCCTGTTGGAACTTGTTGAGCACAAATTAGCTTCTGAGTTTCCTACAGTACATAGGTCATAGGCGTCACGGCGATATAATGGTGAGAGCTGCTGCCTCAGTGCCAAGGACCTGGTTCGGTTCTGGTCTCGAGTGATTGTGTGGAGCTTGCACATTCTCCCCTTGTCTGCATGGGATTCCTCCGGATACTCTGGTTTCTTCCCACAGTGCACAGATGTGTGGGTTAGGTTACTTGGTCATGGTAAATTTCCCCTTAGTGTCAGGGGGAGTAACAGGGTAAATATGTGGGGTTACAGGGATAGGGCCTGGATTGTTTGTTGTTGGCTCGATGTGCTGAATAGCTTCCTCCTTCACTGTAGGGATTCTGTGATTGCAACAGTGACTACAACTCGAACAGTGCTTGATTAGCTATAAAGTTCTTGGAAAAGCACTACATAAATAGAAGTCTTTCTTTTTCATCTTCATTCCACTATTAGGTGAACTGCAGACCACACCTATTAGTGAGGTGAGAGTGACGGCCCTTGATATCAAGTCCGCACTTGATCGAGTATGGCAACAAGGAGTCCTAGCAAAACTGGAATCAATAGGTATCGGGGGACAAATGCTCCGCTGGTTGGAGTCATACCTGGTACATAGGAGGATGCTTGTGGTTGTGGAGGGTCAGTCATCTCAGCTTCAGGACATTACTGCAGGAATTCTTCAGGACAGTATCCTGGGCCCAACAATCATCAGCTGCTTCATCGATGATTTCCCTCCATCATAATTGCGCAATGTTCAGCACCATTCACAACGCCTCAGACACTGAAACAGCCTGTGTTCAAATGCAGCAAGACCTGGACAATATCCAGGCTTGGGTTGACAAGTGGCACCTAACCTTCATGCCACACAAATGCCAGGCAATGACCATCACCAATAAGAGATACTCTAATCACTGCCCCTTGACATTCAGTGGTGTTACCATCACTGAATCTCCTGCTGTTAACATTCTTGGGGTTGCCATTGACCAAAAACTCAACTGGACTCTCCACATTAAGACAGTGGCTACGAGAGCAGGCCAGAGGCTAGGAATACTGCAGCGAGTAACTCACCTCCTGACTCCCCAAAGCCTATCCACCTTCTACAAGGTACAAGTCAGGGGTGTGATGGAATACTGTCCACTTGCATGGATGGGTGCAGCTCCAACAACACTCAAGTTTGACACCATCCAGGACAAAGTAGCCTGACTGGCACCACATCAACAAACATCTACTCCCTCTACCACCAACACTCAGTAGCAGCAGAGTGTACTATCTACAAGATGCACTGCAGCAATTCACCCAAAACTCTTAGACATAATCACTTCCATCTAGAAGGACAAGGCAGCAGCTATATGGGAACGACACCACATTCCATCCAAAAGATGGCACCTCTGACAGTGCAACACTCCCTCATTACTTCACTGGTGAGTCAGCCTGGAGTGAAACCTGAAGCCAGAACTTTGTGATTCAGAAACAAGTGATTAACAACTGAGTCACAGCTAACAAGGAAGAAATTTACGTAATTGGTAAACTAATAAAAAATGTAGAATATTAATTGGGGAATTTCAACTAATATTATTTGAGCAGAAGGGGAGATAAGGAAATGTAATTCTTGCAATGTGTTCAGGATTTGTTTCTAATCAGTATACAAAGAGCACAACAAGGGAGAATTTGTTCCTGGCTCTAGTAATGGGAACTGAGCAAGAACAGATAAATGTAGTAAAAATGGGGAAGTATTTAGGCTTGGCAGGAAACTACCTCGTGGGGCGACGGTTTGTCTCTCAGCTTAGTGATAAACATCAGCTGGCGTGGCTCTGGCAGAGCAATCTGTGGCACGTTTACCACAGAGGAAGACAGTGAGTTGACAAGGTTCAGTATTCTCTTGCCTCTGTTTTCTCTGGGTCCTCTTTTCGGCCAATTGGGCCTTCTGTTTCTTCTCACTACTTCCGATGTCCCTCCAAGCAGTCAACTCCAGAGGTTGCAGCCATAAGGAACTGCCTCCCAGTTGTCTGTGTCAATTTCTTCATTTTTTTTATTTGCTTGCACGTGCTCCTTGTAACAGAGATATTGGTGCCCAGGTGGTTGTGATCAGTTTACCATGCAAAAGGTCTTTGGGCATACAGCTGTCATCCATCCAATGAACATAACTGAGCTGGTGCAGATGTTGTATACAAATGGAATTAACATACCCCAGAACTCTGGGTTGGCGACCTTGTTCAAGCAAGGGATTTTCAGGATACATCTGAGACAGAAGGTTCCTGCTAGCATACATTGTCCAGGTCTCATCACTGTTGGGGAATGTACAGAGGATTCAAGCTTGGTAGACTTGCAGATTGGTGTTCTCAGGTTGCTGTTGTTCCTCACTGCCTTATGCTATTTGGATGTAACAGGTGCAACTTTTGCAATGTATGTTGCTTTCAACATGAAGTGAACAGTGAAGCTATCAATTTTCTGATGAGCCTTGATCTTGGATCTCAGGCTCTGTGTCAGTAGATATCCACTGTTGATGAACTGAAGCCATATGGTGGCAGCTGGCACAGGGTCACTGTCTGTGTGGCGTCTGCATGTTCTCCCCATGTCTTAGTGGGTTTCCTTCAGGTGTTCCAGCTTCCTCTCCCAGTCTGAAAGGTATGCTGGTTAGATTGATTGGCCACGCTAAATTCTCCCTCAGTGTACCCAAACAGATGCCGGAGTTGGTGACTCGGGATTTCACAGTAATTTATTTGTAGTGTTAATATAAGCCTACTTGTGACACTAATAAATAAACGTAAAAATTTTAAAAAAGAATATTCCAAAGCTTGTCAGTGCCAGGTGGAGACCTGTTTGACTCATTGTGGCTCTCAAGGGATTCTGATGTTGCCCTATCATAGCTGATCTTACCCATCACCTTGTCGTGGAAAGAGGAGATCGCGTTGAGCAGCCAGTTTTCTTCACGTAAAATAGATGCTGCCCCCATTCACTCACATGGTCCAATGTCTTAGTGAGATTAATGAAGCAAAATACAGTGGTTTGTCCTTTGTTGGCGACATTTCTCCTGCAGTGGCCAGACTGAGAGAATCATGGAAATTGTGGATCTTCCAGTTCTGAAATCGCATCAGGAGTTGGAGTAGATGGGTTCAGTCAAGATCTGCATTCTTAAGGACAACACGGACAAATACCTTTTTTACAATGCTCAACCAGGCACTACATCTATAGTTATGACAATCCCTGTGGTTGTTCTTATATTGAGTCATAAGAACATAAGAAATAGGAGCAGGAGTAGGCCATCTAGCCCTTCGAGCCTGCCCCGCCATTCAATAAGATCATGGTTGATCTGTCGTGTCTCAGTTCCACATTCCCGCCCTCTCCCCATAACCCTTAATCCCCTTGCCTATCAAAAACCTATCAACCCGCTTCTTAAAAATATTTAGCGAGGCAGCCTCCACCACTTCAACGGGCAGAGAATTCCAGAGATTCACCACCCTTTGAGTGAAGAAGTTCCTCCTCAACTCCATTCTAAACCGCCCCGCCTTTATCTTGAGGCTGTGCCCTCTAGTCCTACTGTCCTTTGAGCGGGAAGAGCCTCTCCACCACTATCCTATCCATCCCATTCATCATCTTATATGTCTCAATGAGATCTCCCCTCATTCTTCTAAACTCTAACGAGTACAAGCCTAGTTTATTCAGTCTCTCCTCATAGTCCAACCCCCTCAACTCCGGTATCAGCCTAGTAAACCTCCTCTGCACTCCCTCCAAGGCCAAAATATCCTTGCGTAAGTGCGGCAACCAAAACTGCACACAGTACTCCAGCTACGGCCTCACCAGTGCCCTGTACAGTTGCAGCAAGACCTCCCTACTTTTTATATTCAATCCCCTTCGCTATGAAGGCCAGCATCCCATTCGCCTTCCTGACCACCTGCTGCACCTGCAGGCTGGGTTTTTGCGACTCATGCACGAGGACCCCAAGGTCCCTCTGCACCGTCGCCTGCTGCAGTTTTTCACCATGTAAGTAATAACTTTTGTTATTGTTGTAAGTCATAACTTTTGTTTCGTCCATATTCTTAAGCTTTGCCCTCGAGCAGAGGCAGTGTGCAGGGATGCCAGTTTTCTGTATTTGATGAGTTCAGGTGGTATAACATAGGCACCTGGAGCTTTGCCAGTGGCAAGTGAGTCAGTCAGTAGCTTTGCTAAGTTCCTCCACAATGTCATAATACTCAGCTTTCCAATGGCAGACAGCCTCTCCATTACCTAAAGCTTCCTTGGTGACCATATTCTTCCTGGAATACAACTTGAGATAGTATTCCACCCATCTCTGTAATTGCTTACTGCAATGGTGATGACCTTCCCTGCCTGTATTCTCAGTGGAGTTGTTTGCTTGGCTGTTGGATCTACTGACCTTCTGATCCCATCATATGCGCTTTTTAGTATTCAGTCTGGGAAAAATCTGGATGTTCTGGCAAAGTTGTAACCAGTAGTCAATGGTGCATTACCTAGCAATCTGTTTCATTTTACTCCCGACAGCTCTTAGTGCATAAAGAGTCTTCTCATACAGATCTTTTCAGTGATTATTGAGAGCAGATCCCTTGGTTTCAATTCCAGGTTCCATTACAGCGAGATTAACCTTAAGCCAATCAACATTTTTTCTCACTTGCTTCCCGTATTTTGAGATTATGGTATTGTAGACAGTGTCTTGATGTTCCATCTCATTTCTACCCTCTGTGTGGGAATGCTAGCAAGTACCTGTTCAGTTTAATCAAGCACCTTTTGGTCCTTATCAGTAATGATTGTAATGCTTTGAGATGATAATTGGGAAGGATTCAAGTATAACAAAGATCAGTCTAATTTATTGGAGAAAAGTTGATTTAGGCGATGAGAATAGAGTTTGAGGAAAACAAAATGGGTGACAATATAGCCAGACAATAATTTGGGGCTGCGATGCTGTGACCTTGCTCATAGCTGCAATAAATGGCGTTTTGGCTGAGTGCCAAATTCTCTCATCTCACTGGTAGTAGTGGTGGGATGAATGAGATCGGAGAATCCCAGCAAAGAACAGCAATGGATAACATTTAATGTGTTCAACAGAGTGCAGGAAAAATACATTCCCCCAATAAACAAGAACAAGATAAGCACTAGATGTCACAAATAATGAATGAAGATGAGAGAAACATTTGGGGCGATGGAAGGAGTCACATGCTGAATATGTGGACAGCAGTAGAAAGCAAGAAGAGAGAAAATACAAAGAGATTTGAAGTTCCAGCATTTGTTGCCCATTCCGAATTGCACTTGAAAAGGTGATGGGGAGCTGCTGCCTTGTGTAGGTACACTCTCAGTTCTGTTAAGAAGGGGGTTCCAGGATTTTGACCCAGCAACACTGAAGGAATGGCGATATATTTCCAAATCCAAAATAAAACAGTAAATAAGAACATAAGAACATAAGAAATAGGAGCAGGAGTAGGCCATCTAGCCCTTCGAGCCTGCCCCGCCATTCAATAAGATCATGGCTGATCTGTCGTGGCTCAGTTCCACTTTCCCGCCCTCTCCCCATAACCCTTAATCCCCTCTCTTATCAAGAACCCATCAACCCGCTTCTTAAAAATATTTAGCGAGGCAGCCTCCACCACTTCAACGGGCAGAGAATTCCAGAGATTCACCACCCTTTGAGTGAAGAAGTTCCTCCTCAACTCCGTTCTAAACCGCCTCCCCTTTATCTTGAGGCTGTGCCCCCTAGTCCTAGTGTCTTTTTTGAGCGGGAAGAGTCTCTCCACCTCTATCCTATCCATCCCATTCATCATCTTATACGTCTCAATGAGATCTCCCCTCATTCTTCTAAACTCTAACGAGTACAAGCCCAGTTTATTCAGCCTCTCCTCATAGCTCAATCCCCTCAACTCCGGTATCAGCCTAGTAAACCTCCTCTGCACTCCCTCCAGGGCTAAAATATCCTTGCGCAGGTGCGGCGCCCAAAACTGCACACAGTACTCCAGCTGCGGCCTCACCAATGCCCTATACAGCTGCAGCAAGACCTCCCTACTTTTATATTCAATCCCCCTCGCTATGAAGGCCAGCATCCCATTCGCCTTCCTGACCACCTGCTGCACCTGCAAGCTGGGTTTTTGCGACTCATGCACAAGGACCTGTTTTTAACAGTTATTACTGTAAAATATGGGCAGTTGTGACGGCAATAGGATCATACAGATAGAATAATATCACAGGCATCAATAGAGAAATGACAAATATATCAAATATTTATTTGGCTTTGGTATTTTTCAGAGAAGCGTGGCATTGAATGATGAGATTAGAAATAAGTTAACTGTATTTCAAATGAAGAGGTGAAATATTAAATAAACAAATCCAGACAAATTACATTGTACACTTTAGAAGAATCTAGAGAGAGATAGTAGAGACATTGCATTTTTAATATGTTGAAGAAAGATGTATCATCAGAAGATCGGCAGAAAGCTAATGTTATGACAGTAGTTAAAGAAGATTGAACATGTCCATGGAACTGTAGACCAGTTAGCTTAACATCAGTCATAGTAATAGAATGGAATCCCTACTAAAGGAGAAAATAAACCAGCCAGCATAATTAAGGACCCCACGCACCGTGGACAAACTCTTCCACCTTCTTTCGTCACGAAAAAGATACAAAAGTCTGAGGTCACATACCAGTCGACTCAAGAACAGCTTCTTCCCTGATGCTATCAGAGTTTTGAATGAATTTCCCTTGTACTAAGTTGATCTTTCTCTACACCCTAGCCATGACTGTAGTACTGCATTCTTCACTTTCCTCTCCTCCCCTATGAACAGTATGTTTTGTTTTATAACATACAAGAAACAATACTTTTCACTGTATACTGATACATGTGACAAGAAATCATGACAAAATACAAAAACCTAGATACCAGAATGAATAGTCAGCATGAATCAAACTTTTTAAGACCTGTTTTATCAACATTGTTGAATTTATTTGGAAGAGGTAACTGAGAGCAGGTATGGATAATGTAATGTAATTTATTTAGAATTTAAAGTCTTTGACAAGGTCCCATATGGTAGAGTAGTGAATAGGGCTAGAGAAAGTGGAGTTGGGGCAAGTGGGAGAAATCGATAGTGCCCTCAAGACAAGGTGCCAAATGCTCCTATTTCTTATCTTATAATCTTTCGTTTCTACCTTCAGTTCTGAAGAAGTTATGCTGGATTCAAAATGTTAATTCTGTTTCTCTCTCCATAGATGCTGCCAGACCTGCTGAGTTTTTAATTGATGGCCGCACTCTTGTTCAATTTTTCTTTCTTTTGAAAAGTGATTCATTGCAAGGTTGCGTGTCCCCATGCATTTGGTGCCTGTTCTTTGGTTCTGGACAGTTTGAGGTGAATAGTTAACTAGGAGAGGAAAGTGACCCAGTTGAGCATAATAATGTCACTTCTATAGGTGGTTTGATAGCAGTGAGAGTGGGAATGCTGGCTAGTTTGTATTTTTACATCTTTGTCATCTTCCTGCGCTCTCCAACAACTGAATGCTGAGGCCAGTTGTAATGGCCAACCAATGCACAGTTTGGAATTAGCTGACTCGATAAGGAACAGAGATTAAACATGCAATGCTTTTAGCCCTGCTGTGTTAATACATGATTCATTACAACAATCTTCGCTGAGTCATTTTGAAAAAAAAAAGCAATCTATTGTCCCCACCATAGTAGGAGTGCTTTGTCTGCTTTTAGAAGTGGATGGTCAGTCATAAGATAGCATGTTAGTGAAATTTTAATACTGGAAATTCCTTTTACAGTAATTAAAAACTTGTTTTTTCTTTACTCAATGGGAACATGCCAGCCACTCCACCCTGTTTGAACCTAATTGTAACTGGCACTGTAGTAACAGGAAATGGGAGATAGTTGTAATTTTTTCCAAGCTGTATGAATTCCAATCCCCAGAAATGAACGGTGTAAAAGGGAAGGTGGTAGAAAGTAGATTGTTGTTGCCTTTTTATTTGGTATCTACAGAACAATTGAAATGTGCTGGAGGAATAGAACATCTGAAGACACTAGCCTGAAATAGTTGACATATTTACTTGTAACAAGTAGTGCCTGTGTAATTGACTGCAGTCAAATATAGGAAATGCTTTGCTGCAATTGTAATGATTGCTTTCTTTTTAGGTGCTAACAGAATGGGTGAACGGCGGAGCCAAAACCTTTTGGTCCAGCTGGGACCCAAAATGCAGGCTTATCCAGAAGAACTGATTCGACAGCGCCGCTCGCATGATGGCCTTACAGAGTACCTTATTCGCTGGAATGTGCTGACTGTAGATGACAGTGGGGGTGGAGGCTGCAGCAGCAATGGAGGAAACAGTTCCTCCAGTGACAACAAAGTGGACAATATTTTGATGTGGATGTCAGCTGAAGATGTATATGCCAACTGTCCTACGCTGCTTGGGAAACGTAAACCAGAGGGTCAGAGAGTGAAAGAGGAACAGGAGCCAAGTGCCAGATGTTGCCCTGTGAGTGCAGACTCTGATGCGACTTTTGACGATGTAGAGTTACTTGAAATGAAGGAGGACGTAAAGCATTTGGTACAAAGAGCGAGGCGACAAATGTCTCGCAAATCTGGACCAGATTCATCCTTGAATATTTCACATACAATCCACGTTCTGAGTGCTTATGCTAGTATTGGTTCACTGGTGGGAGTGTTCAAAGAGACAGGAGCTTTGGATGTGCTGATGGAATTACTCTGTAACAAGGAAACACAGACACGCCGGAGTGCTGGGAAGATGCTCCGAGCTCTCGCTTCACACGATGCAGGTACAATGCTTTTAGTTTCATCTGAGGTTTCCAGCACTGTATGAATGATAATTCCTTTGGGAATGATTTGGTTTGACATTTGTAGGATCAATACTTGACCATGAAACTGACACTACTTGAGAAACATTGTGATTTTGTTTTTAATGTCTTGTCATAAGAACATAAGAAATAGGAGCAGGAGTAGGCCATCTAGCCCCTCGAGCCTGCCCCGCCATTCAATAAGATCATGGCTGATCTGAAGTGGATCAGTTCCACTTTCCCGCTTTCTCCCCATAATCCTTAAGAACATAGAACATAAAGAACATAAGAAATAGGAGCAGGAGTAGGCCATGTAGCCCTTCGAGCCTGCCCCGCCATTCAATAAGATCTGTCGTGGCTCAGTTCCACATTCCCGCCCTCTCCCCATAACCCTTAATCCCCTCTCTTATCAAAAACCCATCAACCCGCGTCTTAAAAATATTTAGCGAGGTAGCCTCCACCACTTCAACGGGCAGAGAATTCCAGAGATTCACCACCCTTTGAGTGAAGAAGTTCTTCCTCAACTCCGTTCTAAACCGCCCCCCCTTTATCTTGAGGCTGTGCCCCCTAGTCCTACTGTCCTTTCTGAGCGGGAAGAGTCTCTCCACCTCTATCCTATCCATCCCATTCATCATCTTATACATCTCAATGAGATCTCCCCTCATTCTTCTAAACTCTAACGAGTACAAGCCTAGTTTATTCAGCCTCTCCTCATAGCTCAACCCCCTCAACTCCGGTATCAGCCTAGTAAACCTCCTCTGCACTCCCTCCAAGGCCAAAATATCCTTGCGTAAGTACGGCGCCCAAAACTGCACACAGTACTCCAGCTGCGGCCTCACCAATGCCCTATACAGCCGCAGCAAGACCTCCCTACTTTTATATTCAATCCCCCTCGCTATGAAGGCCAACATCCCATTTGCCTTCCTGTCCACCTGCTGCACCTGCAAGCTGGGTTTTTGCGACTCATGCACAAGGACCCCGAGGTCCCTCTGCACCGTCGCCTGCTGCAGTTTTTCTCCACGTAAGTAATAGTCCTTCCTACCATTCTTCCTACCAAAGTGGACCACCTCACACTTGCCAACATTAAATTCCATTTGCCAGTTCCTGGCCCATTCGCCCAGCCTATCTAGATCCTTCTGTAGACTCTCCATTAATTCCCTTGCCTATCAGAAATCTATCCACCCGTGACTTAAATATATGCAACAAGATGGCCTCCACCACTTCAACGGGCAGAGAATTCCAGAGATTTGCCACTCTTTGAGTGAAGAAGTTCCGCCTCAACTCTGATCTAAACTGCACCCCCCCCACCCCCCCCCCCCCCCCCCCCCACCCCGCTCATCTTGAGGCTATGCCCTCTAGTCCTGCTATCCTTTCTAAGCAGGAAGAATCTCTCTACCTCTACCCTATCTAGCCCCTTCATTATCTTGTACGTCTCTATAAGATCCCCCCTCAGCCTTCTAAACTCTAACGAGTACAGGCCTAGTCTATTCAATCTCTCTTCATAAGCTAACCCCCTCATCTCTGGTATCAGCCTAGTGAACCTCCTCTGTACTCTCTCCAAGGCCAATAAATCCTTTCACAAATAAGGGGACCAAAACTGCACACAGTACTGCAGTTGCAGCCTCACCAGTGCCCTGTACAGTTGCAGCTAGACCCCCCTGCATTTATATTCTATCCCCCTCGCTATAAAGGCCAACATTCCCTTCGCCTTCTTGATCACCTGCAGACTGAGTTTTTGCGATTCGTGCACAAGGACCCCCAGGTCCCTCTGCACCGTAGCATGCTGCAGCTTTTCACCCTTTAAATAATAACACCCCCCCCCCCCCACTATTATTTCTACCAAAGTGGATAACCTCACATTTGCTAACATTATACTCCATCTGCCAGGTCCTTGCCCACTCACTCAGCTTATCCAGCTCTCTCTGCAGACTTTCTGCACCCTCCACGCAATTTGCTTTTCTACTCATCTTTGTGTCATCAGCAAATTTTGTTACCCTACACTCAGCCCCCTCCTCCAGATGGTCTACATAAATGGTAGACAGTTGAGGCCCCAGCACCGATTCCTGCGGCACTCCACTAGTCACCAACTGCCAACCAGAAAAGCACCCATTGATTCCTGATTGTCACGAGCAGTACACCCAGACACACCTCTTAACAGGGATAGATGTAGCAACACCTAGACCATTGTTTGTCTGATTAGAGCAAAGTAAGTGCAGATAGAAGGAAATTCCTTAATGCAGAATGCTAGCTTTTTAAAGCTTTGAAAAACACCCAAAGAAGTTGTTCTCACCCTGAGTGTCCCAGTTAAGGATTTTTCTTTTCTGTACATATATATTTTATGACACAATCAGTATTTAGGTAAAATACTAGACAGCCTATGGAGTTGGATAGATAACTAACAAATTATATATGTTGCAGGGTAAAAGGAACATTGGACTTAAGAATAGGAATAGGCCATTTGGCCCCGTGAATCTACGCCACTATGTTGAAGGACATCGCTGTTTTGGTTGTGGCCTCAATTCCCCCTTCCTTTCTGCCCTCCATAACGCTTAACTCTCTTGTCTGTCTAATGTAGGACTTGAATAGATTCAGTGACCCAATTGCCACTCTTTCAGGGGAGAAGAATTCCACACATTGAAGATGTTCTGAGAGAAAATTTCTCTTCATCTCCATTTTAGAAGGGAGACTGCTTATTCTTCACCATGGAGTACACAAGTAACATCCCAAAAATAACTGTAAATCAGGAAATGGAAGGGAGCGAGGAACTCGGGAAGATTACAATTATCAGGAAAACTGTATTAAAGAAATTGTTGGATCTGTGGTCTGATAAATCCACGAGCCTGGATGGACTTTACCTGAAGGCTTTATAAAAAGCGGCTAATGAAGTAGCTGAAGCGTTAATTTTAATTTTCCAAAATTCATTTGATTAGGTGAAGGCTCCCATTAGATTGGAAGATAACAATTAGAAGATAATTTGTCATTGGAAAAATGCTAAATGCCATTATTAAAGATGTTGTGGCAGGGTTTTGAAAAATCTAAAGGGAATCAGGCAGAATGAACATTGTTTTATGAAAGAAATCATGTTTTCCAATTTATTGGCAGTCTTTGAAGGGATCATGTGCATGAAAGGGAATCAGTAGATGTCCTGTACATAAATTTCCAGAAGGCATTTGATAAGATCTACATAGAAGGTTCTTGCACAAAATCAGGAGTCATGATGTAGGGGGTAACATACTGGAATGGATAGAAGATTGGCTAACTAACAGGAAGCAGTTGGTGTAAATTGGTTCCTTTTTGGTTGGTAGGGTGTGCGAAGTGGTGTGCCACATGGATTAGTGCTGGAGTCTCAACATCTGCGGAGAAAGAAAATAGAAATAGCATTTTGAGTCCATATAACTCTTCAGAGCTATTTTCAAATACCCTTGCAATAAACAATATAATTTTATTAGCTTTCATAATTGCTTGCTGTCCCTGCATGCAAGCCTTTTGTCATTCATGGAATGGAACACTCAAATCCTTCTGAATCTCAGCTTTGTGACCCCTCACCACTAGCTTAATTTTTATTCATCCTGCCAAATGGACAATTTGCCCACATTATACTTCATTTGGTAGAGTTTTATTCACTCAACCTATCTATGTCCTTTTGTAGCTTCCTTATAGCTTATATTGAACAGGTCATAGAATAGAATACTTTCATAGAATCCTACAGTGCAGAAAGAGGCCATTTGGCCCATCAAGTCTGCACTGATCACAATCCCACCTAGGACCTATCCCTATAACCCCATGCATTTATCCTAGCTAGTCCCCCTGACACTAGGGGGCAATTTAGCATAGCCAATCCACCTAACCCGCACATCTTTGAACTGTGGGAGGAATCCAGAGCACCCGGAGGAAACCCATGCAGTCTTAGGAAGAATGTACAAACTCCACACAGACAGTGACCCAAACTGGGAATTGAACATGGGTCCCTGGCACTGTGAGGCAACAGTGCTAACCATTGTGCAACCTCATCTGGGATAACTGTTGGTTGTCTTCAAAAAAGTGCCATAGGACCTTCTATGTCTGTCTGAAAGGGCGGATGAGGTTTAACGCCTTGTCTGCAGTCTTAATCTGAAAGAGCAGTATGTTAGTACTACTGCCACCCAGTGGTTAGCACTACTGCAGCACAGCATTGGGGACCCGGGTTCGATTCTGGCCTTGAGTGATCGATGTGAAGTTTACATATTCTCTCCGTGTCTGCGTGAGTTTCCTCCGGGTGCTCCAGTTTTTTTCCCACGATCCAAAGATGTGCAGATTAGGTCGTGCTAAATTGACTCGAGTGTCAGGGGGATTAGTAGGGTAAATATGTGGGGTTTCAGGGATAGGACCCGAGTGGGATTGTTGTCAGTGAAGGTTTGATGGGCTGAATGGCCTTCTGCACTGTAGGGACTCTATGATTCTATGAAAAGCTGCATCTTCAGCAATGCAGCTCTTCCTCAGGATGTCTTCCTTCATATTTGAGCTTAAGTCTTTGGAGTAGAACTTAAGCTCAGACCTTATAACTTAGGCAAGAGTCGTAGCTGAAGCCAGTAAAAAATCTCAAAGATGCTGTATTGCCAGGACAAAGGTTAAAAAAAAGATAATTAACTGACTATTACTTTTGCAAATAACTTAATGTAATCACAAGTGCCTGAATGAACAGATGTAGATCTATGAAAGAGCTATTCAGTGGCAGATATTTGGCTAAATGAGTCATCCAGTCAAGCTGATTACTTCAGCCTGAGTTGACATGTGGACAGTAATATGTACTTCGACCATTGGCTAACATTTTGAGCTGGGCGTGTGTCTGTCTTTGTATTGTTAATCATTATGTTTAGACGTCTAAACTGAGCTCCAATTTTTGCTTTAAACTTTCCCTTCCTACTTAATGTACCATGCAACTAGCCATTGTTGTAATCGGCTAGTTTGGAAATTGGAACATATTGTAGCACTGCAGTTACTGCTTGAGCAGGAAAATGCACTTTAGCAAACATTAGGAAATATTTTTGACCAGGTATAGTTACTTAGTAAAGTGGCAAAGAGCAGCTAGTAGTCACAGCAAAGTGAAATAAGAATTCTGGGAACAAATGCATATGGTACAGGAAAACAAGGTAAAGGAATGCACAATAAGTGGTAGGATACCAAAATGTACAGAGGAACAGTGCGTAGGAGTGTATATGCACTGACGCTGCAACTAGGGGAGGCAGTGGCATAGTGCTATTGTTTGACTAGTAATCCAGAGGTTCAGGGTGATGCCTTGAGGCCCTGGATTCAGATCCCACCACAGCAGATGTTGGAATTTAAAAACTCAATAAAATATTGAGAACTAAAATTCGAATGAAATCATTGTCGATTGCCAAAAAATCCCATCTGGTTCATTAAGCTCTTTTAGGGGAGGAAGTTCACCATCCTTACCTGGTCTGGCCAATGTGGTTAACTCTTAATTGCCCTCTTGCAAGTCATTCAGTTGTAGTTCGACTCTACAAACGGAACAAAGCAAAATGAAATTGGACGGACCACCCAACATTGACCTTGGCACTGGAAACAACAATGGTAAACGCAGCCCTGTCAACCCTGCAAATTGAGACAACTGTCTCACAGACTAATCGAGCAGTAGCTGGATGTAATCATACTCATGGAATTTACCTTACAGACTACATCCCACCAGCAGAGATGGGGACAGACCCAGCAGAGGTGGGGCACAGTGGTATACATTCAGGAGGGAGTTGCCCTGGGAGTCCTGAACATTGACTTTGGACCCCATGAAATCTCATGGCAGCAGGTCAAATATGGGCAAGAAAACCTCCTGCTGATGATCACATATTGTCCTCCCTCAGCTGATAAATCAGTACTCTTGCACGTTGAACGCCACGTAGAAGAAGCACTGAGAGTGGCAAGAATGTATTCTGGATGGCGGACTTCAATGTCCATTAGCATGGCTTGGGCTGGTCAGGTTCCAAAGAATATAGCTACTAGAGTGGGACTGTGTCAGGTGGTGAGGGAACCAACAGGGAAAAACATCCTCATCCTCACCAACCTGCCAGTCACAGATGCATCTGTCCATGATAGTATCGGTAGGAATGACCAGCGCACAGTGCTTGTGACGACACGAACCGCCTTCACGTTGAGGATGCCCATTATCGTGATGTGTGGCCTACTGTTGTGCTAAATGGGATAGCTTTCAAACGTATGTAGCAACTCGAGACTGGGCATCTATTAGGCACTGTTGACTATCAGCAGAATTGTACTCGATCACAATCTGTAACCTCATGACCCAACATATGGAACATAGAAAAACTACAGCACAAACAGGCCCTTTGGCCCATAAGTTGCGCCAATCACATTGCTACCTACTAGACTTACCTATAACCCTCAATCCAATTAAGTCTCATGTACTCATCCAGAAGTCTCTTAAAAGACCCTATTAAATTTGCCTCCACCACCACCAACGGCAGCCGATTCTACTCACCCACCACCCTCTGAGTAAAAAACTTACCCCTGGCATCTCCTCTGTACCTACTCCCCAGCATCTTAAACCTGTGTCCTCTCTTAGCAACCATTTCAGCCCTGGGAAAAAGCCTCTGAGAGTCCACCTGATCTATACCTCTCAACATCTTATACACCTCTATCAGGTCACCTCTCATCCTTCATCTCTCCAAGGAGAAAAGACCGAGCGCCTTCAACCTATCCTCATGGCATGCCACCCAATCCAAGCAACATCCTTGTAAATCTCCTCTGCAACATTTCAGTAGCTTCCACATCCCTCCTGTAATGAGGTGACCAGAACTGAGCACAGTACTCCAAGTGCGAGTATCCCCCCAACATATTCCCCAGTCTACCATTATCACCAAACCAAGGAATCAACTTTGGTTCAGTGAAGAATGAAGAAGGAGCAACACCAGGCATACCTAAAAATAAGTGTCAACTTGGTGAAGCTACAATACAGAATTACTTGTGCATCAAGCAGCAGTAACAGTTACTAAGGGGGGCATAATGATAAGGTTCATGGTGGGAGATATAGGAGGGATGTCCAAGGTAGGTTCTTTACTCAGAGAGTGGTTGGGGGGTGGAATACATTGCCTGCTGTGATAGTGGAGTCAACACGTTAGGAACTTTCAAGCGGTTATTGGATAGGCACATGGAGCACACCAGAAGGAAAGGGAGTGGGATAGCTTGATCTTGGGATTGGACATAGCTTGGCACAACATTGAGGGCTGAAGGGCCTGTACTGTGCTGTACTGTTCTATGTTTCTAAACAACGATTCCACAACCATCAGATCCAAGTTCTGCAGTCCTGCTGCATTCAGCTGTGAATGGTGGTGGACAATTAAACCACTTGGGGGAGGAGGCTGCACGAATGTCTCCATCCTCAATGATGGAGGAGATCATCTGAGTACACTCGATTTCCAGTGAAGTAATGGAAGGGGTCATCAACATCGCTATCAAGCGGCACTTACTCAGCCATAACCTGCTCATGGATGATCAGTTTGGATTCCACCAGGGTTGCTCAGCTCCTGACCTCAATATAGCCTTGATTCAAACATAGACAAAAGAGCAGAATGCCAGAGATGAGGTGAGAATGACAGCCTTTGACATCAAGGCTGCGTTTGACTGAATGTGGCATCAAGGAACTCCAGCAAAAGTCATTGATATTTAGGGACAAACTCTCAGCTGGTTGGGGTCATTACCTGGCACAAAGGAAGATGATCATGATGGTTGGATGTCAATCATCTCAGTTTCAGGACATCACTGCAGGGATTCCTCAGGGTAATGTCTTAGGGCCAACAATCTTCAACTGCTTTATCAATGACCTTCCTTCCATCATAAAGTCAAAAGTGGGGATATTTGCACATGACTGCACAATATTCAGCACCATTCGCTTCTCTTCAGATGCTGAAGTAGTCCATGTCCAAATGCAGCAATACCTGGACAATATCTAGACTTGTGCTGACTAGTGACAAATAATATTCATGCCACAGAAGTGCCAGACAATGACCATCTCCAACAAAAAAGGATTTAATCATCTTCCCTTGACATTCAATGGCATTATTATTGCTGAATCCCCCACTATCCAACATCTTGGGGGATACCATTGACCAGAAATTGAACGAGACCAGCCATTTAAATACCGTGTCTACCAGAGTGATCCAAATACCTAACTGCTTACAGCTTGTCCACCACCTACAAAGCACAAGTTAGGAGTGTGTGGAATACTCTCCACTTGCCTGGCTGAGTACAGCTCCAATAACACTCAAGCAGCACAAAGCAGCTCACTTGATTGCTACCTGTTCCACAAATGTTCAATCCCTCAAACACCGATGGATGAACAATGGCACTTGTGTACCATCTATGAGATGCATTGTAGGAATTCACCAAGGTACCTTTGGCAGCACCTTCCAAATCTAAGACCCTTGAGAAGGGCAAGGGCAAGAGATATTCGGAGGTTCCCCTCCGAGTCACTCACCGTCCTGACTTGGAAATATATCGCCATTCCTTCTCTGTCACTGGGTCAAAAACACTAGACACAGACAGCGTGCAGCTCGGTGTAAAACACTAGACACAGACAGCGTGCAGCTCGGTGTAAAACACTAGACAGACAGCGTGCAGCTCGGTGTAAAACACTAGACACAGACAGCGTGCAGCTCGGTGTAAAACACTAGACACAGACAGCGTGCAGCTCGGTGTAAAACACTAGAGGCGCACAGCGTGCAGCTCGGTGTAAAACACTAGACACAGACAGCGTGCAGCTCGGTGTAAAACACTAGAGGCGCACAGCGTGCAGCTCGGTGTAAAACACTAGAGGCGCGCAGCGTGCAGCTCGGTGTAAAACACTAGACACAGACAGCGTGCAGCTCGGTGTAAAACACTAGACACAGACAGCGTGCAGCTCGGTGTAAAACACTAGACACAGACAGCGTGCAGCTCGGTGTAAAACACTAGAGGCGCGCAGCGTGCAGCTCGGTGTAAAACACTAGAGGCGCGCAGCGTGCAGCTCGGTGTAAAACACTAGACACAGACAGCGTGCAGCTCGGTGTAAAACACTAGACACAGACAGCGTGCAGCTCGGTGTAAAACACTAGACACAGACAGCGTGCAGCTCGGTGTAAAACACTAGAGGCGCGCAGCGTGCAGCTCGGTGTAAAACACTAGAGGCGCGCAGCGTGCAGCTCGGTGTAAAACACTAGAGGCGCGCAGCTCGGTGTAAAACACTAGACACAGACAGCGTGCAGCTCGGTGTAAAACACTAGAGGCGCGCAGCGTGCAGCTCGGTGTAAAACACTAGACACAGACAGCGTGCAGCTCGGTGTAAAACACTAGAGGCGCGCAGCGTGCAGCTCGGTGTAAAACACTAGACACAGACAGCGCGCAGCTCGGTGTAAAACACTAGACACAGACAGCGTGCAGCTCGGTGTAAAACACTAGAGGCGCGCAGCGTGCAGCTCGGTGTAAAACACTAGAGGCGCACAGCGTGCAGCTCGGTGTAAAACACTAGAGGCGCACAGCGTGCAGCTCGGTGTAAAACACTAGAGGCGCACAGCGTGCAGCTCGGTGTAAAACACTAGAGGCGCGCAGCGTGCAGCTCGGTGTAAAACACTAGAGGCGCGCAGCGTGCAGCTCGGTGTAAAACACTAGAGGCGCGCAGCGTGCAGCTCGGTGTAAAACACTAGAGGCGCGCAGCGTGCAGCTCGGTGTAAAACACTAGACACAGACAGCGTGCAGCTCGGTGTAAAACACTAGAGGCGCGCAGCGTGCAGCTCGGTGTAAAACACTAGACACAGACAGCGTGCAGCTCGGTGTAAAACACTAGAGGCGCGCAGCGTGCAGCTCGGTGTAAAACACTAGAGGCGCACAGCGTGCAGCTCGGTGTAAAACACTAGAGGCGCACAGCGTGCAGCTCGGTGTAAAACACTAGAGGCGCACAGCGTGCAGCTCGGTGTAAAACACTAGAGGCGCACAGCGTGCAGCTCGGTGTAAAACACTAGAGGCGCGCAGCGTGCAGCTCGGTGTAAAACACTAGACACAGACAGCGTGCAGCTCGGTGTAAAACACTAGAGGCGCGCAGCGTGCAGCTCGGTGTAAAACACTAGAGGCGCGCAGCGTGCAGCTCGGTGTAAAACACTAGACACAGACAGCGTGCAGCTCGGTGTAAAACACTAGAGGCGCGCAGCGTGCAGCTCGGTGTAAAACACTAGACACAGACAGCGTGCAGCTCGGTGTAAAACACTAGACACAGACAGCGTGCAGCTCGGTGTAAAACACTAGAGGCGCGCAGCGTGCAGCTCGGTGTAAAACACTAGAGGCGCACAGCGTGCAGCTCGGTGTAAAACACTAGAGGCGCGCAGCGTGCAGCTCGGTGTAAAACACTAGAGGCGCGCAGCGTGCAGCTCGGTGTAAAACACTAGAGGCACGCAGCGTGCAGCTCGGTGTAAAACACTAGAGGCGCACAGCGTGCAGCTCGGTGTAAAACACTAGACACAGACAGCGTGCAGCTCGGTGTAAAACACTAGACACAGACAGCGTGCAGCTCGGTGTAAAACACTAGAGGCGCACAGCGTGCAGCTCGGTGTAAAACACTAGACACAGACAGCGTGCAGCTCGGTGTAAAACACTAGACACAGACAGCGTGCAGCTCGGTGTAAAACACTAGAGGCACACAGCGTGCAGCTCGGTGTAAAACACTAGAGGCGCACAGCGTGCAGCTCGGTGTAAAACACTAGACACAGACAGCGTGCAGCTCGGTGTAAAACACTAGACACAGACAGCGTGCAGCTCGGTGTAAAACACTAGAGGCACACAGCGTGCAGCTCGGTGTAAAACACTAGAGGCGCGCAGCGTGCAGCTCGGTGTAAAACACTAGAGGCGCGCAGCGTGCAGCTCGGTGTAAAACACTAGAGGCACGCAGCGTGCAGCTCGGTGTAAAACACTAGAGGCGCACAGCGTGCAGCTCGGTGTAAAACACTAGAGGCGCGCAGCGTGCAGCTCGGTGTAAAACACTAGACACAGACAGCGTGCAGCTCGGTGTAAAACACTAGAGGCGCGCAGCGTGCAGCTCGGTGTAAAACACTAGAGGCGCGCAGCGTGCAGCTCGGTGTAAAACACTAGAGGCACACAGCGTGCAGCTCGGTGTAAAACACTAGAGGCGCACAGCGTGCAGCTCGGTGTAAAACACTAGACACAGACAGCGTGCAGCTCGGTGTAAAACACTAGAGGCACACAGCGTGCAGCTCGGTGTAAAACACTAGAGGCGCGCAGCGTGCAGCTCGGTGTAAAACACTAGAGGCGCGCAGCGTGCAGCTCGGTGTAAAACACTAGAGGCACGCAGCGTGCAGCTCGGTGTAAAACACTAGAGGCGCACAGCGTGCAGCTCGGTGTAAAACACTAGAGGCGCGCAGCGTGCAGCTCGGTGTAAAACACTAGACACAGACAGCGTGCAGCTCGGTGTAAAACACTAGAGGCGCGCAGCGTGCAGCTCGGTGTAAAACACTAGAGGCGCGCAGCGTGCAGCTCGGTGTAAAACACTAGAGGCACACAGCGTGCAGCTCGGTGTAAAACACTAGGTGCGCGCAGCGTGCAGCTCGGTGTAAAACACTAGAGGCGCACAGCGTGCAGCTCGGTGTAAAACACTAGAGGCGCACAGCGTGCAGCTCGGTGTAAAACACTAGAGGCGCACAGCGTGCAGCTCGGTGTAAAACACTAGAGGCGCGCAGCGTGCAGCTCGGTGTAAAACACTAGGTGCGCGCAGCGTGCAGCTCGGTGTAAAACACTAGAGGCGCACAGCGTGCAGCTCGGTGTAAAACACTAGAGGCGCGCAGCGTGCAGCTCGGTGTAAAACACTAGACACAGACAGCGTGCAGCTCGGTGTAAAACACTAGAGGCGCGCAGCGTGCAGCTCGGTGTAAAACACTAGACACAGACAGCGTGCAGCTCGGTGTAAAACACTAGAGGCGCGCAGCGTGCAGCTCGGTGTAAAACACTAGAGGCGCACAGCGTGCAGCTCGGTGTAAAACACTAGAGGCGCACAGCGTGCAGCTCGGTGTAAAACACTAGAGGCGCACAGCGTGCAGCTCGGTGTAAAACACTAGGTGCGCGCAGCGTGCAGCTCGGTGTAAAACACTAGAGGCGCGCACAGCGTGCAGCTCGGTGTAAAACACTAGACACAGACAGCGTGCAGCTCGGTGTAAAACACTAGAGGCGCACAGCGTGCAGCTCGGTGTAAAACACTAGAGGCTCGCAGCGTGCAGCTCGGTGTAAAACACTAGACACAGACAGCGTGCAGCTCGGTGTAAAACACTAGACACAGACAGCGTGCAGCTCGGTGTAAAACACTAGACACAGACAGTGTGCAGCTCGGTGTAAAACACTAGACACAGACAGCGTGCAGCTCGGTGTAAAACACTAGAGGCGCACAGCGTGCAGCTCGGTGTAAAACACTAGAGGCGCGCAGCGTGCAGCTCGGTGTAAAACACTAGAGGCGCGCAGCGTGCAGCTCGTTGTAAAACACTAGAGGCGCACAGCGTGCAGCTCGGTGTAAAACACTAGACACAGACAGCGTGCAGCTCGGTGTAAAACACTAGAGGCGCGCAGCGTGCAGCTCGGTGTAAAACACTAGAGGCGCGCAGCGTGCAGCTCGGTGTAAAACACTAGGCGCGCAGCGTGCAGCTCGGTGTAAAACACTAGAGGCGCGCAGCGTGCAGCTCGTTGTAAAACACTAGAGGCGCACAGCGTGCAGCTCGGTGTAAAACACTAGACACAGACAGCGTGCAGCTCGGTGTAAAACACTAGAGGCGCGCAGCGTGCAGCTCGGTGTAAAACACTAGAGGCGCGCAGCGTGCAGCTCGGTGTAAAACACTAGGCGCGCAGCGTGCAGCTCGGTGTAAAACACTAGAGGCGCGCAGCGTGCAGCTCGGTGTAAAACACTAGAGGCGCGCAGCGTGCAGCTCGGTGTAAAACACTAGAGGCGCGCAGCGTGCAGCTCGGTGTAAAACACTAGAGGCGCGCAGCGTGCAGCTCGGTGTAAAACACGAGGCGCACAGCGTGCAGCTCGGTGTAAAACACTAGACACAGACAGCGTGCAGCTCGGTGTAAAACACTAGAGGCGCGCAGCGTGCAGCTCGGTGTAAAACACTAGAGGCGCGCAGCGTGCAGCTCGGTGTAAAACACTAGAGGCGCACAGCGTGCAGCTCGGTGTAAAACACTAGACACAGACAGCGTGCAGCTCGGTGTAAAACACTAGAGGCGCGCAGCGTGCAGCTCGGTGTAAAACACTAGAGGCGCGCAGCGTGCAGCTCGGTGTAAAACACTAGAGGCACGCAGCGTGCAGCTCGGTGTAAAACACTAGACACAGACAGCGTGCAGCTCGGTGTAAAACACTAGACACAGTCAGCGTGCAGCTCGGTGTAAAACACTAGACACAGACAGCGTGCAGCTCGGTGTAAAACACTAGAGGCGCACAGCGTGCAGCTCGGTGTAAAACACTAGAGGCGCACAGCGTGCAGCTCGGTGTAAAACACTAGAGGCGCACAGCGTGCAGCTCGGTGTAAAACACTAGAGGCGCACAGCGTGCAGCTCGGTGTAAAACACTAGAGGCGCACAGCGTGCAGCTCGGTGTAAAACACTAGGTGCGCGCAGCGTGCAGCTCGGTGTAAAACACTAGAGGCGCGCAGCGTGCAGCTTGGTGTAAAACACTAGAGGCGCACAGCGTGCAGCTCGGTGTAAAACACTAGGTGCGCGCAGCGTGCAGCTCGGTGTAAAACACTAGAGGCGCACAGCGTGCAGCTCGGTGTAAAACACTAGGTGCGCGCAGCGTGCAGCTCGGTGTAAAACACTAGAGGCGCGCAGCGTGCAGCTCGGTGTAAAACACTAGAGGCGCGCACAGCGTGCAGCTCGGTGTAAAACACTAGGCGCACAGCGTGCAGCTCGGTGTAAAACACTAGAGGCGCGCAGCGTGCAGCTCGGTGTAAAACACTAGAGGCGCGCAGCGTGCAGCTCGGTGTAAAACACTAGAGGCGCACAGCGTGCAGCTCGGTGTAAAACACTAGGCGCACAGCGTGCAGCTCGGTGTAAAACACTAGGCGCACAGCGTGCAGCTCGGTGTAAAACACTAGAGGCGCACAGCGTGCAGCTCGGTGTAAAACACTAGAGGCGCGCACAGCGTGCAGCTCGGTGTAAAACACTAGAGGCGCACAGCGTGCAGCTCGGTGTAAAACACTAGACACAGACATGCCACATGCTGACCAAAATGATGTGTATTTCAAGCATTTCATTGAATCATAGAACCCTACAGTGCAGAAGGAGGCCATTCAAGCCCTCAAATCTGCACCAACTTTCTGATAGACCATTCTACTCAGGTCCTGTCCCCGTAACACCGCATATTCCACACAACCTTCTAATGTCCTACTGTTCATTGAATACTTTTTTGTCAAATGACTCCTTTCAAAGTGTGTCACCTCATACTTCTCAGGATTAAATTCTGTCTGCTACTTATCTGCCCTTTTGACCATTCGGTCAATATTTTCTTGTAGCCCGAGACACTCCGCCTCATGTTAACTACCCGTCCAATCTTTGTGTCATCCTTAAATTCATTAATCCTACCCCAACATAATCATCTATGTCATTTATATCAATAACAAATAATAGTTGGCCCAACACAGATGCCTGTGGTATGTCACTGGACACTGGCTTCCAGTCACTGAAGTAGCCTTCTGTCATCACCCTCTATCTCCAACAACTGAGCCAATCTTGTACTAAATTACCTTGTATCCCACGTGAATTTATCTTCTTTACAAGTCTCCCACGTGGGACCTGGTCAAAGGCTTTGCTGAAATCCATATAAACTACATCAACTGCACTATCCTCGTCTACACACCTGGTCATCTCAAAAAACTCAATCAAATTTGTTATGCATGACTTCTCTCTGATGAAGCCATGCTATCTCTGATTAAGCTTTGCCTTTCCAAGTGGAGATAGATGTTCTCCTTCAGAGGTTTATCTAATGGTTTCCTACCACTCCTGAGGCTTACTGGTCTGTAGTTCCCTGATTTGTCTCAAAAACTATCTTAAATAGTGGAACTACAGTAGCTGTTCTCCAGTCAAGTGGCACCTCCCCCGTGGCCAAAAAGGAATTGAAAATTGGGCCAGAGCCCCTGCAATCAATCTGCTCCCTTGCCTCCCACAGACACAATTCATCTGGACTTGGAGATTTATCCATTTTTAAGGGTGCCAACTCCTCCAATACCTTGCCCTTCCTTATGTTAATTTGCTTAAGAACTTCTCTCTCCCTGAATTCCATACCATCATTCTCATTTTCTTAGGTGAAGCTGGATGTGAAGTGTTCTTTCAGCACTCTAACAATGTCCTCTGGCTCCATCCACAGATTGGCCCCTTAGTCCCTAATGGGCCCTATTCTTTCCCCCATCTACTTCTTGAATGACCCCCCTCCTTCCCCACTGCTCTTCTGTAGATTTTCGTGTTAGTAGCTGTTCCTAGTGTACCTTGGTCAGACCCTGTCTTATTTTACTAAAATCCACTCTCCCCTAATCCAAAACTTTTTTTGCATCTTGCTTATTTCCTTGTCCATAACAAGCTTAGTAATAGTTTATAAATTTGGAATGGCTTTGGACTCTTGTTTTGAAGTGTTCTGTTCTGTTGCAGGTAGCCGGGCATATGTTCTGCTCTCACTGAGCCAGCAGGATGGGATTGAACAGCACATGGATTTTGACAATCGTTACACGCTTTTGGAATTGTTTGCAGAAACCACTTCTTCTGAAGAACATGGAATTTCATTTGAAGGAATTCATCTTCCTCAGGTAATTCCAACTCCATAACATAACATGCCCAGTTATTGCAATTAAAGCATTTTCCAAAGAAAAAGACTTGCATTTAAATCATTGTCCAGAAAAGAGGAGAAGGATAATTATAACAAGACTTGACAGGTTAGATTCAGAAATTATGTTCCTTATGGTGGGGGTGTCCAGAACCAGGGTCATGTCCGAGGATATGGGGTAAACTTTTTAGGATTGAGATGAGAGGACATTTCTTCATCAAAGAGTGATGGAAGTCTGGAATTCACTAGCACAGAAAGTAGTTGAGGCCAAAACATTGAATGTTTTCAGGAATGAGTTAAGTATAGCTCTTGTGGCAAACGGGATCAAAGGACATGGGGTGCGGGGGGGATGGAGGATCAGACTGTTGAGTTGGATGATCAGCCATGATCATAATGAATGGGAGAGCTGGCAAAGGGCCAAATGGCCTCCTGCTCCTTTTTTCTATGTTTCTACCCCACTACCAAACACTTCTTGCTGCTGCTTTATTTACGTGGAATGAGAGAAAAATAGTGAAGATGTTTTGAAAGTTATAAGGTAAACACTGCACATAATCAGCATTGTTAATGCTAAAGAATTTGAGTATTTTGACATTGTAGGCACTTTATCAATCATCCCCTGGCTCCATGGAGTACAACTGGCTCCGTTTGCCCTCTATTTTTTCAAAACCGCGCTCTGAAAGTCTCTACTCGATATTCACAGACAACTCTGCATCTTTGACCCCTCTACCTCAGAGAGTATCACCATCAACTATTTGATCGAAAACTCCCCTCCTCCTGCAGTCTTTCATCTCAATCCACTCTGTATTTTCACCTGCGAGGAGGAAAACTTTGTCCGTAAGCCTGTAAACTGTTACTGTAAGCTCAATCCTGCTACAGCTTAGGCTTTGAGTCCTGCGTTGGCAAGACACTTAAGTACCTCTTCCGCTTTGGATGCCTTTTCCCCACCCTTTAAACGGGTATTAATCCATACAGATTACTCCCCCTTAGAATGGTCCCATTTTAACTTCAAGTTCAAATCTATCTTTGCCTTCCCTGCAGTTCCATATTTGTTATTCCAGACATATTTCTGACCTTACCTGTGCACTGAAACTGGGCTAACCAAAATCACCTGGCTGCCTTGAAACTGGGTTGCATTTAGCCCTCTTCTGATAGCTTCCCACAGTCCAAAAATGTGCGGGTTAAGTGATTTAGCATTGGTAAATGTGTGTGGTTACAGGGGTAGAGCTGAGGGGAAGGCCTGGGTGGGATGCTCTTTCAGAGAGTTGGTGCATTCTCTATGGTTGAATGGCATCTTTCTGCATTGTACGGATTTAATGTATTCTATGGTTTAAGCTGGACACCTGTTAGATTAATTTTAGTGAAGTGATTTGTGCTTTACTTCATTCTGTGCACTGCATCAAATTGTCATCGACGTGAGAGCCAAATATTCACCATGTTTGTGGCCAGGAATGGAAATTGCATCTCATTTCAAACAGGTGTCATTGTATCTTCTGCTCTTGGTGCTCTGGCACCAGGAGCACCATATAAATAGGCCAAATACCACAACACTGAAATGCAGCATTAACCATGTGTGGATTGTAATTCCCCCTCTCTGTCTTTTTCATTTCAGATCCCAGGAAAACTCTTATTTTCATTGGTAAAACGTTATCTGTGTGTCACCTCGTTGATGGACAAGTTGAATAATAGTGGGCAAGATGCAAGTGGAGAGCGCCAGGATTGCACTGCCTTGCACATACCAGAGCCGACGCGACTGCTGCGTGAGTTTGAATTCACCATGGCAATGGCAAACCTGATTTCGGAATTAGTTCGTGTCATGGGCTGGGACCGGAACAAAGATCCTGATCGTGTAATGGGATCAACAGGAGAAGAGCTGCCCAGGAACGTTAAATCAATATTCCAGCCAAGGAGTATGGCGACCAGTAACTTACTGATACCACAGCCACGGAAAAAAACAGCCACTACTTACAAAACACGCTCAAACTTTGCCAGCCGCAGCAGTTATGTGGAATATATACAAGAGAATCTAAAAGCAGGCATGACTGTAAAAATGTTGGAGGATTATGAACAAGTCAGTTGTGGAGATGAAGGGGAGTTTAGATACAGCAATGATGGAACTCCTCCTGTACAGGTAAGGAAGTGCTTAATGTATTTTGTGTGTGCTACTTTGATGCAGTGCAACTCTGAATTAAATTAGAAAAATAATGGATTGTACTAAATTCTGAAAATATGCAGTTGGTTCATCAGCATCTGAAAGAATAAAAATCAGGTCACACTATCCGCTAATGTCTTGATTTGAATTCAGTAAGAATCTGGAATTAAAAGAAACCATTATCGATTGCAATTGGTTGACCCTTAACTGCCCTCTGAAATGGTGGAACAAGCCACTCAATTCAAGGCATCACATGAATGAATAAAAGAAGTCTTGAGAAGTTGAAGAATCTCAGGCGTGCTGTCGCTGTACTATCTGCACTTACAGCTCTGGCGTTTATCTCTCATAGAATTTTGCTCCACATTCAGATCAAAGACAACCTTTGTTTTACTTTGTTCTAATTCTCACCATGCCTGAGAAATGCCTCAGAGTTTTTCCTCGTGACATTTTTGTTTTTTTGAAAAATGTCCTGTTGGCAAATTTGTTTGTCAATATGGTGAAGAACCAGGGCTCTAGTCTTTTTTGTGTTGGTTCTGGGTGTAAGCTTGGACATGAGGGTGTCAATCTAGTTGAAGTTTTTGTTATGACAGCTGAAGCCATTGTGCATGCTTTTTATTTGTGGGACATGTGCGTTATGGGCTGGCCAGCATTTATTGCCTATCCCTAGTTGCTCCTGAGAGTCAACCACATTGCTGTGGATGGGGTCACATGTAGGCCAGACCAGGTAAGGACTGGAGATTTCCTTACCTGAAGTACATTAATGAACTAAGAGAACAAAGATCAAAGAAGAGTACAACACAGAAATAGGCCCTTTGGCCCTTGAAGTGTGTGCTGATCATGATACCTCAACTAGAACATTACAGCTTAGAAAGAGGCCTTTTGGCCTTGTCTGTGTCAAACCATTTTTCTGCCTAGTCCCACTGATCTGCACCTGGACCATATCCCTCCACTCCCCTTTCATCCATATACCTGTCCAAGTTTTTCTTAAATGTTAGAAGCACTTTCACCACTTCATCTGGCAGCTCATTTCACACTCCCACCACTCTGTGTGAAAAAGCCCCCACTAATATTCCCTTTAAACTTTCTCCCCCTTCACCCTTAACCCATATCCTCAAGTTTTTTTCTCCCCTAAAACTACTTTCCTTTGTTCTTGTTCTTTGTTTCTTCGTGAATAGGGACGAAACAGGGATATGGACTGAGTAAGGGCAGAAAGTGTTTTTTTTATTTAAGGCGGTCATGATCGCTGCAGGCTTGAGAGTCGAAGGGCCTGTTCCTGTGCTGTACTTTTCTTTGTTCTTGTTCTTTATAAACTAAAAAAAAACTTCTGCCCTTACTTAGTCTGTCTCTCCATTCGCTCCCCATTCAGGTACCCATCCAGGTACTGCTTAAATGTTGCTGCTTGTGTCTACTTCCACCACCACCTCTGGCAGCGTTGTCCAGGTACCCACTACACTCTGATGGGTTTTTCCAACAGTCAACAATGGTTTCATGGCCATCAGTAGGTTCTTAATTCCAGATTTTACTTTATTGAATTCAAATTCCAACACCTGCCGTGAATGTATCCAGGTGCCATTTCTGTACCATTTCTTCTCCTTTTCGCCTTTTCACTCGAAGACTGGTGGGAACATCCATTACAACTTTCACTAACTTTTACAGATGGACCACAGAAAGCATTCTTTCTCATTGTATCACAGCTTGATATGGCTCCTGCTCTGCCCAAGACCCACAAGAAATTAGAAAGGCTTTTGAATGTAGCCCAATCCATCACGCAAACCAGCCTCCCATCCGTTGACTCTGTTTACACTTCCTGCTGTCTCGGCAAAGCAGCCAGCATAATTAATGACCCTATGCACCCTGGACATTCTCTCTTCCACCTTCGGTCAGAAAAAATACACAAAAGTCTTGAGGCCATGTACCAACTGAATCAAGAACAGCTTCCCCACTGCCATCGGACTTTTGAATTGTGTTACCTTATATTAAGTTGATCTTTCTTGACACCCTAACTATGACTGTAACACTACATTCTGCACCCTCTCCTTTCCTCCTCTATGAACAGTTTGCTTTGTCTGTATGGCATGCAAGAAACAATACTTCTCTGTATACTAATACATGTGACAAATCAAATTTAAAAAAACGTGGGACTCACTGCCTGAAAGGGTGATAGAGGTGGGAACCCTCACAATATTTAAGAAGCAATTAGATGAGCACCTGAAACGCCATTACATGCAAGGCTACAGACCAAGGCTAGAAAATGTGCCTGATGGCTGGCGCATTCATGATGGCTGAAGGTCTCTTTATGTGCTGTAAAATTCAATAACTCTGTTTCCTTTTGCAGTCACTCAGTGTCTGTTTGCATTGCCCTCAGGCAACAAGTTTCCAAGTCATTATCACTTGCTGCATAAATAAAATCCTGAGTCACATTCCACTTGCTTCTCTTAGCCTAAAATCTTAAATCTGGGCTCCTTATCCCTTGCAACATCAATAAATGGGAACCACTTTTCTTTCTCCATTGTATTAAACCTATCATAATCAATAAACGTTTCCCTTGTTTCTGTGCACCTCTGTAAAATCTCCCCTCAATATCCTTTGGTCCACGGAGAACCAGCTCAGCTTCTTCAAACTAACCCTTTAGTCGCCGTTTCTGCTGGACCCGTACATACTCTGGGTTGAAATATTTCAACCTGCTTCGGGTCCCAGTGGTGGCACTGGAAGTGGGTACAGTCACTACTTGTGAGGAATCCAGCTGGCTGACACAATCATATGGCAGATGATCACTGCAGATTGAATTGTGTTTATTTGTTCTTATGAAATAGGTGACACTGACTGGGCTGCATTAGATGTCTTAAGATAATGAGTTTGGAAAATATCTCAGATATAGTGCATTTGAGTATGTATCGTGAAACAGGAGGATAGTTAACTAAAAGAGGAGGAATTAATTTGTAAAAATTTTTTATCTGTGAATGGCTGCTTTGTACCAGTAAATCGATGAAGTGCCTTATTTAGTTTTAATTTTTCGTTATTAATCTTGTGTGCACAAATGGATAGTCTGTAGTAGTTACTACATTGTAACAACAGATCTTGAGCTTTTGGACTGAGATCCAAGCACTGAATCAAAGTGACTGGCAAAATGCTGCGTGTCTTAATGAAGGTAGCCATTGGATTTGAGTTTAAAATTTTAAAGTTTATTTATTAGTGTCACAAGTGGGCTTACATTAACACTGCAGTGAAGTTACTGTGAAAATCCCATGCCACCTGGGTGGACTGTAGTGCAGTGCCAGCTTATGCAGAGAAGTCATTATAAACAGGAAGGTTATACTTAGCACCATTCTAATGCAGGTAACCTTAGTGTGAGGCTAAGAAAATGGGTTCCAAGGTCCCATTTTCTTATTTTTCTGTCCTGATGGTCCAACCGTTTTACATAATAAGAACATAAGAAATAGGAGCAGGAGTAGGCCAACTAGCCCTTCGAGCCTGCCCCGCCATTCAGTAAGATCATGGCTGATCTGTCTTGGCTCAGTTCCACATTCCCGCCCTCTCCCCATAACCCTTAATCCCCTCTCTTATCAAAAACCCATCAACCCGCGTCTTAAAAATATTTAGCGAGGCAGCCTCCACCACTTCAACGGGCAGAGAATTCCAGAGATTCACCACCCTTTGAGTGAAGAAGTTCCTCCTCAACTCCGTTCTAAACCCCCCCCCCTTTATCTTGAGGCTGTGCCCCCTAGTCCTACTATCCTTCCTGAGCGGGAAGAGTCTCTCGACCTCTATCCTATCCATCCCATTCATCATCTTATATGTCTCAATGAGATCTCCCCTCATTCTTCTAAACTCTAACGAGTACAAGCCTAATTTATTCAGCCTCTCCTCATAGTTCAACCCCCTCAACTCCGGCATCAGCCTAGTAAACCTCCTCTGCACTCCCTCCAAGGCCAAAATATCCTTGCGTAAGTACGGCGCCCAAAACTGCACACAGTACTCCAGCTGCGGCCTCACCAATGCCCTATACAGCCGCAGCAAGACCTCCCTACTTTTATATTCAATCCCCCTCGCTATGAAGGCCAGCATCCCATTCGCCTTCCTGACCACCTGCTGCACCTGCAAGCTGGGTTTTTGCGACTCATGCACAAGGACCCCGAGGTCCCTCTGCACCGTCGCCTGCTGCAGTTTTTCTCCACGTAAGTAATAGTCCTTCCTACCATTATTCCTACCAAAGTGGACCACCTCGCACTTGCCAACATTAAATTCCATTTACCATTCTCTGATTGTGTGGTGAGAGGGCATGAGGGGGCAGGGGGGAGGGGAAATGACTGGACCTTGGTTCTCAGTTTATTAATCTGTATTCCTCGTCATTTTTAGGTTTTCTGGCACCAGTTGAACAGAACATATTGGGTGCACTGGCACATGATTGAGATCATTGGGGATGGATCAAGCGGGCAGGTGGAGAAGGAATCGCAGGAGAAAGCTTCTTCACTGGCTGAAAACCTTAAACTGACAACAGGTAACTGTGTGAACAAATAAAACCTGATAGGACATGAGCTAGTGTCCCAAGGGGATCTGCAGCACTTGCGTAAGTAGCCAAGTCTTATGAGAGCCAGAGAGATTGTGCTCGGAGGTGATTGAAGTTTGAAGGGAAATGCAACAAACTGCTCTTGTTCTCACTGGGCATTAACTGTGAATGTAGCTGCAGCAGGAATCATTGACTAAACATAAGGCACTGGAACTGACTAATTTTATCCCTCCCCAGTCCAGGATCACATGGGTAATTGTAAAATCTCGATTGCTATTCCACAGCTGGTATGGGGTGGGGTGACTCATGGGCTGTTCTAACACTGGGTGGCCTCTTCATTCACAAAGCAATAGGAGCAGTGGGATTATGGGGCTCAGAAGGTTTTAAACTAAACAGTGATTTGAGGGATCAAATTTGAGAAGGTGTGATAAGTCAAAAGAGTAGAGTCAAGGCAAGAAAGAGATATAATGTGTTGTCAGAGGTTGCAGGAGTGCAGAGACCAATTCTGTTTAGGAGGCTCGTGAAGGTTTACTAGAAACAGCAGATAAGATTTATTTTTAGATTTGCACAATACAGGCTTCAGATCCCCAACTGTTGGCAGCTTGTGGGGATCCTGATGACATAGAATATTTGACTTTTGAAAACCATGATTATACCAGCCTCTACCAAGCTCTCAGGCAGCACGTTGCACACCCTAAACACTTGCTGTGCTTTAAAAATGTTGTTTTTGCCAAATTACCTTAAATTGGTTTCTCTTGTGTTTTGATTCTCCCACCAATGGGACCAGTTTGTGTCTATTTATCCTGTCCAGATCTAATGAGTGTCAACACTGCTATCAAATCTCTCCTCGGCTTCTCTTTTCTGAGGGGAACAGCCCAGATTCTCCAAAACGTTCATGGCACTGAAGTTCCTTATCCCTGGTACTATTCTTGTCAACCTTTTCTGCAACTTCTCTAACATACCGCCATAGCACTACTTAAAGCATGGTGCCCAGAATTGAATGGTAACCGAATATTCAGTGTGCAAGTTAATTCTCAAGTTTGCCTAGATAATGGTCACTGCAAAAAAAAATTCACTGGATGCGAAACTGCTTGAGATGTCTAAAATATTGGTTAAACATTGTATTAGTGTAAGTTCATTTTCCATACCATTCTCACCTCTGAAACAAGTTGCTGTTTGAAACCAATCCACCCTGTATGTTTTATTGGTCTGCTTATTCTGGATCTCTGTTACTCTCTGGGTACTCTCTGACACAATTCTGTCAGCCTATCAGTCTTGTTTCAGATTTATTCTTTGTGTTCCTCCATATTTGCACACTGAGCATGTCACCTTGAATTATTGTTGCGTTCCCTTCATAATTGAATTGACCTATCTCAAACGCTGGTTTTCAAAGAAAGCATTCCTGACGCTAGTGAAATGAGAATTTTCAGAGAATCTGTTTTTTAAAAAAACTGGTGGGTGTTTCATATCATGTTTAAAAAAATGTTGCTTTCCAGTTGCCCAGATGTTTTTCCATAAGCCTCCTGGTGGGTTGTACTCCCTGCCTTATCTATCAGAGGGCATTTCTGAGGATTCCTCTACACTCAGCCGCTCAGAATGGTGGGAAGTGCTTTTCTTCATCAAGAAGTTGGAACCAAAACAGCAGCAAGAGGCTGTTGATATCATCAGACAGAACCTGGAAGATCAGGTCAGAACAGAGTGATGGTGTGAGGTTTGGCTGTATCAACACGTGTCTGTAACATTAATTCGGCTGCAATATAACCTCTTAGCCAGTCTGTGTTCCCTTAACCCCACATTATTACCCTGCTAATCCCTCTGCCACTCTGGGGCAATTTAGCATGTCCAATTAACCTAACTCTCAGATCTTTGGAGTGTGGGAGGAAACTGGAGCACCTGGAAGAAACCCACACAGACATAGGAGAATGTGCAAACTTCATACAGACAATCACCTGAGGCTGGTATTGAACCAAGGATTGTGAGGCAGCAGTGCTAACCAACTGTACCGCCTTGCCTGGTATAATGTACTATTCCGATTTTGAAAAAAGTGCACCACGCTACAGTGATCATTTTAGTCTTTCATGGTGTGCATGCTGCCTTTTTCCACTGATGCTTCCCCATCCTATCCACCATTCTGAGGATGTTGTTTTGTGTTGGATTCTTTTTTTAAAGTGAGCCTATACTGTGATATATTACAAATAGAATATTCAGCTGTGGGATATGGGCAGTCAAACATGGACCCTGTAACCCAGCCATGTTCAGCCCTTTTGTGAGAGGATGCATATTTCCATTTTTTTCACACTTAAGGCCCTGAAGAGCAAATAAAATGCTGTACCAAAGAATTTCCTGTTACATTTAACAAAACAATCATGCCAGTGGCATACAATTGTAGAAATATCAGTATGTCTTCTTTTATAATTATAAAATTAGTTGGACACTTAGCTGAAATTAATCTCTGACTGTTTTGCTTTCCTTCTGCAGATCTCTGTAGTGGATGAGAGTTTGTTGATTCAGTTGACTGTACCAGCAGAACTTGCGCAGAAACTGCTCCAGTTCCTGAATCCCTTTTGCCCATCAGCCTACCTGAATGACCTGGAGTGCTCCCATGTTTATACTAAACACTGCTTGAAGAGGAAAGGGCTTGATCAGGACAACCTCAACAGTGCAGTAACTAACCTTGATTACACCTCCCTGCCTGGCACCACTAGCTTGATCTCCTCTGGATCATCTGCCTCCCAGTCTAAGAAAGCCAAGAAAGATATTTCTGCAGATCTCACAAGCACTGCAGCTGTTCCAACCAAAAATGATGCCATGCAACCAACAGAGATGGGCAGAATAGAGGAGCTGGAGTTACCGGATGATCTTGAAGAGAAACTGAAAGGTGAGAGTATCTGGTGCAGGTGGGAATCAGGATCTCATTTCTTTTTGGAGCCAGAGTAACTAAGATGAGGACGTGATAGCTGACACAGCCCACTGGGCACCAAGTGGAACTGCAGAATGTGGTTGGGTGTTGGGTTAAACTCCTGATTTATAATAGTGCCTGGTGCTTTTTAATGAAAATGAAATGCACTGGATTGGTTGTTTATGTAATATAGCATTTATTATGTGAATAACTGCATTGATGTCATGACTTGGTGAAGTGAGATTCTCCCTGTAAGGCTTGCCACTGTGGAGTATGACTCCCTGTCACTTCTCCCCGCACTCCACCCCTCCCCATCGTGGTGTTCTGAATTGTTAGGAAAGAATGGTTGGAATTCAGCTGATATCCACTGGTAGGAAGGATCATTCTGGAATTTCTTTGCACCTTTTTCCCTGGATAATATATCATTGAATCTGAGAATTATTGGGAGGGATCTTGAGCCTGCACACTCTGTCTACGGGACTACTGGCTGGCAGGGAACATAAGAAATAGGAGCAGGAGTAGGCCATCTAGCCCTTCGAGCCTGCCCTGCCATTCAATAAGATCATGGCTGATCTGTCATGGTTCAGTTCCACTTTCCCGCCCTTTCCCCATAACCCTTAATCCCCTTGCCTATCAAAAACCTACCCACCCGCGTCTTAAATATATTTAGCGAGGCAGCCTCCACCACTTCAACGGGCAGAGAATTCCAGAGATTCACCACCCTTTGAGTGAAGAAGTTCCTCCTCAACTCTGTTCTAAACTGTCCCCTCCTTATCTTGAGGCTGTGCCCTCTAGTCTTACTGTCCTTTCTGAGCGGAAAGAGCCTCTCCACCTCTATCCTATCCATCCCATTCATCATCTTATATGTCTCAATGAGATCTCCCCTCATTCTTCTAAACTCTAACGAGTACAAGCCTAGTTTATTCAGCCTCTCCTCATAGCTCAACCCCCTCAACTCCGGCATCAGCCTAGTAAACCTCCTCTGCACTCCCTCCAAGGCCAAAATATCCTTGCGTAAGTGCGGCGACCAAAACTGCACACAGTACTGCAGCTGCGGCCTCACCAGTGCCCTGTACAGCTGCAGCAAGACCTCCCTACTTTTATATTCAATCCCCCTCGCTATGAAGGCCAGCATCCCATTCGCCTTCCTGACCACCTGCTGCACCTGCAGGCTGGGTTTTTGCGACTCATGCACAAGGACCCCGAGGTCCCTCTGCACTGTCGCATGCTGCAGTTTTTCGCCATGTAAGTAATAGTCCTTCCTACCATTATTCCTACCAAAGTGGACAACTTCACACTTGCCAACATTAAATTCCATTCGCCAGTTCCTGGCCCATTCGCCCAGCCTATCTAGATCCTTCTGCAGACTCTCCACACCCTCCGCACAATTTGCCGTTCCACCAATCTTGGTGTCATCAGCAAATTTCGACACCATACACTCGGTTCCCTCCAGATCATCTGTATAAACGGTAAACAGCTGAGGTCCCAGCACCGACCCCTGGGGCACTCCACTAGTCACCAATCGCCAATCCGAATAGCACCCATTGACCCCCACTCTCTGCCTCCTATTTGACAGCCAATCCCCTATCCACGCTAACACCCTACCCCCAATTCCATGTCCCTCGACCTTCTGTAATAACCTCTTGTGTGGCACCTTGTCAAACGCCTTCTGAAAATCAAGAAACACCACATCTACTGGCTCTCCTCTATCCACCGGCCTAGACACATCCTCATAGAACTCCAATAAATTTGTCAGACACGACTTCCCTTTAACGAAACCGTGCTGTGTCTGTATCAAACAGGGGCTCAATATCCAGCAAAACCTGGAAGTCTCGCTGGTGACATCATGATACCCGATTTCTTTTTTTGCTTCCCCTCGCTGCCGATTGTAATTCGCTTCATGCCCGTTTCACTGTGATCATGATTTCAATAGGTTTTAATAAATTTACATATAAGGAAACGCCCCTCTCGCCAGATTGCCCCACACGCGCAATTTTCATACGTCACTCCAGCAAGGTTTGCAACAAATTCAGCAAGACCTGAACCTGTTGAGGGGATTCCTTCAGGAGTGCAAAGGTTAGCATTGCCCCTGGGGAGAGCAACGTGGTAAGGAGTCTCACAACACCGAGTTAAAGTCCGACAGGTTTATTTGGTAGTAAAAGCCACTAGCTTTCGGGGTTTGCCCTTCATCGGGTGAGTGGGAGTTCTGATCACAAACAGTGCGTATAAAGGCACTTTTATGATCAGAATTCCCACTCGCTTTACGAAGGGGCAAACCCCGAAGCTAGGGGCATTTAATACCAAATAAACCTGTTGGACTTTAACCTGGCATTGAGAGACTTCTTACTGTGTTTACCCCAGTCCAACGCTGGCATCTCCACACCGAGAGTGACATGGCCAGGCAGTACCCTGGAGCAGATACAGAGAATGATGGGAATGATTGGTGGTTGGGGGGAGGTGAGAAACGTCGCAGTGTGGGGGAGGTTGTGATGTTGGGAAGGGGGGAGTGGGAATGCCACACGTACCTCTGGTGGTGGGGGGTGAGTTGTATTTATTTATGTGGTTGGGGTGCCCTTTAAAAATGGTGCCCTGATGTCAGTGAAGCTGGTTCCTGGGTCCCTGCTCTGTTGGACTGACGGCGCAAACCATGCCCTGTTTTGCAGTTAAAGGGGCAAGATCTGAAGAGGAGGCCAGTGGAGCTGGAGAGTTCCATGCCAGTTTTCTCACCAGATCTGACACTTTGCCAAATTCTAGCAAGACTCCACGCATTGAGTTATAGAATGGCTTCAGCGTGGACAGCTGTTTGGCCTGCTGTGTGCATTCCTATACTCTGCAGGAGTTACTTAATGATCTGACTAATGATCTTTACGTATGGCTAATCTTCCAAAATCATAGTGTAGTTACAGTACAGAAAGAGGCAATTCAACCTCTGTGCTGGCTCTCTAGCACTGCAGTTTACCCACTGCCAATTCCTCACGGTCCAGCACCTTTCTTTTTATGCAGACAATAATCTAATTTTCTCTTTAAAACTGCGATTGAATTGACCTCCAGGACACTCAGGAGGGAAATTCCAGATCCTAACACTCGCTGGGTAAAAGCTTTACCTCCTATTCTTTTGGTTTTTTTGTTATTCACGTCAAATTGGTGTCCTCTGGTTCTCATCTCTTTCATCAACGGGAGCAGTTTTATCTACTCTGTTCAGATCACTGATTTTGAACACCTCGGTCAAATCTTTTTCAACCTTCTCTTCTGTGAGGCCAACTGCCATCTCTTTCGATGCTGGGGACCAGGCTTCAGGAAAGATGTGAATACATTCAACATCGACAAGAATGACTGCAGGGATATGGGCTTTTATGCTATCCTGATTGGTGAAACATGGCTCCCATATTAATTGCTATCTCAGTCTGCCTGTTACTTTCAGTAATAACCATTTACCCTCATCAACCCTCGATTTTTTGGTTAGTTAAACAATTGTCTCTAACAAACCTATGCTGACTTTTCCTTAATTAATCCACACATCCAAATAAGAACAAAGAACAGTGCAGCACAGGAATAGGCCCTTTGGCCTTCCAAGCCTGTGCGGATCGCGTTTACCTATCTAGACCGACTGCTTACATCCCTCTATTCCCCATTTGTTCATATGTCTATCAACACAAATCCTAAATGTGGCTAAAACATAACTGCCTCAACCACTTCACTTGGCAGGCCCCCACCACCGTGTAATAACAAAACTTGCCCCGTACATTTCCATTGAACCTTTCCTTGTTTAACTTGAACCTGTGCCCCCTTGTAATTGCCATTTCTGCCCTGGGAAAAAGCTTCCAACTGTTCTCCCTATCTATATCTCTCATAACTTTATAAACTTCTATCAGATCACCCCTCAACCTTCGTTTTTCTAGGGAGGACAATCCCAATTTATTTAATCTCCGTTATAGCTAATGCCCTCCATACCAGGCAATATTCTGGTAAACCTTTTCTGTACTCTCTCCAAAGCCTCCACATCCTTCTGGTAGTGTGGTGACCAGAATGGGATGCAGTATTCCAAATGTGGCCTAACCAACGTTTTATACAATTGTAACATAATTTGCCAACTTTTATATTCGATGCCCCAAGATGAAGGTGAGCATGCCATGTGCTTTCTTCACCACCTTCACCTGTGCTGCCACTTTTAAGGATCTGTGGACCTTTATTCCCAGATCTGTGTATTTCTATGCTCCTGATAGTTCACCCATTTATTTTATAGCTCCCACCTGAGTTTTACCTACCAAAATGCATCACCTTGCAATAACTGTTAATTTTGTCCTGGATTATTGTTTTTCAAGGTTTCCCACCACCAATATTAAATCAGTTGGACTGTAGTTGTTGCGTATATCCTGACACCCCTTTTTGAATAATTGTGTAACTTTGCAATTTGCCAATCCTCTGGCACCTTATGCCTAAGAAGGACTGAAATATTATGGCCAGTGCTTCTGCAATTTCCACCCTTATTTCCTTCTGCATTCCAGGATGCATCTGATCAGGTTCTGGTGACGTATCAAATTTAGGTACACTCAGCATCTTTCATGTTCTTCTACCAAAAATGTATCATTTCAGTTTCTCTGCATTGAACTTCATCTGCCACCTATCTGCCCCCTTCACCAGCTTATCAATGCCCCTTTGAAGTTCTGCACTATTCTCCTCACAGTTTCCAATACTTCCAGTTTTTCTCTTTAGAAGTCCATGTTGGCGCCTCTTAATCAACCCACATTTTTCCACGTGACTACTAATTCTATCCCGAATAATTGTTTCTAGAAGCTTGCCGATTGCTGATGTTAAACTGGTCTGTACTTGCTGATCTTATCCTTCCAAAGTTTTTGAACAAGGATGCAGGCCAAAGGGCCCATTCCTGTGCCACACTTTTCTTTGTTCTACTTGCAATTCTCCAGTCTGCTGGCACCTCCTCTGAGTCCAGAGGAGATTGGAAGGCTATGGCCAACACCCCTGTAATTTCCATTCTTTCTTTCTTTCTTTCAATATTTTTGAACACAATCTAGGAACCACTTCCTCTTTACCACTACCCCAGTCCACGTTTGGGTAACTAAAGTCCCACTGTAACGACTCTGCACTGTTTGCATTTTTCTGTAACTTCGCTGCAGATCTTACTAGTTGGCAGTCTGTAGACTACAGTGAGCAATGTAATTGCACCCTTTTTGTTCTTAGCTCTAGCCTAATTGATTCTGTCCTTGAGTTTGCAGGGACATCTTCTTTCTCCAGCACTGTGCTGCTCTCCTTAAGCAATACTGCCACCCTCCCCTTTCCTTCCTTTCCCATGTTTTCTGAACATCTTGTACCCCGGAATATTTTATACCCTGTCTTGTCCTTCCTTAAGCCAGATCCCCCTCATCACCTCAACATCATATTTTTACAATGCAATCTGTGTCTTCCCAATCTTATTTGCCATACTTTATGAATTCAAAAAACAGTACAGCACAGGAAACAGGCCCTTTGGCCCTCCAAGCCTGTGCCGCTCATTGGTCCAACTAGACAATTCGTTTGTATCCCTCCATTCCCAGTCTGCTCATGTGACTATCCAGGTAAGTCTTAAACGATGCCAGCATGTCTGTCTCCACCACCCTACTTGGCAGTGCATTCCAGGCTCCTATCACCCTCTGTGTAAAAAAACGTCCCTCTGATATCTGAGTTAAACCTTACCCCTCTCACCTTGAGCCTGTGACCCCTTGTGATCGTCACCTCTGACCTAGGAAAAAGCTTCCCACTGTTCACCCTTCATAATTTTGTACATCTGTATTAGGTCTCCCCTCATTCTCCATCTTTCCAGGGAGAACAACCCCAGTTTACCCAATCTCTCCTCATAGCTAAGACCCTCCATACCAGGCAACATCCTGGTAAACCTTCTCTGCACTCTCTCCAAAGCCTCCACGTACGCTGGTAGTGTGGCGACCAGAACTGGACGCAGTACTCCAAATGTGGCCTAACCAGAGTTCTATACAGCTGCAACATCAGACTCCAGCTTTTAAAGGCAAGCATGCCATATGCCTTCTTCACCACCTTCTCCACCTGTGCTGCCACCTTCAAGGATTTGTGGACTTGCACACCTAGTTCCCTTTGTGTTTCTATACTCTTGATGGTCCTGCCATTTATTGTATAACTCCCCCCTACATTAGTTCTTCCAAAATGCATCACTTTGCATTTATCTGGATTGAATTCCATCTGCCATTTCTCCGCCCAGCTTTCTAGCCTATCTATATCCTGCTGTATTGTTCGTCAATGTTCATCGCTATCCACAAGTCCAGCCACCTTTGTGTCGTCCGCAAACTTACTGATCACACCAATTACACCTTCTTCCAAATTATTTATATATATCACAATAGCAGAGGTCCCAGTACAGAGCCCTGCGGAACACCACTGGTCACAGACCTCCAGCTGGAAAAAGACCCTTTGATTGCTACCCTCTGTCTCCTGTGGCCAAGCCAGTTCTCAACCCATCTAGCCACCTCTCCTTGTATCCCATGAGTCTTAACCTTTTTCACCAACCTGCCACGAGGGACTTTGTCAAACGCCTTACTGAAATCCATAAAGATTACATATACATTTCACTTTCACATACATTTAGATTTAGACGTTATTAGGGTGGCAGTGACGCAAAATGTATTATGGATGGGGGAACTTCAATGTCCATCACTGGCTCAGCAGCATCACCACAGACTGAGCTGGCTGGGTCCTAAAGGACATCACTACTAGACTGGGTCTGTGGCAGGTGGTGAGGGAACCAGCAAGAGGGAAAAACATACTTAAACCTCATTCTCACCAACCTGTCTGCTGCAGATGCATTTGCCAATGACAGTATTGGTAGGACTGACCAGTGCTTGTGGAGACCAAGTCCCACCTTCACATTGAGCATACCCTCCCATTGAGTTTGTGTGGCACTGTCGTCATGTTAAATGGGGATAGACTTTGAATCGATCTAGCAATTCTACTGGGCATCCATGAGGTGCTGTGGAGCAGCAGCAGAATTGAATATTCATTGAGATTTTGGTCCCAATCTCTCAATCTAAGAATCTAAAACCCTCCCTCCCACATCACCTCTCCAGCTACACATTCGTCTGCTCTATTCTCCTTTCTCTATACTCACTTCCGTGTGGTACCAAAGTAGTCCAGAAGTTGCTATCTTTGAGATCCTATTTTCTAGTTTATTCCCTAGTTCTGCTAATCTCTGACAATAGGGCCACATCCCTTTTCTACCTCTGTGATTGGTACTGACATGGACCACAACTGCTGGCTGTTCACTCTCCTCCCTCAGGATGTTGTGCGGCCAATCAGTGGCGTCCTTAATCTTGGCACCAGGAAGAAAACATGCAGTCTTGGATCCACCTCTGTGGCCTAAAAGATACCTGTCTGGTCCATTAACTACCGAATCCCCATCTCCATTATTTTCCAAATCTTCCTCCTGGCCTTCTGTACAACTGAGCCAGTCATGCTGCCATGGACTGTTATTCAGCACTGAATACTAGTTGCAGTGTGAGCTAAAACCAGGGGTCATTGGCATTACGTGACTGATCCTCCTTAACTGCCTGATGGTCACCCATTCTGTCTTTGCTTACATACCCTTAGGCATTGGGTTGGCAGCAGGTATAAACAGGCTATTTGTGAAACTCATCCTTGTAGGTGTGCTACAGTCATGCTAGTTGTTGCTCAAGCTCTGAAACTCTGTTATGATGTGAGCTAAAATAATTTTTTTTTCCCTTAGTGTTCAACTGCCCAAAAGTGACTGGACGCAAGACTAATTTGGAGAAGATTGGGGAAGTAGTAGAGATCATGAAGAAGTCAAGCTCTGATACAAGTTTGCAGGTTGCAGGTTTCAAGTTCATTACTAAAATGTTGGAGGATGATAGCACACGAGAGAAGCTGCCTCTTAAAATCGATTCTGGCCTTAACCAAAGAGACAAACTGATTAAAGTGCTGGTGGAAGAATTGACCAGTCTCTCCAAGGAAAAGCCCCTGGTTGTCACCTGTTTGCGGTTGATCTACATCCTGATGCAGAGATACGACTGGAGAGCTCTGTTTGCCACAGAGGGGGGAATCAAGAGTATTCTGTCTTCTATGCAAGAGCACAAGAATTCTGCTCTTGTTCAACAGGCTGCTCTAGCAGTAAGTGAAGAACCAAATCGAGGAATGCTTCCCTCTTTTTCCTTTCTTAGGAAGAAGCTGAGTGCCTTATGGTTCTTCTCTTAGGGGCACATCTCTTAGGAGTTAGGATATAATATTCAGAGAATATTTAGGTTTGGATATATTGTTTACTCCTCAGCCCAGAAGACAATTTAATCACAGCTTTAAGATTACAGGTTGATGGCCTGTCCTCTGTCATTTATATTCTAACTATTTAACAAAACAATTTAAAATATATACTCTAGTACAAGATCCCCATATTATAGCTCAAAAATTAAAAGTCCCTAATTCTTGTAGAAAGGTCTCGGCGTGGGCTGGAATTTACAAATCTCAGTTCAGTTGTGTTATTTTCAGCACTGAGATATTTAAATGGCAGCTCTTCCTCTGGGTTCAGTTCTAACCTCTGGTTTTAAATCCTCCTTTGTTGATCATGCTGGGTTGTTGCTAATTTCAAATTGGTTGTATGTGTTTGCACTTGGGGAGAACTGGCAATGAAGGAGTAGTGAGGTGCACCAACAGTGTATTAGTGCTAATGTTGGGAGAACCATTTTTGGCAAAGTCTGTTTACTGGAAAGAAAATCTAAGGGAGGATATCACCTATAGCATCTTCCTAAAAGAGATGTCCATTTCTGGGCTTTTAAATGTGCAAAATAGAAAATGTGATGCTGATTAAGTCTACATAAAGCAAAAAACTAAAGGGCAAGCTGGACATTTATTATTTGGACTGATCTTTCTGGTGCTGATTGTTTGGCTGTCAAGTTTTATCATTTGTATTTAATTTTGGATCTTTTAATGATTTCTCTTGAGCTGGTTGAAAGTACGGTTCAGGGACAAGGCTGATGTAATCTGGGAACAATTGTAAAATGATCAATATTTGCATCTGGTCTCAGTTGCTTTTTGTGATATTTTACACAAGTTAATTTAACCTGCCATCCATTAACATGAACTAATAATTGCCAAGTAACAGCCATGGCTCAGAGATAACATGGAGTCAGAAGGTAATTTGTGACAAACCTGACCATAAAATCTAGGCTAAATCCTTATTACTCTGCTGAGGGAGTACCAGTATTGTCTGGGTTTTTGGGATTATACCTTGGCCTTGTATACTCACTTGGGCGACAGAAAATATTCAAGGCACTATTTGGAAGGTGTGCAGTCGATTTTCTCGGTACATTGGTTAATATTTATCTCTCAGCCATGATCAATAAAAAGTATTAACTTGTCATTATTTTCATTGCTATTAATGGGGCTTTGTGTGCAAATTAGTTTCTATGTTTCCTACATTACTGTAGAGAGGTCACTCGCAAAGTACTTGATTGGCCATGAAATGCTTTGGTATGTTCTGAGGATCTGAGAGAACGATAGAAATTCAACTCTATTGTCTTTTTAAATAGTGACATTCAGTGATATGCTCTCCACACTGTTGTTTGATTTAGGGACCAAATAAGGGATTTACACATGGAAGCAGGGGCCATGGCTGAAAACCTTGCATCTGTCTTTACCAAGGAGGTATAGCTGCTACTCAGGATTTGGTGACGTTTGGGGAAATGCTGTCCCTAGAAGTGCTCAATATTGATGAGGAGTAAGTGTTGAATAGCCTGTTGGTTGACAAGGAATGAAACTGGATAAGATGCAACAAGGATTTTGGGGAAAGTGAGAGTGGACATTACAGGAGCACTGGCCATAATGTTCCTGTCTTCTTTAGACTCGGGAGGTGCCAGAGGACTAGAGAATTGCAAATGTTACATGCTTGTTCAAAAAAGGTTGTAAGGATAGCCCCATCAATTATAGGCCAGTTGGTTTAAAGTCAGTAGTCACATGGAAAAAAAGATGTGGGTTGAGTAGGAAGCGCCAGCATGGATTTCTAAATAGAAAGTTGTGTTTAACCCAACTTGCTGGGATTTTTTAAAGGAGATAATAGGAAGGGTCAATGAGGGTAATGATGTGGTGTACATGGGCATTTGATATAGTGCCACACAACAGACTTCTGAACAAAGTTATTGCTCATAGAATAAAAGGGACAGTAGCAACATAGGTGCAAAATTGGCTGAATTATAGGAAGCAGAGAGTAATGGTCAATGGATATTTTTCAGGCTGGAGGGAGGTTTGTAGTGGTGTTCCCCAGAGTTTGGTATTGGGACCCTTGCTTTTACTGAGATATATTATTGATCTAAATCTTGATGTGCAGGGGTCAATTTCAAAGTTCGTGGGTAACACAAAACTTGCAAGTAACTTATGTTATGTTGTTCGTCCATCGTCATTGATGAGGACCTTGTCACCATTAGTCATTTTGAGGCTGGTTGTGGTGTGTCCAAAGATAACTGATCAGGCCAATTCAGGCACGGAATGTCCTGGTACATATTGGACAGGCTTGTGCAGACACTGTAGTTGTTGCGCTGGTGGCTCTGGACTTGCGCAGCTCGCACTTAAGTTGTGCTTCAGCAATACCCCTTGCTTCATGAGCGTGACAGCCTTTGTGGATGAGGCAGCGCCAGGTAGGGCAGTTTTGTGCCAGCGTTTCCCAGGTGGTCATGTCAATGTCAAGCAACTTCAGGGAGGCTTTGAGTGTATTTTTGAAATGTTTCTTCTGCCCTCCATGCGAGTGTCTTCCAGCAGAGAGTTCCCCAAAAAGGAGCTGCTTGGGTATGTGCTCATCTGACATATGGGTGACATGACCTGCCCACCGTGTCTGCACTCTCATCATCAGTGTGTGGACTGATGGTAGATTTGCTCTAGAGAGAACTTCAGTGTCTGGTACTTTGTCTTGCCATCTGATGCGTAATATTCTGCAAAGACAAGTCATGTGGAAATGATTGAGCTGTCTTGTGTGCCTTTGATGCACAGGCATACAGGAGGGTAGTGAGTACCACTACCTGCGCTGTAGACCTTCAGTTTTGTTGCTGGGCTGATTTCTCGACATTCCCACACAGTGGAGCGCAGTCTACCAAAAGCAGAATGCTTTGTCCAACTTACATTAACAATTTGGATGAAGGAACTTAAGGCACTGTTGCTAAGCAGATGATACAAAGATATATAGAGAGACAGATAGTATTGAGGCGGTGGGGGGCTGCAGAGAGACGGGTTAGGAGAACGGGCAAAGAAGTGGCAGGTGTGGAAAAGTGTGAGGTTATGCACTTCGGAAGGAGGAATGGAGGCATCGACTATTTTCTAAAGGGGAATTGCTTAGAACATCAGAAACACAAAGGGACTTGGGAGTCATTGTTTAAGATTCTCAGGTTAACGTGCAGATTTATTTGGCAGTTAGGAAGGCAGATGCAGTGTTAGCATTCATGTTGAGAGGGCTAGAATACAAGAGCAGGGATGTACTGTTGATTCTAAATAAGACTCTGGTCAGACTGCATTTGGAGTGTTGTGAGCAGTTTTGGGCCCATATCAAAGGAAGGATGTGTTGGCCTGGGAAAGGATCTAGAGGAGGTTCACAAAAATGATAGCTGGAATGAAGAGCTTGTCTAATGAAGAATGGTTGAGGATTCTGGGTCCGTATTCATTGGAGTTAGAAGGATGAGGGGGGATCTTATTGAAACTTACGGGATACTGCGAGGCCTGGATAGAGTGGACGTGGAGAGGATATTTCCACTAGTAGGAAAAACTAGAACCAGAGGGCACAACCTCACACTAAAGGGATGATCCTTTAAAACAGAGATGAGGAGGAATTTCTTCAGTCAGAGAATGATGAATCTGTGGAACTCTTTGCCGCAGAAGCTGTGGAGGCCAGGTCATTGAGTGTCTTTGAGATAGAGATAGATAGGTTCTTGATTAATAAAGGGATCAAGGGGAAAAGGCAGAAGAATGGGGATGAGAAAAATATCAGCCATGATTGAATAGCAGAATGGACTCAATGGGCCGAGTGACCTAATTCTGTTCCTGTGTCTTATGGCCTTAAGTATTGTAAACTGTGGAAAAAGTTAGTTTATTTATCAGTCACAAGTAATTGCATTCACACTGCAGTGAAGTTACTGTGAAAATCTCCTAGCTGCCCCACTACAGCGCCTGTTCGGGTACTCTAAGGGATAATTTAGCATGACCAGTGCATCTAACTAGTATGTCATTCGGACTGTGGGAAGAAACCAGAGCACCCGACAGAAACCCACGCAGACGTGGGGAGAACATGCAAACTCCACACAGTGACCCAAGTCGGGAATCGAGCCCATGTCCCTGGAGCTGTGAGGCAGCAGTGCTAACCATTGTGCCACCATGTTATGTGAATTGTCAGTGTAGAATTTCAAAAGGACATAGGCAAGTTGAGGGAGTGGTCAGATAGATGGCAGATGACCTACAATGTGGAGAATTGTAAGGTGCTGCATGAAGAACATGGAAAGACAACATAAAATAAGGCGTATAAATCTTAAGGGGGTTCAGGAGCAAAGCAACAATGGTGCATTTGTGCAGAAAGCATCAAAGATAGCAAGACAGATTGAGAGCAGTTAGTAAAGAATATAACATTCTAGGCTTTATTAATAGGAGCAAAGTGTATGAGAACAATACCGGAGATGAGGGGGTTGGACTATGAAGAGAGACTAAATAGACTGGGTCTGTACTCGTTGGAGTTTAGAAGAATGAGGGGGGATCTTATAGAGACGTATAAGACAATGAAGGGGGATGGATAGGGTAGAGGTAGAGAGATTCTTCCCGCTCAGAAAGGACAACAGGACTAGAGGGCACAGCCTCAAGATAAGAGGGGGGACAGTTTAGAACGGAGTTGAGGAGGAACTTCTTCACTCAAAGGGTGGTGAATCTCTGGAATTCTCTGCCCGTTGAAGTGGTGGAGGCTACCTCGCTAAATGTATTTAAGTCACGGGTTTTTGGTAGGCAAGGGGATTAAGGGTTATGGGGAGAAAGCGGGAAAGTGGAACTGAGCCACTTCAGATCAGCCATGATCTTATTGAATGGTGGGGCAGGCTCAAAGGGCTAGATGGCCTACTCCTGCTCCTACTTCTTATGTTCTTAACAAGGAGGCTATGCTGAGTTAATATAAGACACTAGTTAGACCTCAGCTGGAATATTGTGTGCAGTTCTGGGTGCCAAACTATAGGAAGGGTGTGAACGCATTGGAGAGACTGCAGAAGAGGTTTACAATAGTTCTTCCAGGGATAAGAACCTTCAGTTGTGAGGATAAATTGGCCAGGGACTGTTCTCCTTAGAGAGAAGAACGCTGAGGAGATTTGAAAGAGGTGTTCAAAATTATGAAGGGGCTGAACGGATTAGACAGGGAGAAACTGTTCCCACTCATTAAAGAATCAAGAATGAAAGGGCACAGATTCAAAATGATTTACAAAAGAAACAGGTATTAAGTGAGAAAAACTTTTTCATACAGTGAGTGGTTAGGGTCTGGAATGCTCTGTCTGGATGAGTGGGGGAGACAGATGCAATCAAGAATTGAAGAGGCCATTAAATAATCATTTGAATAGGAACACAGTGCAGGGGTACCAGGGACAAGCAGGAGAATTACACTAAGTCATAATGCTCACTGTGTAGACAGGATAGACCAAATGGCTGCCTCCTGCGCCATAATGGTTCTGTGGTTTGATTTGTTTATTATTCGTTTGATTTGGTATTTAATAAAACAGGACACAAAGTTGATATTTATCTTTGCAGACTCTGAAGATCCTCACTGGAGCCAGCAAGTATGACATGCGTACTAAAAGTGTTCGGCCTCACCTTGCTGAAGCTGATGCTCAGATCATTCTTGAAATCTTTGCCAGCATTGGTTCAGCCTCGACCCAGGATTCCAAAGGGCTGCTCAGTGTTATTCCTGCTGCTGTAGAGAAAATGATGAACACCTCAGGGTAAGGAGACTTTCTCAGCACCTGCTCTTTCATTGGTTTTTACCTTTCCTCACTCTGCCCCTTTTCAGATTTTTTTCTCCAAGTTAAGGATTTTAACACTGTGCTCAGAACTATGTTGTAGCAGCAAGCCCTCTTAAAGGGCACATGTCCCCAGGGTCATGTGAGCTGATTGTCCACTGGGGCAGGAGGGCCCAATTCTTGGAGCTGACCATAGGCTTTACTATCAGAGTTGATCCTGGATCTGAATGGAAACGATGCATACTGAAACACTTTGTACATCGTTTGAGTTAGTTAATAAATAGTTGCTGTTGACCTGGTAGCTAGCAATCAGAATTATCACAGATGCATTTTCTTGAATTCTGCTGATATAGGTGAAATGGGGAGTGCACTTTGACCCTTCCATTTCTTTCCTCTTGCTAAGATGCCCCTCTGGATGCTGACTGTTGTCAGCTGGCTCCGAGATAATTGCTAGAAATTATCTGCTGGCCATTCCAATGAGGAAGGTCCAACAAGTGAACTAATTCCTGTCCTTGTGCAATGTCAGCACATGCACTTTTTGTGAGAGTTATTGGATAACAATTAAGAGCAGGTGTACAGCAGAGTCTTTTAGGAAAGGAACTCTGCTGTCCTTGCTTGGTGTGGCCTACATAAGACTCCAGAGCTACAGCAACATGGTTGACTCTCAGCTGACCTCCAAGCACAACTAGGGATGGCCAGTAAACGCTGGCGAGCGAGCGGTATCCCTGTCCCATGAATGAATAAAAAAAATTGGTGAACCTCCTCAAATAGCATTGCCTCAGTATTTGTTTAAGCATTTTTGCCGTATACACTCATGCTTTTAAAACAAACTGCTGCTTTACTTGCCTCCAGCACTTGTCTCCCGCTTGCCCCTTCTCTCCGCCGACCCTAACACTGCTTCATCCCTCCTCCAACACCCGCGATCTCTGCTCCCCGCGATCTCTGCTCCCCGCGATCTCTGCTCCCCGCGATCTCTGCTCCCCGCGATCTCTGCTCCCCGCGATCTCTGCTCCCCGCGATCTCTGCTCCCCGCGATCTCTGCTCCCCGCGATCTCTGCTCCCCGCGATCTCTGCTCCCCGCGATCTCTGCTCCCCGCGATCTCTGCTCCCCGCGATCTCTGCTCCCCGCGATCTCTGCTCCCCGCGATCTCTGCTCCCCGCGATCTCTGCTCCCCGCGATCTCTGCTCCCCGCGCGCGGCCGCTTCCCTCCCCCCCCCGACCCTCCCGCTCGCCGCTTCCCTCCCTCCCCCCGACCCTCCCGCTCGTCGCTTCCCTCCCCCCCCCCGACCCTCCCGCTCGCCGCTTCCCTCCCCCCCCCGACCCTCCCGCTCGTCGCTTCCCTCCCCCCGACCCTCCCGCTCGTCGCTTCCCTCCCCCCCCGACCCTCCCGCTCGTCGCTTCCCTCCCTCCCCCCGACCCTCCCGCTCGTCGCTTCCCTCCCCCCCCCCCGACCCTCCCGCTCGCCGCTTCCCTCCCCCCCCCCCGACCCTCCCGCTCGTCGCTTCCCTCCCCCCCCCCGACCCTCCCGCTCGTCGCTTCCCTCCCTCCCCCCGACCCTCCCGCTCGTCGCTTCCCTCCCCCCCCGACCCTCCCGCTCGTCGCTTCCCTCCCTCCCCCCGACCCTCCCGCTCGTCGCTTCCCTCCCCCCCCCCCGACCCTCCCGCTCGTCGCTTCCCTCCCCCCCCCCCCGACCCTCCCGCTCGTCGCTTCCCTCCCCCCCCCGACCCTCCCGCTCGTCGCTTCCCTCCCTCCCCCCGACCCTCCCGCTCGTCGCTTCCCTCCCCCCCCCCCGACCCTCCCGCTCGTCGCTTCCCTCCCTCCCCCCGACCCTCCCGCTCGTCGCTTCCCTCCCTCCCCCCGACCCTCCCGCTCGTCGCTTCCCTCCCTCCCCCCGACCCTCCCGCTCGTCGCTTCCCTCCCCCCGACCCTTCCGCTCGCCGCTTCCCTCCCTCCCCCCGACCCTTCCGCTCGCCGCTTCCCTCCCCCTAACTGAAACCCTGGACTTTTAGTTCCCACATAGAACACTACAGCACAAACAGGCCCTTCGGCCCACGAGTTGCGCCGATCACATACCAATCTACCCACATTGTTGGATACTTGGATATTGTTCCTTTGAATGGTTTTCCCCATTACTTAGAACAGTACAGCACAGTACAGGCCCTTCGACCCTTGATGTTGTGCCGAGCTACATCCGAACCATAGATCAAGCTATCCCACTCCCTATCATTCTGGTGTGCTCTATCTGCCTATCCAGTAACCCTATCATTCTGGTGCGCTCCACGTGCCTATCCAGTAACCCTATCATTCTGGTGTGCTCCACGTGCCCATCCAGTAACCCTATCATTCTGGTGTGCTCTATCTGCCTATCCAGTAACCCTATCATTCTGGTGTGCTCCACGTGCCTATCCAGTAACCCTATCATTCTGGTGTGCTCCACGTGCCCATCCAGTAACCCTATCATTCTGGTGTGCTCTATCTGCCTATCCAGTAACCCTATCATTCTGGTGTGCTCTATCTGCCTATCCAGTAACCCTATCATTCTGGTGTGCTCTATCTGTCTATCCAGTAACCCTATCATTCTGGTGTGCTCTATCTGCCTATCCAGTAACCCTATCATTCTGGTGTGCTCTATCTGTCTATCCAGTAACCCTATCATTCTGGTGTGCTCTATCTGCCTATCCAGTAACCCTATCATTCTGGTGCGCTCCACGTACCTATCCAGTAACCCTATCATTCTGGTGTGCTCCACGTGCCTATCCAGTAACCCTATCATTCTGGTGTGCTCCACGTGCCTATCCAGTAACCCTATCATTCTGGTGCGCTCCACGTGCCCATCCAGTAACCCTATCATTCTGGTGCGCTCCACGTGCATATCCATTAACTGCTTGAATGTCCCGAAAGTGTCCGACTCCACGATCACAGCAGGTTTTGTTGGATTGAATACTGAATTGGCTTGAAATAAATCATTAGTTTGTAGCAATGAGAATGATGTGGATTTCATTCCTTTCACCAGCTAATATTTTACCCTTTAATTGCTTTCCTATTCTCCCTCTCTAGGTGCTCCTCTGCAGTTCAAGATGGCTTGTTAATTGTCATTATGCTGGTTTCTAATCACAAAAGCCTTGCAGAGTTGTTGGTATCTTGTGACATCTGCCCAATCCTGTATAACTGTATTGGAAACGGGAGCAGCTCCACAGGGAGCCATCAGCAGATGCTGGCTATCATGGCCCTCAGTAACATCTCTCTGAACCACAAACTCTCCACTGGAATTGAGAACAAAGGTAAAATAAGATGCTGTTAAAACACAAAATAATTACTTTAATGTACCTAAATGACTTAATCTTGCAGGCTATTTCTTTGTTCATTGTGCCTTTTACCTTTTTGACCAATCTGACACGTGTGACCTTGTCAAACGCCTTGGTAAAATCAACATACACTGCATCCACGTTGTTGACAAAGGGTCATCTGGGCTCGAAACATCAGCTCTTTTCTGTCTTTACAGATGCTGCCAGACCTGCTGAGATTTTCCAGCAAATTCTCTTTTGGTTTCAGATTCCAGCATCCGCAGTAATTTGCTTTTATCCACTGCGCTACCCTCATCAACCCTTACATGTCTGATTTATATCAGACTGGAGCCTCTGGGGAAATTTTTGTATGTTCTGGCTAGGTAGATGCAAGTTACTGCAACAATACAGTTTTGTATTTAGTTGATCTTGAGATTAGTTACTGTGACAAACTATTTGCCAGTTTATCCCTTTTCTGAAATTTTGGTCACTTTTCCTTGTAGGCTGATGGTCAGTTTTCCTCTATTACAGCTGAGCCTCAGAATATGATTTGTAGCCGAGAATGAACTTGAGCACTAGTGATCAATTTGGAGATGTTGGAAATTGTCTTTAATTAAAGGGAAAATATGATTTCCAAATGCTGTTCTAAATTGGATTTATTTAAAATTTCCATGAATTAACATAGCTTTGGACATCGGTTCTCATCAGTTGAGTAAATTTCTAAAGGGAGACAGAGTTGAATGACAAAAAAAAGCTTCAAAGACTAATGGTTTAATTGCAATATTATTTCTAAATAATTGATAACTCCCTGCAGGGAATATTTGTTGATTGCTTAGACAATAGTGAAATTATTCTTCAATATTTCAGGATCGAAAGAGGCCTTAAACCTGAAGGATGCAGAGTTGAAGATGCTGCTTGTGAGCTTAAAGGAGCGGAGTGGCACCAAAGAGATCATTCTTTCTCTGGAGCGTTGGATTTGTGATGAGACAACTGGGCTGGAATCTCAGATTGCAGATATTATGAAGGATAAAGAAGCCTTCCAGTCACTGGTGCAGGGATTGGACCATTTCCGCTCAGAAAAGGCTGTACAACAGGCTATCATTCGGTGAGTGATGTGGTTAACTAGGTTGGCCAGACAGAGAGTAAAGCTCCAACTGGCCTACAGAACGAGGTTCGTCTCCCAACAGATGATATCTTTCATCAAATCGTGGACAAAAAGCTGAACCCAAGAGGTGAGGGAAAAGTGACTGACCTTGACACCAAGAATTCCCAGCAAAGTTATGGTCACTGGTAATCAGAAGGAGAAATCTCCACTGGTTGGAGGCATTTCTAGCACAAAGGAAGGCATTCATCATTGTTGGAGGTCAATCATCTAAACTCCAGAACATCACTGCAGGATTTGCTCAGGGTAGTGGCCAAAGTCCAACCATCTTTACATCTTTAACTGCTTATGTCCCTTATTGAAGAGCAGAGAATGTGCGACAAGACCTGGGTGTCCTTGTACATTAGTCACTGAAGGTAAACGTGCAGGTGCAGCAGGTGATAAAGAAGGCAAATGGTATGTTGACCTCCATAGCAACAGGATTTGAGTACAGGAGCAGAGATGTTTTGCTGAAATTATATCGGGCCTTGGTGGGGCCACACCTGAAATATTGCGTGCCCTTTTGGTCTCCTTATCTGAGGAAGGATGTTCTTGCTATAAAGGGAGTACAGCCAAGGTTTACCAGGCTGATTCCTGGGATGGCAGGTTTGAGGAGAGATTGAGTCAGTTAGCTTTATATTTGCAAGAGTTCAGAAGAATATAGGGGGGGTGGGATTCTCATAGAAACTGTATAAAATTCTGATAGACAGGATAGATGCAGGAAAGATGTTCATAGTCTAAGTATACAGGGTAAAACCTTTAGGACTGAGGTATGAAGAAATTTCTTCACCCAGAGAGTGATGGGCACGTGGAATTTGCTACTACAGAAAGCAGTTGAGGCCAAAGCTTTGAATGTTTTCAAGAAGGACTTAGATACAACTCTTGGGACAAAAGGATCAAAAGATATGGGTGGGGGAGGCAGGATCAGGCTATTGAGTTGGATGATCAGCCATGATCATAATGGATGATAGAGCAGGCTCGAGGGGTCAAATGGCCTACTTCTGCTCCTATTTTCTATGTTCTTATGTTTTTGTCAATAATCCTCTGTCTGTCATAAGGTCAAAAGTTGGGGATGATCGCTGATTGCCTAATGTTCAGTACCCTTGCGAAGACTCAGATTCTGAAGCACCCACGTCCATATGCAGGTGGACTTGGACAGCATTCAAGCTTGGGCTGTTAATAAATGGCGTTTTAATCGAGGAGTCCCCTTCTGTTCTTGGGCTGGCTGCATATTGAATAAAAATGTTCTCCAATGCATTTTAAGAATTCTGCACCCATTTTAGATTTCATACTGATATCCCCATTTATTAGTCAGTTCACAGTTCTTAATGCTCTTTTGTGACTCCCTCCCTTTTTATCCCACCTTAAAGCCTGTACCCAGGAATGTCAATCTGCCATTTCTTCAAGTCTTCCCTTCATTGAGCTAAGTTTTGGTAATAACTATAATACTGCATTTTCAAGTGCCCATTTGTGCCCTCAGTTGATCTGCTTTATTCACTGACCTCCATACATTGAAGTATATATAAATAATCATAACTCCTTTGTTTTGCTAGGACCTACTTATAGTTTTAAGTAAATTATATTTGTATTTGTGGTTGTTCGGAACAAGAAATACCTTTAAGTTTAGTTCATATTGTTTTATTTATGTTAAGAAAAGTGAAACTTGGGTTTGGTTTCACAGTTTTTTTTGGGAGTCTGGGCCCTGTTTGTATAAGTGCATTTTAATTATGTTTTATAACTGTTGAAGCGAAGAAATGAGTTACCAAAGAGCTAGTAGTTTAGGGAAATTAAAACAGATTCAAAAAGTAGCAAAGAAGTTGGTGTTTCTTGGAGGATCAGAGGAGAGACCCAGACAGATAAGCAGAGACAAGAAACGCAGTTTCAGTCAGTATTGCTATATATGGAGTGAAGACAAAAAAGTGTCTATTGCTGAAAGTGATGTCAGACAGCTGAAGAAATTAGTTTGAGGAACTCCTACATATTGCTCTCAAGTTAAAGTAATTGTGAACTTAGAGTGAGTTTTGCGGATCTCAAGGACTTACAGTGAATGTCGAGAAGTCTGCTGGAAAAGAAAGCTCTTTGCAGCTGAACCAGTTCTGTCCTTGGTGTGGAAATATTCAAACCTCTTCATTGGAGTGTTGGGTCTGTAAGGGTATTATTGGGATGAAAGAGGTAACTTTTTCTTCTTGGTGTCTGTGTTGCCATCTTTCCAACTTTTTATTGTCTGTTATACAGTTAGTATTTCTTGTTTAATAAATATTTATCTTTTTGTTAAAGAGTCAACAGCAGAGTCTTGTAAAACTATTCAATAAATATCTTCCATGGTTTTTAAAAAATATGATCTATTAATCCAGGCTGCATTCTGGTTGGTAAAAAAAATCAGCCAGGATTACAACAGTCTGTTTGTTAGCCTTTCTTGATTGGTATTGAAGAGCTCAAGAGGTTAGTCCTGAATAATGTCTCTTGTTTGGATTTTTTTCAGAATTCTGAGCAAGTTTTTGGATAATTATCTGGAAGACCTGTTGCCCTGGCATGAAAGCATTGAACCATGTCTGTCATCTATGACTGCGTACACTAATGATCGAGAGGTATGGTGGAACGGTTTCTATTTTCTCATGCTAATCCTGTTGTGTTCTCTGCTCTCCTGGTCCCTTCTAAGCTACCTAGACTATAAATATACATACCTTCTATCTGTGTCCATACTGTATTGAGTCAGGATTCATTACATTGTCAAAAAAGCAAATTACGGTGGATACTGCAATCTGAAACAAGAAGAGAAAATGCTGGAAAATTGCAGCAGGTTTGACAGGATTTGTGGAGAGATGACTTGTCACCAGACTCGTTGTCAGTTGAGAGTCATCCAGACTTGAAATGTTGGCTCTGTTCTCTCTCCACAGATGCTGTCAGATCTGAGATTTTCCAGCATTTTCTGTTTTTGTTTTATTGCACTGTCTCAATTTCATTTCCATTCTCTCCATATGGTTAATAACAGTGGAACTTGTTATATTGCATTTTCCCATCCTTCTATAATCAATCGGCTTTTAAAATTCAGGTTGACGTTGTTTGACTTTCGAATCTTCGCTCTCTATGTTTTCATGTTTGACATTGTCTTAATTTGTGCATTTGGCAATTAATCTTTCTCAATTGTATAAAGTATATTTGATAAAGCAGCAAATATGCAGAAGCATATTACTGTGTGTTTGCTCATGTAATCCTGTAAAAAGATAATCTGGCATCTATTAACCTGAAATGCAGCTGTAATTTGTACAAAGTGGGGTGGGGGACTTGAACTCCATCATGCCTCGGTCTTGCCACCACTGAGTGAGCTGCTCGCATCCTGAAGAGCATGAAGAGCATTTAGAGTGGCAAAAAGTAGTGGGCAAGAAGAGGATTGGGAGAGGTTCAAATATCAACAAAGAATGACGAAGAAGTTGATAAAGAAAGGAAGGATAGACTATGAATCTAGGCTAGCGGTAAGTATAAAAAAGGATAGTGAGAGTTTTTATAAATATATAAAAAGGAGGAGGCTGGCTAGGGTGAACGTTGGACCCTTAGAGGATGAGAGGGGGGATTTAGTGGTGGGGGATGAGCAAATGGCTGAGGCCTTGAATAACCTTTTTGTTTCGGTCTTCATGGAGGAGGACGCGAATAGTTTGCCGGGAGTTAACGATGGAAAGATGGTAGGAGTGGAGGGCCTGAATGAGATCATTGTTACTAGAGAGGTAGTGCTCGACAGACTAGAGGGACTGATGGTGGACAAGTCCCCAGGACCAGATGGAATGCATCCAAGGGTTCTGAAGGAAATGGCAGAGGTGATAGTGGATGCCTTAGTGATTATTTTCCAAACCTCGCAGGATTCCGGGGAAGTGCTGGAAGATTGGAAAACGGCTAATGTTACGCCGCTGTTTAAAAAGGGTAGCAGGCAAAAGGCAGGGAATTATACGTCTGTTGTAGGAAAAATGCTTGAATCCGTCATCAAAGAGGAAATAGTGAGGCATCTTGAGAAGAATTGTTTGATAGAGCAGACGCAGCACAGATTCGTTAAGGGGAAGTCGTGTCTGACGAATTTATTGGAATTCTATGAGGGTGTGTCTAGTGCGGTGGATAGAGGGGAACCGGTGGATGTGGTGTTTCTCGATTTTCAGAAGGTGTTTGATAAGGTGCCGCACAAAAGGTTATTACAGAAGGTTAGGGGGCATGGAGTTGGGGGTAAGGTGTTAGTGTGGATAAAGGATTGGCTGTCAAATAGGAGGCAGAGAGTGGGTGTCAATGGGTGCTATTCGGATTGGCGGTTGATGACTAGTGGAGTGCCCCAGGAATCGGTGCTGGGGCCTCAGCTATTTACCATTTATATAGATGATCTGGAGGAGGGAGCTGAGTGTAAGGTGTCGAAATTTGCTGATGACACAAAGATAAGTGGAACGCCAAATTGTGCAGAGGGTGTGGAAAGTCTGCAGAGGGATCTAGATAGGCTGAGCGAGTGGGCGAGGACCTGGCAGATGGAATACAATGTTGGCAAGTGTGAGGTTATCCACTTTGGTAGGAATAATAGTAGGAAGGACTACTACTTAGAGGGCGAAAAGCTGCAGCATGCTACGGTGCAGAGGGACCTGGGGGTCCTTGTGCATGAGTCGCAAAAACCCAGCCTGCAGGTGGTCAGGAAGGCAAATGGGATGTTGGCCTTCATAGCGAGGGGGATTGAATATAAAAGTAGGGAGGTCTTGCTGCAACTGTACAGGGCACTGGTGAGGCCGCAGCTGGAGTACTGTGTGCAATTTTGGTCGCCACACTTGCGCAAGGATATTTTGGCCTTGGAGTGAGTGCAGAGGAGGTTCACTAGGCTGATACCGGAGTTGAGGGGGTTGAGCTATGAAGAGAGGCTGAATAGACTGGGCTTGTACTCGTTAGAGTTTAGAAGGATGAGGGGGGATCTTATTGAGACGTGTAAGATGATGAAAGGGATGGATAGGATAGGGGTGGAGAGGTTCTTCTCGCTCAGAAAGGACAGTAGGACTAGAGGGCACAGCCTCAAGATAAGCGGGGGGGGGGCCAGTTTAGAACAGAGTTGAGGAGGAACTTCTTCACTCAAAGGGTGGTGAATCTCTGGAATCCTCTGCCCGTTGAAGTGGTGGAGGCTACCTCGCTAAATATATTTAAAGACACGTGTAGATAGGTTTTTGGTAGGCAAGGGGATTAAGGGTTATGGGGAGAAAGCGGGAAAGTAGAACTGATCCACTTCAGATCAGCCATGATCTTATTAAATGGCGGGGCAGGCTCGAAGGGCTAGATGGCCTACTCCTGCTCCTATTTCTTATGTTCTTATAAATATCAGACTGGATCTGTGGCTGATGATGGGAGTGGGAAAAGAGGGAAAGAATGTACTTAACCTTGTACTCACCAATTTATATGTCTCAAATGCTTCTGTCCATGTCAGTGTTGGTAAGAGTGACTACTGCAGCGCTGTAGTAGAGTTCGCAGTCGTGCCATATCCAGCTGTGAATAAAGAACAAAGTACAGCACAGGAAACAGGCCCTCCGGCCCTCCAGGCCTGTGGCGCTCATTGGTCCAACTAGATTATTCGTTTGTATCCCTCCATTCCCAGTCTGCTCATGTGACTGTCCAGGTAAGTCTTAAACGATGCCAGCATGTCTGCCTCCACCACCCTACTTGGCAGTGCATTCCAGGCCCCCACCACCCTCTGTTAAAAAAAAAAAGGTCCCTCTGATATACCTCGCCCCTCTCACCTTGAGCCCATGACCCCTTGTGATCGTCACCTCCGACCTGGGGAAAAGTTTCCCACTGTTCACCCTATCTATACCCTTCATAATTTTATACACCTCTATTAGGTCTCCCCTCATTCTCTGTCTTTCCAGGGAGAACAACCCCAGTCTACCCAATCTCTCCTCATAGCTAAGACCCTCCATACCAGGCAACATCCTGGTAAACCTTCTCTGCACTCTCTCCAAAGCCTCCACGTCCTTCTGGTAGTGCGGTGACCAGAACTGGACACAGTACTCCAAATGTGGCCTAACCAGTGTTCTATACAGCTGCAACATCAGACTCCAGCTTTTATACTCTATACCCTGTCCTATAAAGGCAAGCATGCCATATGCCTTCTTCACCACCTTCTCCACCTGTGCTGCCACCTTCAAGGATTTATGGACTTGCACACCTAGATCCCTCTGTGTTTCTATACTCTTGATGGTCCTGCCATTTATTGTATAACCCCCCCCCCCCCCACATTAGTTCTTCCAAAATGCATCACTTCACATTTATCTGGATTGTATTCCATCTGCCATTTCTCCGCCCAATTTTCCAGCCTATATATCTTGCTGTGTTGTTCGACAATGTTCATCGCTATCCACAAGTCCAGCCATCTTCGTGTCATCTGCAAACTTGCTGATCACACCAGTTACACCTTCTTCCAGATCATTTATATATATCACAAATAGCACAGGTCCCAGTACAGAGCCCTGCAGAACACCACAGGTCACAGACCTCCAGCCGGAAAAAGACCCTTCGACTGCTACCCTCTGTCTCCTGTGGCCAAGTCAGTTCTCTGTCCATCTAGCCACCTCTCCTTGTATCCCATGAGCCTTAACCTTCTTAACCAACCTGCCTTGAGGGACTTTGTCAAACGCCTTACTGAAATCCATATAGACGACATCCACGGCCCTTCCTTCGTCAACCGTTTTTGTCACCTCCTCAAAAAACTCCACCAAATTTGTAAGGCACGACCTCCCTCTTACAAAGCCATGCTGTCTGTCACGAATGAGATTGTTCCATTCTAAATGCGCATACATCCTATCTCTGAGAATCCTCTCCAACAACTTCTCCACCACGGACGTCAAGCTCACTGGCCTATAATTACCTGGGTTATCCCTGCTACCCTTCTTAAATAATGGTACCACATTCACTATTCGCCAATCCTCAGAAACCTCAGAAACCTATGTCCAATGAGGAGACAAAGATTTCCGTCGGAGGCCCAGCAATTTCATCTCTTGTCTCCCTGAGCAGTCTGGAATGATGGTGGATGGTTAAAGAAGTCATTGGAAGTGGAGGCTCCACAAATTTTCCCATTCTCAAGCCTAAGGAAAGCCTAACATGTCACTGCAAAAGACAAATCTGAAGTATTTGCAACCATCTTTAGCTAGAAATGCCAAGTGGATGATCTAGCTCTGATTCCTCTCATGGCCCGCTATATCATCATTGCCAGTTTTCATCCAATTCAGTTCACTCCGTGTGATTGCGAAACGGCTGAACTCAGCTGTTGTGCTGAAGACTTGTGGCAGAGCTTGCTGTATCCTTAGCAAAACTGTTCCATGACAGCAGCAACATCTTGGCGTGTCCTATTCACAAAAATCAGGACAAAAAATGACTGTCCCATCAGTCAAAGTGCTGGAAGTTGTCATTGACAACGTAGCCAAGCACTTAGCACTGTGCAGTTTGGGTTCTGCTAGAACAAAAACAAAACACTGTGGATGTTGGGAAATTGATATAAAAGCAGGAAGTATTCAGCAGGTCAGGCAGCATTTCATCCAGGCAAAGAGCAAAATAGAGTTCATGTTTTAGGTGATGACATTTAATCAAACCTTGTATTCTACCAAGACCGCTGATCTCATCACAGCCTTGGCCCAAACATGGACAAAGGAACTCAGTTCCAAAACTGGGGTGAGCGAGAGTGCTCTTGACATCAAGGCAGCATTGGGTACAATTATCCCAGCAAAATTGAAGTCATTGGGAATCAAAGGGGAAAAAGAACTCTGCCATGGCTGCAATCCTATCGAGCATAAATGAAGATGGTTATTGTTGTTGGAAGCCTGTCTTGTCAGTCCAAGGAGATCACTGCAGGAGTTCATCAGGGTAGTGTCCTAGGCCCATCTTCAGTTGCTTCATCAATGACCCTTTCTTCCATCATAAGGTCAGAAGTGGGGATGTTCACAGATGATTGCACAGTGTTCAATATTCTTCATGACTACATGGCACACCACGTGGACTGTTAGTAGGGAGTTCCAACCAACAATGATGGAGTGGTGATATATTTCCATGTCGGGTGGTATATGGCCTTGGAGGGAGATTTGCAGTTGTTCCTAGGCTGCTCTTGACCTTCCATAGGATAGGAGTTGAGAGTTTGGAAGGTGTTGTTCAAGGACCCTTGGTGAATTGTTGCTCTCACCAAATCAATTTGATTTATTATTGTTATATGTTTTGAGACACACTGAAAAGTATTGATTCTTGCATGCTATACAGACAAAACATACTGTCAATAAAGTTTAAAGTTTATTTATTAGTGTCATAAGTAGGCTTACACTAACACTGCAATGAAGTTACTGTGAAATTCCCCTATCACCACAATTTGGTGCCTGTTCAGGACTGGATAGTGTACAGAGCAGAGAAGGAAGGGAGCGGTTGCAGAATATAGTGTTGTAATTACAGAGAGGGTGTAGAGAAAGAGCAATGTAATATATGGTAGGTCCATTCTTGCATGTTGTAGATGGTGCACAATGCTGGCAATATATGCTGGTGATGGAGGTTTTAAAGTTTATTTGTTAGTGTCACAAGTAGGCTTTCATTAACACTGTAATGAAGCCACTGTGAAAATCCCCAAGTCACCACTCTGGCACCTGTTTGGGTACACTGAGGGAGAATTTAGCGTGGCCAATGCACCTAACCAGCACGTCTTTCAGACTGTGAAAGGAACCCTTGCAGACATGGGGAGAACATGCAGATTCCACACAGAGTGACCCAAGCCAGGAATCAAACCTGGTCCTGGGTCCCTGGTGCTGTGAGGCAGCAGTGCTAACCCCTATGCCAATTGGGAGTGTAGGCCTGAGGCCTGCAGTTACTAATTTTGACAGTGTCAAAAAAAAAATGTTGGAAAGCTGGCAGTGGGACCAGCAAGCTGCGCACCATTCTTCCAGTCTGACTTGACACATTGTCAAAAAAGAGAAAATTCCACTGACTGTCTTTTACTTGGCTAAGTTAATTGTTACACTCCTTATTCATGTTAATATAATTTGTAGTAAAGTTCTCTGTTGCTGAGTCTGTTTTTCTTTAAAATCATTACTGGGAACTGTGACTCTTTGTGGTTGAATGAATGTACAGACTGGAGGAATTTCTTTGAGGAGAGACTAAATCTTAGGACTATATTCACTGGAGTTTAGAAGATCGAGAGGGATCTCATAGAAACTTATATAATTCTAAATGGGTTAGACAGGTAGATTCAGAAAGGATGTTTCCAACGGTGGGGAAGTCCAGAACTAGGATCACAGTTTGAGGATAAGGGATAAATCTTTTAGAACTGAGGTGAGGAGAAATTTCTTCAGCCACAGAGGGTGGCGAATGTGTGGAATTCACTCCCACAGAATGTAGCTGAGGTCAATGTCTGATTTCAACAAGAAATTAAATAGCTCTTGATGGGGCAAAAAGGCTCAAGGGGAATGGAGGGAAGGCGCGTTATCAGAATATTGTATTTGATGATCAACCACGACAATGTCAGAGCAGGCTTGAAGGGCCAAATGGCCGACTCCTGTTTCTAGTTTCTATGTTTCTACATGCCTGCTGGTGATAAAACAGCCATCATATTGTCAGTTTGCTTTTCCATGCTTTTAAACATGTTTACTTTTACTGGAGAAAGTGTAACCCTTCAGCCTTTTTCTGTCAGATCATGGAACAATAGAACAGATGCTTTGTATTTATGTCTCTTATGAATGACAACTGTTAAATGATGTTGAAGGGTTTTAAAGACCCTTTAACCTCAAAACATGTCAACTTTAAAAGATTATCGACAGTATTACATTACCAAGTGCAAGTTCATTTTTGGTCAAATCCTAAACACCTTGATAAAATTTTGCCCTCGGGACTGTTCTCAAACTTGTGCAGTTTAAAATGTGATAGGCCAACCTAATAGAATTTTTTTGCAGTCCAAGTTATGAGCCGTTGTACCCGCACACCGTTTCTGAAAGTGCCAAAGTACAGTAGTTTCACCTATTGTTCGTATTTGAGTTGGGCAGGAGGCGTCAGTAATTTTCTACTCATGGAAGGACAGCTCTACTGAATCACAGTCTGCTTTTTATCCCACTATTTCTTGAGGATGTGGGTTGTTGCTGGTTATTGGGAATGTTATGTTACCCAAGCTGGGATAAAAGCACATTGTTGCGAATGCTGGAATCTGAAATAAAACAGAAAATGACAAAGGGTCATCCAGAGTTGAAATGTTGGCTCTATTCTCTCTGTTTGATGTTGTCAGACCTGCTGAGATTTTCCAGCATTTTCTGTTTTTGTTATTCAAGTTGTGTGTTGGCTTTGACCATGCCAGCAGCCTGTTGAAGTGCCATTCTAACCTCCACATACACATCCTTTCCAACCAAAGCATTCCCTGCTGGAGTGGGAGCTCTGACTAATGTATTTTTCTTTCCTTGCTGGTGTCAATGGATACAGTTTTCAGTTGCAGTGTTCTGACTCAAATTGGTTAATTCACTCCAATCTGGAACTTAAATTGTAGATTTTTATAGTTTGACATCTTAATAGCAGTGCATAAAATTAGCTGTGCTAATTTTAATCAAAACCCTCCCAATAATGGGTATTTTAAATGTTTTTAATATCTTTGCCTTCAGGTACTACAGGATTTCATTAGGTTTCTGCACAGGCTAGCAACCGTGAACAAGGATTATGCAGTTGTCATGTGTCGGCTTGGGTCAAAAGAAACTCTGTCCAAGGCCTTGGATAAACACAGTTCAGCTTTATTACTGGCTGCAGAGCTTCGAGATCTTGTCAGTGACTGTGAGAAATATGCAAGCCTTTACAAGAAAATGACTACCAGTATCCTGGCTGGTTGTATACAGGTAATTACTTTGTTCTGTTACTTTCTTTTCAGTGCTTTCAATGCTTCCTGCTTTGGAGTCCACTTCCACTGGCTGCTGCTGCCATTGCAGAACCTTGCAGTAATAAGTCTACACAGTGTGTTGACAATTTGTTTTACCCATGCAGTCAAGCCTGTTCTTATCCTGGCCTGATATCTGTCCAAGGATCTCCAGATTGGTGTGAGTAAATTAACATTGGGGAAAAATTGCTGCCTTTAGGGGGCACAGCCTCAAGATAAAGGGGGGGCGGTTTAGAACAGAGTTGAGGAGGAACTTCTTCACTCAAAGGGTGGTGAATCTCTGGAATTCTCTGCCCGTTGAAGTGGTGGAGGCTGCCTCGCTAAATATTTTTAAGACGCGGTTTGATGGGTTTTTGATAAGAGAGGGGATTAAGGGTTATGGGGAGAGGGCGGGAACGTGGAACTGAGCCACGACAGATCAGCCATGATCTTATTGAATGGCGGGGCAGGCTCGAAGGGCTAGTTGGCCTACTCCTGCTCCTATTTCTTATGTTCTTAAGCCCCGATACCCACCATTTCACCCTGTCTGAGATGAAGTAACCCAACACTCACCAGTGAATGAGCCTGAGATGCGGCTCAGAATTGTACCTGGTGATGTAAATTACCTATCCAAGGAGGAATCACATTAGTTCAATACCATCCGTATGTCCTTGCATACTATACCTCAAGGAATTTAATATTGCTGCGATATGTTGCTGAAGCTTTTGTCTTGCACTCACCAGGACAAATGCAAGAAAACAAATTTCGTAACATGTCAAAATGTCTCTTTTCAGCAACATTCAAATTCTACCAAATGACTAAACATATATCGGGAACTGATGGAATCATAGAGGTTTACAGCATGGAAACAGGCCCTTCAGCCCAACTTGTCCATGCTGCCCTTTTTTTAAAACCCCTAAGCTAATCCTAATTGCCCGCATTTGGTCCATATCCCTCTATACCCATCATACCCATGTAACTATCTAAATGCTTTTTAAAAGATAAAATTGTACCCGCCTCTACTACTACCTCTGGCAGCTTCTTCCAGATACTCATCATCCTCTGTGTGAAAAAATTGCCTCTCTGGACACTTTTATACCTCTCCCCTCTCACCTTAAACCTCTAGTTTTAGATTCCCCTATCTTTGGGAAAGATATTAACTATCTACCTTGTCTGTGCCCCTCATTATTTTATAGACCTCTGTAAGGTCATCCCTCAGCCTCCTACGCTCCAGAGAAAAAGTCCCAGTCTATTCAGCCTCTCCTTATAACTCATCAAGTCCCGGGAGAATCCTAGTAAATCTTTTCTGTACTCTTTCTAGTTTAATAATATCCTTTCTATAATAGGGTGACTAGAATTGCACACAGTATTCCAAGTATGGCCTTACTAATGTCTTGTACAACTTCAACAAGACATCCCAACTCCTGTATTTAGTGTTCTGACCAATGAAACCAAGCATGCCCAATGCCATCTTCACCATTCTGTCCATCTGTGACTCCACTTTCAAGAAGCTATGAACTTGTACCCCTAGATCTCTTTGTTCTGTAACTCTCCCCATTGCCTTACCATTAACTGAGTAAGTCCTGCCCTGGATCAGTCTACCAAACTGCATCATCTCGCATTTGTCTAAATTAAACTCCTAAACTGGCCCGTAATTTTCTGCTGTCTTTATTGGGAGTTACATTTGTTACTTTCCAATTTAATGGAACCTTCCCTGAATCTAGGAAACTTTGGAAAATTAAAACTAATGCATCAACTATCTCGCTAGCCATTTCTTTCAAGCCCCTAGGATGGAATTCATCAGGACTTGGGCACTTGTCAGCCTACAGATTGTTCATTACCACTTCCCTGAAGATTTGTAATTTCCTTCCTTCCATTTCCTCACTTAGTCATTTCTGGGATGTTAGTTGTATGCTCTATACTTAAGACTGTAGAGCATTTAATAGATATGGGTATGAGGTGTACATAAACTGTATTCCTGGTGGTCAATAAAAGGGACGTATTTGATGGGATTAATTTTTTTTTGTTCTACCGTGTATTTGATTTTTTTTAAACTCTTCCAGATGGTTTTGGGACAAATTGAGGAGCATAGACGCAGCCATCAGCCAATCAATATCCCTTTCTTTGATGTATTCCTGAGGAACCTCTGTCAAGGTCTGTCCGAACGGCTCAATGATAACAGACTGAATCACGGCAAGTTTAAATTACACGTGGGGCTAAAAGAGAGCATCTCTTTTCTACTTCAATACCTTATTAAAATGAAAGCATTCTAAAGCAATTTTGTTTTTCTGCCTGTTTGATGGAAATGTGCGTGAATAGCTGAACTCTATTGGAGTTATCTGCTTTCAGAATCCATGTATTCGCAGCATTGAATTCCATGAAATTTGACTCCAGAATGGATGGTGTTATAATGAACGCTGTCTCATGACAGATTTAGCAGGCAGTATTTGATGTCAGTATTGAACCTGTATTTGTATGGAGTCCATCTGGAACACTTTTGGAAGCTCTGGCCACCTAATCACTGGAAGAATATTATTGTCTTGAAAAGATTAAAATAGCAACAGCAAGAATTAGTCTGGGTATCAGGAATTTAAAATCTAAGGCATAAGTTTAAGGGGATCAGACTGATTTAGTTTCTTTGGAAAGTGGAAATTTGGGCAATAAATAATTAGACAAAAAACAAATACAATTAAATAGATGGGTCTAAGTACTCATCAGTAACTAGACAGTTAAGAGGCACAACTGTACACTGATTGCCTGAAAGGAAAATGTGATCAAAAACAAATCAACCACTAATAGGTAGAAATTTTAATCTGGCACTTTGCAGCTAACCTGAAATTTACACATGAGACAGAATTAAAAGCTAAGTGTAAGAAAGGATGTAGAGAGCAGCTTTTGCACCTGGAGGTCAGAAAGCTGCATTACACAGCTATGATGCGAAGGTTGACCCCTTTTGAGAAATAACTGTGAACCACTCAAAGAGGAATACCTCACCTCATAACCTATTAAAAGCGTGTGGGAAGGAGTGAACTGTTCTTCTGTAACGTTTAATGGTTAACTAACACAGAAATACCTGACTCAATGGCAGAGAGAAGCCCAGCTCCCACATGCTATTCAGTTGGTTCAGCTAAGAGTTGTGGGCTGGAACTGATTTCCTGAGGCCTTTTGGGTTCTCTGCATACTGCTGTGAAAAATGGCCTTTGTTATACAGTCCAAAGCACAAAATGGCCAACCTGCTCATTTAGAAGAGTCATTCTTCTATGAAGCAAAGAAACAAATTAAGTTGCAGCCTTTTGAAAGGGTCCCTGAGTTTCAGACCTTTCAAAGGTTTGGTTACGTAGTCCAAGAATTATTGATGACTCTTGGTGACTGATTCAAAGATAACACAGTTCAACAATGTTTAAACACTCTTGAAGTCACTGCATACAGCTGTGGAGTCAGCTGTACACAGTGACTTCTTGAAAGAACATTTTTAAAATTTAAAGGATTTTAAATTTAACAATTTTCCTTAAAACCTACAATATCATAACCTCACAGCCCTGATGCGGAGATGCCACATCAGCTGTAACAACTGTTCTGGGCCAAATGCCTAAAACGTTTATATTCTAATTTACAGCAATTGTTCCAGTAAACACAAGAGGTGCCTAGGATTCCAAACATAACCCTTCAGTTTCGGGATGTATGCAGGAATAAACTGCCTTTGAAAATTTTAAGAAATTGGTTAGCATCTTCTTCCCACCTGCCTTACGTGACTACTTTAACCCAAATTCCCTCACTCAAACATACGTTGTCATCCTCAGTGCGTTTTTCAAGTGTTGCTCTACAGAGAGGAACATTGATTCATCAGCTGGGGCTGGGGGGGTGGTTGGCAGTCAGGGGGGTTTCCTCACCCATGTTTAACCTAATGCCATCAGACCTCCTGAGGTGCAGAGTCAGTGTTGAGCTCCTCCAGGGCTACTCCCTTCTACCTATATACTGTACTAGGCCACCTCTGATGAGACATGACGTACCCAGGGAATGATCTTGGAAGCTTCTGGAACATTAACTGGAAAATATGATGTTGTGCGTATGGCTACGTCAGGCCATTACTTAACATATCTGTACGACAATTCTGCTAATTTGGGCACAGACCTCCAGATGTTAATAAGGAGGACTTTGCAGGGTTCCTTTGGTTTTATTGTATTACTTTTCTGTAGTGGCTTTGTATAACTGAGTGACTTGTTAGAACATTACAGAGGACAGTTCAGAGTCAAGCAGATTGCTGTGGGCCTGGAGTCAGCATAGGCCAGACCAGGTAAGGATGGCAAATTTCCTTCTTAAAGGGAATGAGTGAACCAGTGGGTTTTTAACCACAATCCAGTAGCATCATGGACATAATTAATTCCATACCTCCAGGGCATTAAGATTCTGGATTAGTCATCCAGAAACATTGCTAGTATTATATCACCTACAGGAGAGGATAGGTAGGGAGAAGATGTCACAGTCTAATAGTGAAGGGTTAGCCATTCAGAATGGAACTGAGACGAATGTAAATCTTTGGAATTCTCTTCCCCAGATGCCTGTGTGTACTCTGTCGTTGATTATGTTGAGGCCAGTGTTGATAGATTATAAGATACTAAGGGAATTGAGGAATGAGCAGAAAGGTGAAATTGAGGTAGAAGATCAAATGTTATTTAGTTGATTGACAGAGCAGGCTCAAAGACTAAATGGCCTGGCCTACTCCTGTTCTTATATCTTGTGTTCTTAGCCATATTGACTTAACTGTGATTAATATTGTTGAGTATTGATACTGAAAGCTTAATCCAAATGACAGCTCCTGTTTTCAGACCTTTTAATGACTAGCAGATATATGGAGGAGGCAATTCAGTCTCAGGATTTTAGTGGAGACATTTATAGACCACTTGCACTGAGGGAGTCACAGAGACCTCTTGACTTGATCAAGCCAGCAATCTCTGATACTGCATTTAACTGTTTTTGAGTATTTTTGTTCTCACGTCTTGTAGTTTAAACTGTTAAGATGTTGTATAGGTTGTTTCCCTGGCTGGTGGTTACTATATTCCTTCCTTTCTTACTGTTCATCATTGTGTAGGTTCCAGTGTGGAGTTGAAAGAGGACAAGTGTTGGGAGAAGGTGGAGGTTTCCTCCAATCATCACAGAGCGAGCAAGCTAACTGACAAGAACACCAAAACATACTGGGAATCAAATGGCAGCACAGGGTCCCATTACATTAACATCTACATGCACAAAGGGGTGGTCATCAGGTAAGTGTCAGGAACCTAGACTTTGAGCTTAGGCATGTGTAAAGCGCACATTGACTTGTTACATTAGGTCTGTTAAAGGATATTTCCCTCTACACAGAGCTGATGAGAATACACCAACAACTGCTGACTCATCTAATTTGCCATCTAGCAGTCCTATTTATCTGAATAAACACTTTTCCTATGCACAGTTCTACAAATTGGTGAATTGGCAAGTAATTTAAACTTAATCTTTTTATTGCTAGATGCAAGAGTGGCACGGTGGTTAACACTGCTGCCTCACAGCACCAAGGACCCGGATTCGATTTCAGTCTTGGGTGACTGTCTGTGCGGCGTTTGTACATTTTTCCTGTGTCTGAGTGGGTTTTCTCTGGGTGCTCTGGTTTCCTCCCGCAGTTCAAAGATGTGCAGATTAGGTAGCTTGGCCATGTTAAATTGCTGCTTAGTGTTCCAAGAAGTGTAGGTTAGAAAGTTAGTGGGGTAAATATGAGGAGTTATGGTTAGGCCTGGGTAAGATGCTCTGTTGTAGAGTTGGTGCTGACCTGATGGGCTGAGTGGCCTTCTGCACTGTAAGGGTTCTATGAAGAGTTGAAACTTCTGTGGTATTGTGTATGGGTAATTGTGACCAAGTATTGTCTTGAGTTTTAGCAAGTCATAAAGAACAAAGAACAGTACAGCACAGGAAACAGGCCCTTTGGCCCTCTAAGCCTGTGCCGCTCATTGGTCCAACTAGACCATTGGTTTATGTCCCTCCATTCCCAGGCTGCTCATGTGACTATCCAGGTAAGTCTTAAACGATGCCAGCATGTCTGCCTCCACCACCCTACTTGGCAGTGCATTCCAGGCCCCCACCATCCTCTGCGTAAAAAAAGTCCCTCTGATATCGGAGGTATACCTCTCACCTTGAGCCTGTGACCCCTCGTGATCGTCTCCTCCCTCCTGGGAAAAAGCTTCCCACTATCAACCCATAAGAACATAAGAAATAGGAGCAGGAGTAGGCCACCTAGCCCTTTGAGCCTGCCCTGCCATTCAATAAGATTATGGCTGATCTGAAGTGAATCAGTTCCACTTTCCCGCTTTCTTCCCATAACCCTTAATTCCCTTGTCTATCAGAAACCTATCTAACCATGACTTAAATATATTCAACGAGGTAGTCTCCAGCACTTCAACGGGCAGAGATTCACCACCCTTTGAGTGAAGAAGTGCCTCCTCGACTCTGTTCTAAACTGCCCCCCCCCCCCAACTTATTTAGAGGCTGTGCCCTCTAGTTCTGCTATCCTTTCTAAGCAGGAAGAATCGCTCTACCTCTACCCTATCTAGCCCCTTCATTATCTTGTAAGTCTCTATAAGATCCCCCCTCAGCCTTCTAAACTCTTAACGAGTACAGGCCCAGTCTATTCAATCTCTCTTCATAAGCTAACCCCCTCATCTCCAGTATCAGCCTAGTGAACCTTCTCTGTACTCCCTCCAAGGCCAATATATCCTTTCGCAAATATGGGGCTCAAAACTGCACCCTATCTATACCCTTCATAATTTTGTACACCTCTATTAGGTCTCCCCTCATTCTCCGTCTTTCCAGGGAGAACAACCCCAGTTTACCCAATCTCTCCTCATAGCTAAGACCCTCCATGCCGGGCAACATCCTGGTAAACCTTCTCTGCACTCTCTCCAAAGTCTCCACGTCCTTCTGGTAGTGTGGCGACCAGAATTAGACACAGTACTCCAAATGTGGCCTAACCAGCGTTCTATACAGCTGCAACATCAGACTCTAGTTTTTATACTCTATACCCCATCCTATAAAGGTAAGCATGCCATATGCCTCCTTCACCACCTTCTCCACCTGTGCTGCTACCTTCAAGGATTTGTGGACTTGCACACCTAAGTCCCCCTGTGTTTCTATACTCTTGATGGTCCTGCCATTTATTGTATAACTCCCCCCTACATTAGTTCTTCCAAAATGCATCACTTTGCATTTATCTGGATTAACTTCCATCTGTCATTTCTCCGCCCAATTTTCCAGCCTACCTGTATCTTGCTGTATTGTTTGACAATGTTCATAGCTATCCGCAAGTCTAGCCATCTTCGTGTCATCCGCAAACTTGCTGATCACACCAGTTACACCGTCTTCCAGATCATTTTTATATATATCACAAAAAGCACAGGTCCCAGTACAGAGCCCTGCGGAACACCACTGGTCACAGACCTCCAGTCGGAAAAAGACCCTTTGACTGCTGTCTCCTGTGGCCAACCCAGTTCTCTACCCATCTAGCCACCTCTCCTTGTATCCCATGAGCCTTAACCTTCTTGACCAGCCTGCCTTGAGGGACTTTGACAAACGTTTTACTGAAACCCATATAGACGACATCCATGGCCCTTCCTTCGTCAACCGTTTTTGTCACCTCCTCAAAAAAACTCCACCAAATTTGTAAAGCACGACCTCCTTCTTACAAAGCCATGCTGTCTGTCACTAATGAGATTGTTCCATTCTAAATGCGCATACATTCTACCTCTAAGAATCTTCTCCAACAACTTCCCTACCACGGATGTCAAGCTCACCGGCCTATAATTACCTGGGTTATCCCTGCTACCCTTCTTAAATAACGGTACCGCATTCGCTATCCTCCATTCCTCAGGGACCTCACCTGTATCCAGTGAAGAGACAAAGATTTCTGTCAGAAACCCAGCAATTTCATCTCTTGTCTCCCTGAGCAGTCTCGGATAGATGCCATCAGGCCCTGGGGATTTGTCAGTTTTAATGTTCCCCAAAAAAACCTAACACTTCCTCCCTTGTAATGGAGATTCTCTCTAACGGGTCAACACTTCCCTCTGAGACACTCCCAGTCAACACATCCCTCTCCTTTCTGAATACTGATGCAAAGTATTCATTTAGGATCTCCCCTATTCCCTTGGGTTCTAAGCATAATTCCCTTCCTTTGTCCCTGAGAGGTCTGATTTTTTTTTCCCCCCTGACAACCCTTTTGTTCCTAACACATGAATAAAATGCCTTAGGATTCTCTTTAATAATAAAATGCTTTAGGATTCTCCTTAATAATCATAAGGTGAGAGGTGGATTGGAGTGGAATGAAGAGAGCTAGGAAGGAGGAAATTTCCTACAAGAAGAAAGACTATTGGGAAAAAAGCTTCAAGGTGCAAGGAATGGAAAGAAGGCAACCTTGGCCAGGATGTGGGATGAAGTACCACAGTTTTTGGGGGTTGTGGGAATTAGAACAAGAACAATACAGCACAGGAACAGGCCCTTTGCCTCACCAAGCCTGCGCCAACACGCGGTTTCTTTCCCTCTCTTTGCCTCCTGTTCATGTGTCTATCAAGGTAGACCTTGAATGTTACCTATGTGCTTTCATACACCACTTCCGCTGGCAGTGTGTTCCAGCCACCTACTACCCTCTGTGTGAAAAACATTCCCTGCCTGTCTCCCCTAAATGTACCATTTCTCACTTTAAGCCTGTAGTCAACAGGCTTGGAGTTGACCCTTCCACGTTGGGAAAAAGCTTTTGACTAGCCACCCTATCTGCGCCTCTCATAATTTTGTAAACTTCTATCAGGTCGCCTCTCAGCCTTTGTCTTTCCAGTGATAAGAATCCGAGTTTATCCAACCTCTCCTCATAGCTAAAACCCTCCATACCAGGCAACGTCCTGGTAAACCTTCTTTACGCCTTCTCCAAAGCATCCATATTCTTATAGTGTGGCGACCAGAACTGCATGCAATAAAGCTTTATACAGCTGTAATATAACTTGTCAATTTTTATAGTCAATGCCGTGGCCTTTGAAGACAAGCATGCTGTATGTCTTCTTGACCATCTTATCCACCTATGTTGCCACTTACGGGGATCCATGGACCTGTATGCCCAGATTTCTATTGTTTATATAAAAGTCTATTAGTGTCACAAGTAGGCTTATTAACACTGCAAAAAGTTATTGTGAAAATCCCTTAGTAGCTACACTCCAGTGTCTGTTTGGGTACACTGAAGGGAATTCAGTATGGTCAGTGCACCTGATCAGCGCGTTTTTGGACTTGTGGGAGGAAACTGGAGCATCTGGAGGAAACCCATGCAGGCACAAGGAGAATGTGCAGACTCTATATAGACAGTCACCCAAGCCATGAATCAAACCTGGGTTCCTGGCACTGTGAGGCAGCAGTGTGAACCACTGTGCCATCATGCTGCCCAAGGTACCTCTCTATGTTAATGCTGCTAAGGGTTCTGCCATTTAATGTATAATTTGCACCTCAATTTGCTCTTCCAAAATGTATCCCCTCGCATTTGTCCAGATTAAACTCCATTTGCCATTTCTCTACCCAAGTCTCCAATCTATCCAAATCCTCTGTCAACTCTCGGCACTATCAGGAACTCCGCAAACTTACTAATCTGACCACTCACGTTTTCCTTCAGATCATTTATACATACTGCAAGCAATGACGGTCTTAACACTGATCCCTATGGAATATCACTAGTTACTGATCTCCATTCTGGGAAGCACCATTCCATTGCTACTCTATCTTCTTTGACGAAGCCAGTGCTGTATTCACCTCACCAGCACACCCCAGATCCCATGAAACTTTACCTCTCGTACCAGCCTACCTTGCCAAATGCCTTACTAAAGTCCATATAGACAACACCCACCACCTTTCCCTCATCAATTTTCTTGTCACCTCATCAAAAAAACTCAATCAAGTTGGTGAGACATGACCTTCCCTACAGAAAGCCATGCTGCTTATTACTAACAAGTCTATTCACTTCCACATCTGCATATAAAGTTAAAATTAAAGTTTATTTATTAGTCACAAGTAAGACTTACATTAAAACTGCAATGAAGTTACTGTGAAATTCCCCTAGTCGCCACACTCTGGCACCTGATCGGGTCAATGCACCTAACCAACACGTCTTTTGGACCAAGAGGAAACTCACGCAGACATGGGGAGAATATGTAAACTCGCACAAACAGTGACCCAAGCCAGGAATCAAACCCAAGTCTCTGGTGCTGTGAGGCAGCAGTGCTAACCAGCATGCCACCGTGCCGCCCATAAATGCATCACTGACGAGGATGGGATAAAAAGAATAAAAAGCAGAATATTACTTTAATGGAAAAAGACTGCAGAATTCTGAGGTGCAGAGGGATCTCGGTGTTGTAGTGCACAAGTCACAGAATTAATGTGCAGTTATAGCATATCATCAAGTAGGTTAAATGTATGCCATCCTTTATTACAAGAGGAATTGAACATAAAAGTACGGGTGTTATGCTTCAGTTATACAAGGCATTTGTGAGACCACATCATGAATACTCTGTGCTTATTTAAGACAGGATGTAAATATGTTGGAGGCAGTTGAAAAAATGTTTCCTGGATTTTACGTGGAATGGACAGTTTGTCTTGTTTGCACTGGAGTTTAGAAGAGTGAGGGGTGACTTGGTTAATGTAAATAAGATCCTGAATGTGGGAAGGATGGGCAGGATCCTGTGCCCACTCTCTCCGTCCGCTTGATCATGGACAGAGGCTCATCATCCGGCGAAACCTGTCGAGGTTGTGAATCTCGCCACTGAGTTCGTGATAGCCGATTTTCATCACCCCTCACTGGCAAAGTAATCGATATATTTCAATAAAGCTATATATGATTCAACATCTTCCTTGCCAGATCTCTCCCCCATCCCCCCACCCATACCATGAACCTATTAAGGAGATCCCGCCGGATATGCCAAGGTCAGTATAACCCACAGGGGAGAAGGACATTGCCCGGCAATGCCCAGTCAGTGCCACCTGGCAGTGCCCCTGCCATGGGTACCTGGTTGGCCTCGGGGGAGTTGCACATCTGGGGACTTATCTATTTGTGGCGGGAAGTGGAAACTGATTGGGAAGCTGGGACAGTGAGGGAGACCACAGATATCTCCATGGTGGAGATTTTTTTCCTGAAGATTGTGCGGGTTTAGAACTCTATGGGCAGGATTTTTCGGCCATGCTTGCTCCAAAACTGGAAAATCTCGCCTGAGGTCAACAGACATTTTCATGGTTCACCTCCTCCCCCCATCCCACTGTGATTCCAATGGCAGGTGGGACAGGAAAATCCCGCCCACCACCACCACACCATACCCCCCCACCCCCCCCATGTCTCAGAAGCCTGTGGAATTGGGGATCATTGGATATTTAACTTCTATTTCATACATTCATATGAAAATAACCATAGCCTAGCCTTGGCAACATTCTTGTTAATCTCCTCTGCAGTCTCTCCACAGCAATTATGCCCTTCCTGTAATGTGGACACCAGAACTGTGCACACAATTCCAGCTTAGCCTAATCAATGTTTTACACAGTTCCTGTATTACATCGCTGCACTTGTATTCAATGCCTTGTCCAATAAAGGCATTCCATATGCTTTCTTTACCATATTATCCAACTCTCCTACCATCTTCAGGGACTTGTGACAATGCACTCCCATGATCACTCACTTCTTTAACCTCCCTCAATATCCTCCCATCTATTGAGTATTCCTTCACTTTGTCTGCTTTCCCCAAACGTATAACCTCCCATTTTTCTGGATTGAGTTCCATTTTCCACTTCTCTTCCCACTCATCCAAACCATTGCTGTCGTTCTGGAGTCGACAGCTATCTTCTTCACTATCAACTACACGGCTAGTTTTCGTATCATCTGCAAATTTCCCAATCATGCTACCCACAGTTAAGTCTAAATCATTAATATATACAACAAACAGCAAAGATCCCAACACTGAGTCCTGTGGAAACTGGTTTCAATTTGCAAAAACATCCATTGACCATTACCCTTGGTTACTGAGTCATTTTAGATCCAACTCGCCATCTTCCCTGTATCACATGGGATTTCAATTTTTGGACCAGTCTGCCATATATAGCCCCTGTAGTACAGAAGGAAGCCATTCAGCCCATCGAGTCTGCACCAACCACAGTCCCACTCAGGCTTTATTCCAGTAACCCCACATATTTACCCTGTTAATCCCCCTGACACCAGGGTCAATTTAGAATAGCCAATTAACCTAACTGCACATTGTTCGGACTGTGGGAGGAAACTGAGGCACCCAGAGGAAACCCACGCAGGCACAGGGAGAACATGCAAACTCCACACAGTCAGTGACCCAAGGCTGGATTTGAACATGATACCCTGGTGCTGTGAGGCACCAATACTAACTACTGTGCCACCCAAAATGGGACCTTGTCAAATGCTACCAACTCTTCTATGTCCTTTTTAAGCTCTACTATTTCACAGTTCACAATGCTTGCAAGTTTTGTATCATCCACAGATTTTCAAATTCTGGCCAGTACACCAAAGTCTAGGTCAAGAATATACATCAGCAAAGGCCTGAATACTCACCCCTGAGGAAGTCGCACTATAAACCCTTCCCTATTCAAAAAGCATCCATTAACCACTACCATCTGTTTCCTGACATTCAGCCAATTATGTTTCCAAGTTGCTAAGTGTCCATTTCATTCCATTTACTCAAGTCTTTTGTATGGCACTGTATCAGATGCTTTTTGGAAGTCCATGTATACCACATCAGCAAATCCCTTGTTAACCCTTTCCATTACTATTTCAAAAATCCCAGCAAGTTAGTTAAACACCATTTTCCCTTATTAATTATTTGCTGGCTTTTCTCATTTAATCCATCTTTGTCCATGTGACTATTCGTTTGGTCCCAGATTATTGTTTCTGGAAGTTTTCCCATCACCCATGTTATACTGATTGGCCTGTCGTCACGGGGCTTATCGTTACACCCTTTCATTGAATAAGGATGTAACATTTGCAATTCTCTAGTCCTCTGGCACCATCCCTAATTCTATGGAAGACTGAAAGATTATGTCTCCTCAATTTCCACTCTTAACTTCCCTCAACATCTTGGATGCATCTCATCTAGTCCTGGTGCTTTATCAATACCATCAAAACACTGAAAACTTTGTCAAGCATGTTTTCCCTTTTGTAAAACCATGTTTACTTTGTCAGATCGTATTATAATGCTCTAAGTATATTGTTCAGACTTTCCTAATGATAAATTACCAGCAGATTGCTGGAATCTATGTCAGACAAATTGGCTTGAAGTTCATTGTTTTCCCCTCACTCCTTTCTTGAATAGTAGACCTCCATTTGTTAACTTTCGGTCTGTTGGGATTGCAGAAATGATGTGGAGATGCCGACGTTGGACTGGGGTAAACACAGTAAGAAGTCTCACAACACCAGGTTAAAGTCCAACAGGTTTATTTGGTAGCAAAAGCCACTAGCTTTCAGAGCGCTCGCTACTCGCACTCACCTGACGAAGGACCAGTGAGTGCTCCGAAAGCTAGTGGCTTTTGCTACCAAATAACCTGTGGACTTTAACCTGTTGTTGTGAGACTGCTTTCTGAGATTGCATAATCCAGGTAATTTTCTCTGCTCATATTGGTTACCTTCATTTCCTCATTCTTATTAGCCCTCAGTTTGCCCTCTATTTCTGGTATGCCACTTATGTCTTCTGCTGTGAAGACAGATGCACAACATTTATTCACTGTCTCTGCCATACAATTTGTAGTGATGTGCAAATGCTGGTGTTGGACTGGGGTGGGCACAGTAAGAAGTCTCACAACACCAGGTTGAAGTCCAACAGGTTTATTTAGTAGCATGAGCTTTCGGAGCACAGCTCCTCCATCAGCTGAGTGCAGAATTAGGTTCACAAACAGGGCATATATAGACACAGACTCAAATTGTAAGATAATGGTTGGACTGTGAGTCTTAACAGGTAATCAAGTCTTTTTGGTACATTGTCTGTACCTTGTCTTTTGGAAGTCCACTACATCAATAGCATTATTCTCATCTATTCTCTCTTGTCACCTCATCAGAAAACACAATCAAGTTAGTTAAATAGGATTTGCCCTTAACAAATCAGTGCTGGATTTCCTTGGTTAATTCACATTTGTCCATAGGACTGTTTATTTTGTTCTGAATTATCATTTCTAAAATCTTTGCTCGCTCGAGATTAACCTGACTGGCTTGCAGTTGCGGGGTTTATCCATCTTTTGAACAAAGGTGTAACATTTTCAATTTTGCATATGAGAAAATTTGGAAAATTCTGACCAGTGCTTCCATAATTTCCACTCTTCTCTTTCTATCCTCAGATGCATCTGATCCAGGCCTGGTAACTTTACAGTTTAATAAAGTATAGCTATACTTTCTAATACTGGCTGTTTACCAACTTTTAACCTATCCCATATTTTAGTTGCTGCTTTTTTAGCTTTAACTTCAGCAGCAGCTCCCTCGATAAATACAGATGCAAAACATATTTAATACCTCAGCCATACCCTCTGTCGCCAATTGTAAATTTGGTCCTTGATTGTCTCTACTCTTTTTTCATGCCAACAGAAGACTTTTGCATTCCCTTTTATGTTACTTGCCTGTTTCTCCTCATACTCTTTCTTTGCCGTGTTATTTTTTCTCTTCCTCTCTGAACATTTACATTCAGCCCGGTCCTCACTTGTATCATCTACCTGACGTTTGTCATAGAATCATAGAGGTTCATAGCACAGAAACAGGTCCTTTGGCCCAACTTGTCCATGCCACCCTCTTTTTTAACCACTCAGCTAGTCCCAATTACCTGTGTTTGGCCCACATTCCTCGATATCCATTCTACCCATGTAACTATCTAAATTTTATCCTTAAAAGACAAAATTGTACCCACCTCTACTATTATGTCTGACAGCTTGTTCCAGACACTCACCACCCGTTGAGTGAAAAAAAAATTGCCCCTCTGGACCCATTTGTGTCTCTCCTTTTAGATTCCCCTACCTTTGGGAAAATATGTTGACTAACTGATCTATGCCCCTCATTATTTTACAGACCTTTGAAAAGTCATCCCGAAGTCTCTTATGCTCCAGGGAAAAGAATCCCAGTCTATCCAGCTTCTCCTTATAACTGAAACCATCAAGTCCCTGTAGCACCCTAGTAAATCTTTTCTGCACTTATTCTAGTTTAATAATATACTTTCTTTAATAGGGGATCAGAACTGTACACATATTCCAAGTATGGCTTTACCCAATGTCTTCTACAACTTCAACTTCAACTTCTGTATTCAGTGTTCTGACCAGTGAAACTAAGCATGCTGAAAGCCTTCTTCACCCCTGTGTCCACCTGTGGCTCCACTTTCAAGGAGTTATGAACCTGTACCCCTAGATCTCTTGTTCTGTAACGCTCCCCAACACCCTATTAGAGGATTGTTTTTCAAACTGGAGGCCTGTGACCAGCAGTGTGCCTCAGGGATCAGTGCTGGGTCCACTGTTATTTGTCATTTACATTAATGATTTGGATGCGAATATAGGAGGCATTGTTAATAAGTTTGCAGATGACACTAAGACTAGTGGCATAGTGGACAGTGAAGAAAGTTAGCTCTGGTTGCAACGGGATCTTGATCAATTGGGTCAGTGGGCTGACAAATGGCTGAGTTTAATTTAGAGAAATGTGAGGTGATGCATTTTGGTAGATTGAACAAGGGCAGGACTTGTTCAGTTAATGGTAGGGCGTTGGGGAGAATTGCAGGACAAAGAGATCTAGGGGTACAGGTTCAAAGCTCCTTGAAAGTGGAGTCACAGGTGGACAGAGTGATGAAGAAGGCTTTCAGCATGCTTGGTTTCATCGGTCAGAACATTGAATGCAGGAGTTGGGACATCTTGTTGAAGTTGTACAAGACTTGCAACACTGTACAGTTCTGATCACCCTATTATAGAAAGGTTATTATTAAACTAGAAAGAGTGCAGAAAAGATTTACTAGGATGCTATCGGGACTTGATGGTTTGAGTTATAAGGAGAGGCTGGATAGACTGGGACTGTTTTCTCAGGAGCGTAGAAGGCTGAGGGTTGACCTTATAGAGGTCTATAAAATAATGAGGGGCACAGATCAAGTAGATAGTCAATATCTTTTCCCAAAGTCTCAAACTAGAGGGCATGGGTTTAAGGTGAAAGGGAAGAGATACAAAAGTGCCCAGAGAAGCAATTTTTTCACAGAGCATGATGAGTGACTGGAGCAAGCTGCCAAAGGTCGTAGTAGAGGTGGATACAATTTTGTCTTTTGAAAGGCACTTAGACAGTTACGTGGGTAGGATGGGTATAGAGGGATATGGGCCAAATGCAGGCAAGTGGGTCGAGCCTCGGGGTTTAATAAAAAAAAGGCTGCGTGGACAAGTTGGGCAGAAGCGCCTGTTTCCATGTGGTAAACCTGTATGATTTTATTAACTGAGGTTGTGCATGCACTTTCCCTACTTTATCTTTCTCTTGGTCTTTTCTAAATAAACAGGGCTTATAAAAGCAACGAAGTTGATCTATTGCTTCAAGTTTGAAAGAACACTGATGACTTTTCCAGAGAGCTACCTGCCCTGCATTACAGGAACAGGCATGGATTTTATTCAGAGTTGTTCCTGAGATGCAAAATTACTTAGAAAACTTTAGCATTGGAAAAATCATCTTCACTTTTCCACTTGCAAAGATCGATACCATATTGAAGATAAATGTGGAAATTTTTATCATAGGATTTTTCATAACACTTAGTTCACATAACTTTCATTTTTTAAATAGATTCATATAAATCACCTGCCATTTTTAATACATGAGACAGATAACAATGCAACTGTTGAATTTCTCTGGTGTAAGTTTGCAGAAATCACCCAAATTAAGGGAATAAAACAAAGGTGAATATGTGACCTCGACAACTTGTGCAGCATAAAATTCACATGTATGAAGCTACGTATTCTAGTTGTAGAGTACTTTCATCTAGATTGTCCCCTACACCTATAATTAGTTAAAATATGTATTTGACTGTTGTTTGAATGCTAATGAGTGATCTTTTTGCTTGTGTTCCAGACAACTGACCTTAGTGGTTGCGAGTGAGGACTCCAGTTACATGCCAGCACGTGTGGTGGTGATGGGAGGGGATGATCCAAGTAACATCAATACAGAGCTAAACACAGTGAGTTACTAATTGGAGCATCTTTCAATCAGTGAGGCAAAAGCAGAGAACTCCTATGAAAATATTGTTGCAGCTTTCAATGCAAAACACTTTTACAGTTTGCTTGTTCATTTTTATCTGCTGTGGTTTCTTCTGTTGCTAACTTTTTTTGTACTGGACAGTTAAGGAAGAGATATTTTCACATCTGCTGATGAGTAAAAATGAACATTTGCAAAGCCGTATAAAAAAACTGATGCCTCCTGCTCAATAGCTTTCACATACTCACAAATAGGCAATCATTCCATGGAATGAGTTCAACACTGCTAAACCTGATTGTGTCACATTGTTTCAGCAGTCCATTTTCCTTTTTGTATCATGTTTAGCTTTACTTTTAATTTGGAGACATAGTGTATGATTTTTACATGATGTTCTTGGCTGTCATATTCCAGTGGAACATTTGAATCGTTGGCAAAATTCTAATGAAACAGGATTTTCAATGAAATTTGTAAAAGAAAGACAAAATTGTGGCTTTGAAGTCTTTGTGATTCAGTCTAGAGGAGCAGTCTTGGGACTCATTGGAGGGAGCCTACTCCTCAACACTTATGTCTACTCCTGTAGGTAAAAGGTGTTATGGATGGCTAGAATTTGGGTATCAGAGCGTATCTTCTGCCAGACTCTGCTTTGGAGGCATGTGATCTCTCTGCCGTTTAATGTTGCAAGCCTGTTGATTTTCTAGACTGGATCTGGCTTGATTTGATTGTCTCATTCCAAGATTAGAGAGACATGGTTACAAAATGATTTGAGTGTGGGCAATAAATATTCCAGGATACACAAATTTCAAAATGGTGGGCAAAATGCCAAGGAGGAACCCTGCTAATGAAGGATGGAATAAAGATGGTGGTAAGAAAGCCCGCATTAGGAAGTAGAATCAATAAGGGTGGACGTTGGGAATACCAAGGGTCTGAAAATGCTGTTGAAGGTAGTTTATAGGTACCCACACTGTAGATGTAACATTGTACAAAGCATTAAGCAAGAAAGTGCAGAACAGCATTTGTATCAGCACAGAGGGAGGCCATTCAGCTTGTCATATCTGTGCTGGATCTCAAAGCAATTCACCTAGTACCACTCCCCTGCCTTCTCCCCATAACCCTGCACATTCTTCCATTTCAAATAATAATTCAATTTCCCCTCAAGTGCCTCGATTGAACCTGCCTCTAGCACACTGTCAGAGATCCATTCCAGATCCTAACCATGTGTGAACATATTTCTCTTCATGCCTCCATTGCTTCTTTTGCCAGTTATTTTAAATCCGTGCTGTCTCATTCTCAATCCTTCCACCAATGGGAACAGTTTTTTCCCTTTCCCTGTCCTGAACCCTCATGATTTTGGCTGTCTGTATTGGATCTCCTGTTAACTTACTCTTCTTCAAGATAAACAATTCCAACTTCTCCAATTTATATGCGTAAGTGCAGTTCTTCCTCCCTGGAACCATTCTCATGAATCTTTGTTGCGCTCTACCTAATGCCTTCACATCTTTCCTGAAGTGTGCTGCCCAGAACTGGGCATAATACTTCAGCTGAAGCTGAACTAGTCAGGGGCATTCCGGCCTCGCGGCTGTCAATGGAGTTTCCTATTCTGGCCCGTTGGGGGGACCAGAAGATCCTGCCTGTCGAAAGAGTCTGAAAATCCCAGCCAATGTTTTACACAAATTTAATATGACCTCCTTGCTTATGTACTCTGTCCTTATTGATCAAGGATGATATGTGTTTTGTTAACTGTTCTTTCAACCTGTTCTTCCACCTTCAGTGATGTTTGCACGTGTACATCCAGGTTGCTCAGCTCCTGTACCCATGTTAGAATTTTACCCTTTAGTTTATGTTATCTCTACATGTTCTGACATAAGAACATAACATAAGAAATAGGAGCAGGAGTAGGCCATCTAGCCCTTCGAGCCTGCCCCGCCATTCAATAAGATCATGGCTGATCTGTCGTGGCTCAGTTCCACATTCCCGCCCTCTCCCCATAACCCTTAATCCCCTCTCTCATCAAAAACCCATCAACGCGCGTCCTAAAAATATTTAGTGAGGCAGCCTCCACCACTTCAACAGACAGAGAATTCCAGAGATTCACCACCCTTTGAGTGAAAAAGTTCCTCCTCAACTCCATTCTAAATCGCCCCCCCTTTATCTTGAGGCTGTGCCCCCAAGTCCTACTGTCCTTTCTGAGCGGGAAGAGTCTCTCCACCTCTATCCTATCCATCCCATTCATCATCTTATACGTCTCAATGAGATCTCCCCTCATTCTTCTAAACTCTAATGAGTACAAGCCTAGTTTATTCAGCCTCTCCTCATAGCTCAATCCCCTCAACTCCGGTATCAGCCTAGTAAACCTCCTCTGCACTCCCTCCAAGGCCAAAATATCCTTGCGTAAGTGCGGCGACCAAAACTGCACACAGTACTCCAGCTGCGGCCTCACCAATGCCCTATACAGCCGCAGCAAGACCTCCCTACTTTTATATTCAATCCCCCTCGCTATGAAGGCCAGCATCCCATTCGCCTTCCTGACCACCTGCTGCACCTGCAAGCTGGGTTTTTGCAATTCATGCACAAGGACCCCAAGGTCCCTCTGCACCGTAGCATGCTGCAGTTTTTCGCCATGTAAGTATAGTCCTTCCTACCATTATTCCTACCAAAGTGGACCACCTCGCACTTGCCAACATTAAATTCCATTTGCCATTTCCTGGCCCATTCGCCCAGCCTATCTAGATCCTTCTGCAGACTCTCCACACCCTCTGCACAATTTGCCTTTCCACCAATCTTGGTGTCATTAGCAAATTTCGACACCGTACACTCGGTTCCCTCCTCCAGATCATCTGTATAAATGGTAAATAGCTGAGGCCCCAGCACCGACCCCTGGGGCACTCCACTAGTCACCAACCGCCAATCCGAATAGCACCCATTGACCCCCACTCTCTGCCTCCTATTTGACAACCAATCCTCTATCCACGCTAACACCCTACCCCCAACTCCATGCCCCCTTACCTTCTGTAATAACCTCTTGTGAGGTACCTTGTCAAACGCCTTCTGAAAATCAAGAAAGACCACATCTACCGGCTCTCCTCTATCCACTGCCCTAGACACATCCTCATAGAACTCCAATAAATTTGTCAGACACGACTTCCCCTTAACGAAACCGTGCTGCGTCTGCTCTATCAAGCAGTTCCCCTCAAGATGCCTCGCTATTTCCTCCTTGATGACGGATTCTAACATTTTACCTACAACAGACGTTAAACTAACCGGCCTATAATTCCCCGCCTTTTGCCTGGCACCCTTCTTAAACAACGATTGACCACAATGCTTTATTGCACGTTTCTCTGATTCAATTTCATCAGTCACTTGCCTGCCCTTTCCACCAAAGGCCAATGTCCTTTTGAAGTTATACACTATCCTCAGTTCCAAGTTTCATATCAGCCACAAATATTGAAATTGTGCCTTATACACCAAATGCCTACATCATTTAAAGCAACACTGACCCCTGAAGATCTCCAGTACAGAGTACCTTCTATTCCCTCTGGTTAAATTCCCTCTCTCCGTTGGGATTTAGCTGGATGAATTCCCTCTCTCCATTGGGATTTAGTTGGATAAGTTCCCTCTCTCCGTTGGGATTTAGCTGGATAAGTTCCCTCTCTCCGTTGGGATTTAGCTGGATAAGTTCCCTCTCTCCGTTGGGATTTAGCTGGATAAATTCCCTCTCTCCGTTGGGATTTAGCTGGATAAATTCCCTCTCTCCGTTGGGATTTAGCTGGATAAATTCCCTCTCTCCGTTGGGATTTAGCTGGATGAATTCCCTCTCTCCGTTGGGATTTAGCTGGATGAATTCCCTCTCTCCGTTGGGATTTAGCTGGATGAATTCCCTCTCTCCGTTGGGATTTAGCTGGATAAGTTCCCTCTCTCCGTTGGGATTTAGCTGGATAAATTCCCTCTCTCCGTTGGGATTTAGCTGGATGAATTCCCTCTCTCCGTTGGGATTTAGCTGGATGAATTCCCTCTCTCCGTTGGGATTTAGCTGGATGAATTCCCTCTCTCCGTTGGGATTTAGCTGGATGAATTCCCTCTCTCCGTTGGGATTTAGCTGGATGAATTCCCTCTCTCCGTTGGGATTTAGCTGGATGAATTCCCTCTCTCCGTTGGGATTTAGCTGGATAAATTCCCTCTCTCCGTTGGGATTTAGCTGGATAAAACCCCTGTCCACTGGGATTTACCTGGACAATTTCCCCATCTCTGTTGGGATTTACCTCGATAAATTCCCTCTCTCCATTGGGATTTACCTGGATGGATTCCCCGTCTCCATTGGGATTTACCTGGATGAATTCCCTGTCTCCATTGGTATTTACCTGGATGGATTCCCCGTCTCCATTGGTATTTACCTGGATGGATTCCCCGTCTCCATTGGGATTTACCTGGATGGATTCCCCGTCTCCATTGGGATTTACCTGGATGAATTCCCCGTCTCCATTGGGATTTACCTGGATGAATTCCCCGTCTCCATTGGGATTTACCTGGATGAATTCCCCGTCTCCATTGGGATTTACCTGGATGGATTCCCCGTCTCCATTGGGATTTACCTGGATGGATTCCCCGTCTCCATTGGGATTTACCTGGATGGATTCCCCGTCTCCATTGGGATTTACCTGGATGAATTTCCCGTCTCCACTGGGATTTAACTCGATGAATTCCCCGTCTCCACTGGGATTTAACTCGATAAATTCCCTTTCTATGTTGGGATTTACCTGGATACATTTCCCCTCCATTGGGATTTAGCTGGGTAAATCCCCTCTCTCCATTGTGATTTGGCTGGATAAGTCTCCTCTCCCCATCGGGATTTGGCTGGATAAATTCCCCCTCTCCATTATTGTGAGTTTAGGTGTGTGTTAAAGGTCCAATGTTGTGAAGCCAGGTGCAGCAAAGTATATATTCCTCAAACAATGCCAATAATTAGGTAGCCATTAATGTCAGTCCTTAGGTGGGATCCTACTTTGTATAAAATACATGTTGCCATTATCTGTGAAAGTCACCAAAATTTGCTTTGTATGAAGCACTGAGTTTCTGCGAGAGATGGATAAATTTTTGACCAGTGTACATTGAGAAATAACCGGCACACCCTTGTTTTGAGAGTTGCTGAGCTTGCCTTTGTTTTCAGGTGAATGTGGCACCCACTGCTAGCCGTGTATTACTGCTGGAGAATATGACTCGTTACTGGACAATTATCCAAATTCGGATCAAGCGATGCCAGCAGGTAGATGGATCTTTTGACTATTTTGAATTCTTAGCAAATATCAGGTGTTATTTCTGTTAATATAGAAACTAGAAGCAGAACTAGGCCATTTGGCCCTTCGAGCCTGCTGCGGCATTCATTTTGATCATCAAAATCAATGTCCTGATTCCCCTTTTCCCCCATGTCCCTTGATCCTTTTAGCCCTAAGAGCTATATCTAACTTCTCCTTGAAATCAGACAATGTTTTGACCTCAGCTGCACTCTGTGGTAGTGAATTCCACATATTTACCACCCTCTGGGTGAAGAAATTTTTCTTCACAGTTTTAAAAGATTCACCCCTTAACCTCAAACGATGACCCCGAGTCTTGGACCCCCCCACCATTGGGAGCATTCTTTGTGAATCTCCCCTGTCTACTCCGTTAGAATTTTATAAGTTTCTATGCGATCCCCTCTCACTCTTCGCTGCACTCACTCTATAGTAAGGACATCCTTCCTCAGATAAGGACACCAAAACTGCACACAATACTCTAGGTGTGACCTCACCAATGCCCATACAATTGCAGCAAAACGTCCCTATCCCTGTACTCAAAGCCTCTTGCTGTGAAGGCCAACATACCATTTGCATTCTTTATTGTCTACTGTACCTGTGTGCTTACTTTCAGCAACTGATGCACAAGGACACCAAGGTCTTGCGAAGTATCCACGTTTCTCAATTTGCACCCATTCAAGTAATAATTGTCTTCCTATTATTGCTACCACATTGGATAACCCCACATTTATCCACATTATACTGCACCTGTCATGCAGATGCCCACATTCACAGACTGTCCAATTCACACTGAAGCATCTCTGCATCCTTATCACAGCTCATCCTCCCACCCAATTTTGTATCATCTGCAAATTTGGAGATAAGACATTCAGTTCCCCCTTCCAAAGCATTGACATATAATGTGAACATTTGGGGTCCTAGCACAAATCCCTGTGGAACCCCACTTGTCATTGACTGCCAATCAGAAAGAGATCCATTTCTGCCAACTCTTTGCTTCCTATCTGCTAAGCAGTTTTCTATCCATCTCAAGACATTATCTGCAATTCCTTGTGCTTTATGTAGTAGTTTGTTATGCGAGACCTTGTCGAAATCTTTCTGATAAATATACCACGTCTACTGGTTCTCCTTGGTCAATTCTACTAGTTACATTCTCGAAGAATTCCAATAGATTCAGCTAACATGATTTCCCTTTTGTAAATCAGTGCTGAATTTGCTTATTCCGCTGTCTTCAAATGCCGAGTTATGAAACCCTGGATTATAAGAGTAAACTAGCTCAGAATATGAAAACAGACAGCAAAAGTTTTTACAAATACATAAAAAGAAAAAAAGTGGCAAATTCCCCACTACCGGCAGTTCCCTGTTTTCTCTCTACTTTTTGAATAGTGGGCTTACATTATCTACCGTCCAAAGAATTCAGTCCAGAGTCCAAAAAATTTTGGAAAATAACCATCAATGGATGTGCTTTTTCCAGGGCCACTTTCTTAAGTACTGTAGGATGAAGATTATCAGGACCTGTGGATTTATCCACCTTCAATCTCATTAATTTCCCCAAAACCATTTCTCCACTAATGCTGATTTTCTTCAGCTTCTCACTAAAACATGTTTCTCCCAGAACTTCTGGCACATTATTCATGTCTTTCTTTGTGAAGCAAAGTACAAATTTAATTCCTCAGCTATCGCTTTATTCCCCATTATGAAACCTTGCATTTTTGACTGTAAGGGGCCGGTTCTTTTTGTCGATCTTTTTCTCTGGATGTGCGTATAGAAACTTTTATGTTCTCTGCTAGCTTACTTTCACACTCTATTTTTCCCTTCTTAATCAATCCCTTGGTCCTCCTTTGTTGAATTTTAAACTGTTCCCAATCCTCAGCCCTATTGCTTTTTCTCACCCATTTGTATGCTTCTTTCTTGAATTTGATAAGATCTCTAATTTCCCCTGTAAGCAAGCCATGGTTTGGCTACAATTCTCTTACCACTCTTGGGCCAAATAGGAATAAACAATTTCTGGTTATAGTGGTACTGATGTAGCATTTATTAATATAATTTGTTTTCAAAATAGGAGAATTTCACTGTAACTTCATTGCAGTGTTAGTGTAAGCCTTACTTGTAACTAATAAATAAACTTCACTGTATTCTCCAATATCTCCTTTACTCTACAGCAAACGTATAGCTCAGTAATGTAATTTAATTGGAGTAGCTGGAGCAGAACTGCACTGTCTAGTCAATCATTTGATTTTCTAAAACAGGGTGGTATTGATACTCGTGTTCACGGATTTGAAGTTCTGGGGCCAAAGCCAACCTTCTGGCCAGTGTTCAAGGAACAGCTTTGCTGTCGGACTTACCTCTTCTACACAACCAAGGCGCACACCTGGTGTCAGGAAATTCAAGAGGACAGGATGCAGCTGCTACAGCTTTTCAACAAGTTAGTGACCCAGCAAGTGTGGTATAATAAAGTTCCACCGCTGAATTCACACCAAACTTAAGGGAATTGGAATCCATACTTGGAAGCTGGATCCATGCTAAACAGACATCATCTGTAGAGAGGTGTCACACACAAAGTTAAGTTACAGAAAGGGCTCATGAGTTGGGGTAATATATTAGAATGGATGGAGGATTGGTTAATGAGCAAGAAGCAGTGAGCTGGATAAATGGGCCATTTTCAAGTTGGCATATTAGATAATGGAGTGCCACAAGGATCAGTGCCTGGAGCCTCAGTTCTTGACATCTTTTTTTAAAAATTATGTATGTAGGTGTCACTGGCTAGGCCAGCATTTTTATTGCCCATCACTAAATGCCCTTGAGAAGGAGGTGGTGAGCTGTCGTCTTGAACCACTGCAGTCCATGAGGTGTAGGTACACCCTCAATGCTGTTTGGGACAGAGTTCCAGGACTTTCACCTAGAGACAGTGCAGGAACTCAGAGTAATGTGTCTAAGTTTATTGATGATACAAAGCTTCTTAAGAATGTTCGCTGGAAGGGCACACAGAGGTGGCAAAGAGATAAGCCAAATGAGGGGGCAACAAGGTGACAAAATTAAAATGTTGAGAAATGTGAGGTTATTCACTTGGTAAAAAGAATAGAAATGAATGTTTTTAAAAAGGCATGAAAGCTTTAAATGTTAATGCTCAAAGAGACTTAGAAATACTTGTGCAAGGAATACAAAGCTTGCATATATTTACAGCAAGCTTTTAGGGCGGCAATGGCATGTTTGTCTTTGCTGCAATGTGATTGGAGTGCAAAAACATGCAAGTCTTGCCACGATGCTGTAAGACTGGTAACACCATGCCTTGAGTACCATGTGCGTTTTCATCATCTCCATATTTAAGGAAGATTATTCTTGCCTAGGAGGCAATGCAGCAAGATTTATCAGGCTTGTTCCTGGGATGAGGGGGTTCAGTAACTTGGCTGATATTCTCTGGGGTTTAGATGAATGAGAAGTGATTTTGTAGAAACGTAGAAGATTCTGAAGGGTCTTGAAAGGTACTCACTGATGGGTTGTTTCCCCTGACTGGGGAATCTAAAACGTTGATGCACAGTCTGGGATAAAGGGATGATTATTTAGTACAAAAATAAGGGGAAATGTCTTCATTCAAAAAAGATGTGAATTGTTGGATTTCTCTAGTTCAGAGAATGGATGCTCCATTGTTGTGTAGTTCCCACACTGAGATTGTTTTGGTCTCTTGAATCAAAGGATATGGGATTGGGCAAGTGCTGAAGAAGCAGATCAGCTGTGATTGTATTGAATAGCAGAGCAGTCTCTGGGTCTTCGGCTTTTATTTCTTACATTCTTAAGAGAAAATGAAGAGTGCACATTTTGGGTGTGGATCGACTGAATTGTCCTACTGAGTGTTTCCAACTTTTTCCAGTTTTGTTTTTTCCAGCATCTGCTGTTTTTATCATTTTGGTTTGTTTTGGAACTCTTGGTGCTGTGCTGGCATGTTATGGTTTTTAGTTGATCTTTTAAGCACTCCAGTGGAAAACCTTCCATTTATTAAATAGCCAAGTAACCTGATTTTGTTTCACTGCAAAACATCAGAAAACAAATTTTAAAATTTTCCTTTGATAAATTTGTGTAAGAAATAATCTCTGGGAATATATATGATGGGATTTTTACGCAATATTACCTACTTGACAATAAAACCAAAGGGGAAGGTTCCAGGGGAAATACCTATGAATGTTATCCCAATTCATTTTGGATTTTGATCCTTAGCCTTTATAACCCTGACTTGCCAGGAACTATACCATATGATATCTGGCAGTAATTAATAAAAGTATGTCCCATTTAGTATTGAAGTGTAATCCCAAGAAATGTAACTTGTGAATCAATCAAAGATTTGTATTTGGAGTAGACGTATGGAAAATGAGTAGCTTTATTTCTTCACAGGTTAAACAGTGCGTTGCGACATGAGCAGATGTTTGCTGATCGTTTCCTTCCAGATGCAGAGGCAGCTGAAGCATTGGGACGGACGTGTTGGGAGGCTTTGATCAATCCCATTGTATTCAGTATCACAGCTTTGGGTGTGTATTTTATACAGTCCAATTGTATTCAGTATCATAGCTTTGGGTGTGTATTTTATACAGTCCCATTGTGTTCAGTATCATAGCTTTGGGTGTGTATTTTATACAGTCCCATTGTATTTAGTATCACAGCTTTGGGTGAGTATTGTATACAGTCCCATTGTATTCGGCATCATAGCTTTGGGTGTGTATTTTATACAGTCCCATTGTATTCAGTATCACAGCTTTGGGTGTGTATTTTATATAGTCCCATTGTATTTGGCATCATAGCTTTGGGTGTGTATTTTATACAGTCCCATTGTATTCAGTATCGTGGCTTTGAGTGTGTATTTTATACAGTCCCATTGTATTCAGTATCACAGCTTTGGGTGAGTATTGTATACAGTCCCATTGTATTCAGTATCATAGCTTTGGGTGTGTATTTTATATAGTCCCATTGTATTCAGAATCATAGCTTTGGGTGAGTATTGTATACAGTGCCATTGTATTCAGTATCACAGCTTTGGGTGTGTATTTTATACAGTCCCATTGTATTCAGTATCGTGGCTTTGAGTGTGTATTTTATACAGTCCCATTGTATTCAGTATCACAGCTTTGGGTGAGTATTGTATACAGTCCCATTGTATTCAGTATCACAGCTTTGAGTGTGTATTTTATACAGTCCCATTGTATTCAGTATCACAGCTTTGGGTGAGTATTGTATACAGTCCCATTGTATTCAGTATCATAGCTTTGGGTGTGTATTTTATACAGTGCCATTGTATTCGGCATCATAGCTTTGGGTATGTATTTTATACAGTCCCATTGTATTCAGTATCACAGCTTTGAGTGTGTATTGTATACAGCCCCATTGTATTTGGCATCATAGCTTTGGGCGTGTATTTTATATAGTCCCGTTGTATTCAGTATCACAGCTTTGGGTGAGTTTTGTATACAGTCCCATTGTATTCAGTATCATAGCTTTGGGTGTATATTTTATACAGTCCCATTGTATTCAGTATCACAGCTTTGGGTGTGTATTTTATATAGTCCCATTGTATTCGGCACCATAGCTTTGGGTGTGTACTTTATACAGTCCCATTGTATTCAGTATCACAGCTTTGAATGTGTTTCATAAAACAAGGTTATGGACCAGGAGCTTCATAACATGGACCTCAACTCACTTTTTGTTTACTTCTGCTGTCATGTCACAACATTTCCCAATAATGAGAAGCCACAGACTGAATATAATTTTAAAAAAAGTGAATGTGAAGTTAGAAAAAACAATGACGTGAAATTATCAGCCACAAATTGTTGATAAAATGAACCCCTTCTACTTGTTTTAAAAGGGAAATATCCAGTTACTTGAATAAATGGATTAGTGGAATGGACAGAGCAATGGAATTTGATTAGGCAGCTTGTTTTGGGGAAGTATTGGTATAGATTCATTGGGCCAAATGGTCCATTCTTTTGCTGCAGTATTTTCGTATGCTGTGGTGTTGTTTCACCATTAGCGATCAATCAGAGGTGTGAATGAAGAGTGTGCCACACACCATTAAATTATCACATTCCCCTGTCTGTCATGCATCGTGTCAATACTCTCAACACATCTAACAAAATAATATGTATTCTGAATGACAAAGATTTTAGCCGATCAGTTGCCTATACGTTATTACCTTGCATGTTTTATTTTTATGTCATGGTTATATGTTTATTTGTCTTGCTTCAGATAACATTAATCCTAGCCCATTATCCTGGCTACTGAGTGAATACCTGGAGAACTCCGAAGTCTCAAAGCAGGGCAAAGGCCGAGCTGCCATATTTAATTCGAGGGTTCGACGCCTCTGTCACCTACTGGTTCATGTAGATACCAGCCGGATGGAAGTGGAAGAGCTAAAACCAGCCACTAAGCCTGGTAAGCATGCTGGCCATGGTTACAGGGGCTTTTCATAAACTTCAATGGACTGATTACAAGGTTGGGAAGTGATTGTAGAAAGGAGCAAAGTTGCATTGATGTTGTCCTTTACCACCTCTCTCTTGTTCCAAAGCGCTTCCCGTACAATGAATTGTTTTGAAGTACAATCACTGTTGACGTTCCTTACTCTATTTCCCATCATGGTACCAGCATAGATCCATTGGCAGGATATTCTGTAGTGATTACAAATTGTCACTCTGTGAAACTGATGGAGTTCATTGTGCCAAATATATTGCTATAATAGAATGCTTTACCCTTCTGGCTCTGCCTTGTCAGATATATCACATTTGCATTTTAGAATAGAAAGGAAAACAAAACTTTACTAACAGCTGCTTGCCCTATTAATCTGGAAGAGAAATTGTTCTATTACAATGTTGATTCAGGCTAATACTACAAGTGGTGTGAATTAGATTAGAGTGCTGGGAGTTGGGTAATAAAGGGAATAGCGAAGGAAGAGAAAAGAGTGTTTTTTGCTTTCTAACTTAGCCTGTTAGAGCAGCAGTGGATAGTTCTTTGATGAATATCTGGTAAGTGATTCAGGTTTATTCTATTCCAAAGGTTCAAAATAGCTGATGGTAAGGTTAACAAGATATCTAAAAACAAGATTAAATATATAATTGAATAAAGTAATTAAATAGGTTGTTAGAACACATTAATGTTGGCAGGGCAGGTGATGTGTCACAGCTGGGAGTTCCCGAATACTTGCTTGATCCAGGGCAAACATGTGTTTGAAGTTCAAGCAACTTTGGCTCAGAGTTTGAGGTGCAGACTGAACTAAGGGCATAGCAATGCATCAGAGAGGGGAAATTTACTTAGATTCTTTGTATTAGATGGCAGTCACACCTCCTAGGACAGGGTCTTCTGATTCAGTCATTGACTAGGGACAGGAGAGTGTGACCGCAAGTGAGGCAGGTGAGGGGATACAAAAGGCTAGAGTACTGGAGCTTCAGTCTTTACAGTTGTCCAGCAGATTAGAGATTTTTAGTTTGCTTGGATGAGTGTGGGAACTGCAGGGTGGTTGAACTAACTAACCATGGCATGGGTGTTACAAGAAGCCATTCATGTAGGGAGAGCAAAAGAAAAGTAGTGGTAGTCGGAGACAGTGTAGTCTGAGGAATTGACACCATTCTCTGAAAAAGAATGAGTGTCCTCATAGCTGTGTTGTTTTCCCTCTGCCAGGAATTGGGTATTTACTCAGGACTGGAGAGCAGCTGACAATGGGAGGGCAGGCTACAGTTGTGGTCCTCGAAGGTACCAGTGACGTAGGCAGGACAACGAAGGTTCTGCAGAGTCAGTGTGAAGACCTGGGTGCCAAATTAAGAAGCAGAACCTCAAAGGTCATAATCCCTGGATTATTATTTTGGATGAGAATTTGGGGGCATGGTTATTAAGTTTGCAGATGACACCAAAATTGGTGGCATAGTGGACAGTGAGGAAGGTTATCTCCAGTTGCAGCAGAATCTTGATCAATTGGGCCACTGGGCTGATGAATGGCAGATGGAGTTTAATTTAGACAAATGCGAGATAATGCATTTTGGTAGATTGAACCAGGGCAGGATTTATTCAGTTGATAGCTTGGGAGAGTTACAGAACAAAGAGATCTAGGGGTACATGTTCATAGCTCCTTGAAAGTGGAGTCACAGGTAGACAGAGTGGTGAAGAAAGGCATTCGGCATTCTTGGTTTCATCAGTCAGAACATTGAAGGCAGGAGTTGGGACATCTCGTTAAAGATGTACAAGACATTGGATGAGGGCACACTTGGAATACTGTGTGCAATTCTGATCACCCTATTATAGAAAGGATATTATTAAACTAGAAAGAGTGCAGAAGAGATTTATTAGGATGCTACCAGAACTTGATGGATTGAGTTATAAGGAGAGGCTGAATAGACTGGGACTTTTTTCTCTAGAGTTTAGGAGGCTGAGGGGTGACCTTGTAGAGGTCTATAAAGTAATGAGGAGCGTAGACAAGGTAGATAGCCAATATTTTTTCCCGAAGATGGGGGGGGGGTCTAAAACTAGAGGGCATAGGTTTAAGGTGAGAGGGGAGAGATACAAAAGTGTCCAAAGGGGCAATTTTTTCACACAGAGGGTGGTGAGTGCCTGGAACAAGTGCCAGAGGTTGTAGTAGAGGCAGGTACAACTTTATCTTTTAAAAAGCATTTAGATAGTTACATGGGTACGATAGGTATAGAGGGATATGGGCCAAATGCGGGCAATTGGGATTAGTTTAGGAGTTTTAAAAAAAAGGGCAACATGGACAAGTTGGGATGAAGGGCCTGTTTCCGTGCTGTAAACCTCTTTGTCTCTATGATTATCTGAGCCGGATGCAAATTGGCATAGGACAAATCAGATTCGAGAGTTGAATATGTGGCTCAAAGACTAGTGTGGGAGAAGTGGGTTCTGGTTCATGGGGCACTGGCAGCAGTACTGGGGAAAGTGATCTGTACTGTTGGGTTGGCCTATACCTGAACCATGCTGGGACTGATCCCAGTGTGAGCCACATAACTGAGGAAGTGGAGAGGACTTTAAACACTGCAGCTAATTTACTGTGAAAATCCACTAGTGCCACACTCTGCCACCTGTTCGGGTACACTGAAGGAGAACTTAGCATTGCCATTGCACCTAACCAGCACATCTTTTGGACTGTGGGAGGAAAGGTGGTAGGACTGGGGGGTCTCGATGACATTACTGTTACTAGAGAGGTGGTGCTCAACAGACTGGAGGGGCTGATTGTGGACAAATCCCCAGGACCGGATGGAATGCATCCGAGGGTCCTGAAAGAAATGGCGGAGGTGATAGTGGATGCATTGGTGGTTATTTTCCAGACGTCGCTGGATTCCGGGGAAGTGCCGGAAGATTGGAGAACGGCTAATGTTACACCGTTGTTTAAGAAGGGTGCCAGGCAAAAGGCGGGGAATTATAAGCCTGTTAGTTTAACGTCTGTTGTAGGTAAAATGTTAGAATCCGTCATCAAGGAGGAAATAGCGAGGCATCTTGAGGGGAATTGCTTGATAGAGCAGACGCAGCACGGTTTCATTAAAGGGAAGTCGTGTCTGACAAATTTACTGGAGTTCTATGAGGATGTGTCTAGGGCGGTGGATAGAGGAGAGCTGGTGGATGTGGTCTTTCTGGATTTTCAGAAGGCGTTTGACAAGGTACCTCACAAGAGGTTATTGCAGAAGGTCAAGGGGCATGGAGTTGGGGGTAGGGTGTTAGCGTGGATAGAGGACTGGTTGTCAAATAGGAGGCAGAGAGTGGGGGTCAACGGGTGCTATTCGGATTGGCGGATGGTGACTAGTGGAGTGCCCCAGGGGTCGGTGCTGGGGCCTCAACTATTTACCATTTATATAGATGATCTGGAGGAGGGAACCGAGTGTATGGTGTCGAAATTTGCTGATGACACCAAAATTGGTGGAAAGGCAAATTGTGCGGAGGGTGGTGAGAGTCTACAGAAGGATCTAGATAGGCTGGGCAAATGGGCCAGGAAATGGCAAATGGAATTTAATGTTGGCAAGTGCGAGGTGGTCCACTTTGGTAGGAATAATAGTAGGAAGGATTATTACTTACGTGGAGAAAAACTGCAGCAGGCGACGGTGCAGAGGGACCTCGGGGTCCTTGTGCATGAGTTGCAAAAACCCAGCTTGCAGGTGCAGCAGGTGGTCAGGAAGGTGAATGGGATGCTGGCCTTCATAGCGAGGGGGATTGAATATAAAAGTAGGGAGGTCTTGCTGCGGCTGTATAGGGCATTGGTGAGGCCGCAGCTGGAGTACTGTGTGCAGTTTTGGTCGCCGCACTTACGCAAGGATATTTTGGCCTTGGAGGGAGTGCAGAGGAGGTTTACTAGGCTGATACCGGAGTTGAGGGGGTTGAGCTATGAGGAGAGGCTGAATAAACTAGGCTTGTACTCGTTAGAGTTTAGAAGAATGAGGGGAGATCTCATTGAGACGTATAAGATGATGAATGGGATGGATAGGATAGAGGTGGAGAGACTCTTCCCGCTCAGAAAGGATAGTAGGACTAGGGGGCACAGCCTCAAGATAAAGGGGGGGGGTGCGGTTTAGAACGGAGTTGAGGAGGAACTTCTTCACTCAAAGGGTGGTGAATCTCTGGAATTCTCTGCCCGTTGAAGTGGTGGAGGCTGCCTCGCTAAATATTTTTAAGACGCGGGTTGATGGGTTTTTGATGAGAGAGGGGATTAAGGGTTATGGGGAGAGGGCGGGAATGTGGAACTGAGTCACGACAGGTCAGCCATGATCTTATTGAATGGCGGGGCAGGCTCGAGGGGCTAGTTGGCCTACTCCTGCTCCTATTTCTTATGTTCTTATGAGAGCACTCGGAGGAAACCCCTGCAGACATGGGGAGAGCGTGCAGACTCCACACAGACAGTGATCCAAGCTGGGAATTGAATCCTGGTCCGTGGATTCAAACTAAATAGTGGGGGAAGAGATCAAATTTAGGAAGACATGGTTAATCAAAGAGCAGAGGCAAAAGAGAAAGGTATTATGGGAAATAAAAAGCAGACTGTGACAGGAAGGAATAGAGTACACAAACTTAACAGTAAAATCAACCAATGAGACGAAAAGTTATAAAAAGAATTAAAGGCGGAAACTAAAAGATCTGTATCTGAATGCATGAAGTATACAAATCAAAGTAGAGAAACTGAGAATGCACATAGAAATAAATAAGTATGATTTGATAGCCATTATACGACATGGACATGGATAAAGACCGAATATTGAAGGGTACAGGATATTTAGGAAGTGAGGAAAAGATGGAAAAATGGCTCTGTTAGTTAATGGTGTTAGCACAACAGAGCACAATGACTTATGTTCAGGAAATCACGATGTGCCAGTGGTTTAGAACAAAGAAAATTATAGCAATGGAGCCGGCCCTTCGGCCCTCCAAACCTTCACCGACCATGCTGCCTAACTGAACTAAAGCCCATACCCTTTTAGGGGCCATATCCCTCTATTCCCACCCTATTCATGTATTTGTCAAAGTGTCCCTTAAATGTCACTACCGTATCCGCTTCCACTACCTCCCCTGGCAGCAAGTTCCTCTGTGTTTAAAAAAAAACCTGCCTCATATGTCTCCTTAACCTTTTCCCATGCACCTTAAACCTATGCCCCCAAGTAATTGATTCTTCCACTCTGTCCATGCCCCTCATAATCTTATAGTCTTCCATCAGGTCTCCCCTCAACCTCTGTCGTTCCAGTGAGAACAAAGCAAGTCTCTCCAACCTCTCCTCGCAGCTAATGCCCTCCAGGCCAGACAACCATCTCCAAAGCCACCACATCCTTCTGGTAATGTAGCAAGCAGAATTGAACACTATTCCAAGTGCAGCCTAACTAAGGTTCTATAAAGCGACAACATGACTTGCCAATTTTTAAACTCAATGTCCTGGCTGATGAAGGCATGCATAGCCACTTTTAGTGACATATGTACCTGTACATCCAGATCCCTCTGCCTATCAATACACTTAAAGATTCTGCCATTTACTGTATATTTCCTCTCTATATTAGACCTACCAAAATGTATTACCTCAGTCTGTCCCGATTAAACTCTGCCGAAGCCTCTAGGCAATCTACATCCTGCTGTATCCTCTGATAGTCCTCATCGCTATCCGCAAATCCACCAACCTTTGTGTTGTCTGCAAACTTATTAATCAAACCAGTTTGGGAAGCAATGAGAAATGATAACGGCAAGAAGTCACTTGTGGGAGTCATGTACAAAGGCCCCTGAATGGTAGGGTGGAGCATAAAGGAAGAAATAATTACCGCTTGTCAAAAAAGCGTAGTGATAATCATTGAAGGTTTTAATCGACGTGTAGATTGGAACAGTCATATGGGCAAAGATAACTTCAATGAGGAGTTGTATGCTTTTGGAACAGCATGTTCTGGAGCCAACTAGAGAGCAGACTATACTAATCCTGGCAATGTGTAATGAGATGGGAAAAGTTAATGAATTTATCGTGATGGTGTCCCTAGGTAGCAGTGATTGTAATATGATTGAATTTTACATTCATCTTGAGGGGAAGAGGAGTAGTTTGGAGGCTAATATTTTAAACTTAAATCAGGGCAATTATGAGAGCGTGAAAGATGAGCTGGCTGAAGTGAACTGGCAAATTAAGTGAAGGGATAGGTCAATAGAGTGACAAACATTGAAGAGTAAGATGCAGGCCCCCTGAAAGAGTCAATTACTCGGGGACACAGGTTTAAGGTGCGAGGGGCAAGATTTAAAGGAGATGTACGAGACAAGTTTTTTTTACACAGAGGCTGGTGGGTGCCTGGAACTCGTTGCTGGGGGAGGTAGTGGAAGAAGAAATGATAGTGACTTCTAAGGGGCATCTTGACAGATACATGAATAGGATGGGAATAGAGGGATATAGTTCCTGGAAGGGCAGGGGGCTTTAGTTAAGTCGGGCAGCATGGTCAGTGCATGCTTGGAGGGCCAAAGGGCTTGTTCCTGTGTTGTAATTTTCTTTGTTCTTTGAGTAAGAAAAGTCTTAAGTGAAGGACCCATCACCCCTGGTTAACAAGAAAGGTTAAAGATAGTGATCTTGGTTCTCCAGCCCTGCACACTCGTGCTCAAATCGTGCTGGGGTCAAAGAATCATGGGGGAATGGCTATGACACCGTTAGTGCTGGCTGGAACCCCTTTAGCAATCCCAGTGCTTGTGCCCCAACATAATCTGGTTCATGCCCAGTGGGAGTCTGAATAATCATTTAAGTATGCAAGGTGGGTTTGGAGCCAGATTCTACTGACTCCTTCAATTCTCCGTGCTGTGGTGACAGCGGAAGCCTGCAGCCAATCACTACTGGCCTTCAGAAACACTCAGCAGTCGTGATGGCCTCACTGCAGCTTGGAGACTATTGACGCCCTTTTGTGGTTGGGTTGTGCCCTGTCACTGCTCCCTAACACCTCTCCTAAAGGGCAGGGGGGGAGTCTTTGGTGGTCTCATAGTGGGTTGTTGCTTATTTGACTGTTAGGGATCTTAGTCGCTGAATGGTGGGGTGGGGAGTAGGTGTGTGTTTATGGTTGTCAGAGATCGGGGTGCCCTTTAAAAAGGGTGTCCCAATCTCTGAGAAACTGACATTGCTAATGTTTTTAGGCCTCCATTCCAAACAAATTTCTGAGTGTGGGAGAATTCGGTGAGAATCTTCCCAAGCTTCAAAAAAATTGAATGGTCTGGAATTCTCTGACCATGTCAGGCTGCTGCTGGGATTCCCAGGATGCTGCTGTGAATGAAGTTTTGGTGTGTGAGACTGGAGAATTCTGGACTGTGTGTGGTTGAGTTGTGAACTGAATTGAACTAACAGGGTTAGTTTTGCCAAGCTCCCTAGGTTAGGGGAAGGTTTCATTAGATTGGAAGATAGTAAATATAACTTCATTATTCCAAAAGAGGGTAAGTTTGAAAGCAGCAAACTACAGGTCAGTTAGCTTTCCGTCTGTTGTGAGAAAAATGTTAGCTTTAATTTAGGAAGCTGTAACAAAGCACTTGGTTAAGCTTGAGATAATCAGGCAAAGTCATAATGGTTTTGTGAAAGGGAAATCATGTTTAACTAACTTGTTAGATGCGAGTAAAGGGGAACCGGTGGACTTACTGTACTTAAATTTTCAGAAGGCATTGCTATATGAAGGGTTGATGCAGAAGGTGAAAACTCACTTGGTGAATTGCTCATTTGGAGAGCCGGTGTGAACACGATGGGCTGAATGGCAGTCTCCTGTGCTGTAACACTTCTGTGATTTTGCACCAATTACATAACTAACTGCAAGCTTATTATACGCATGTCACTGCTCCCTTGGCTTGATCACTTCTGATAAACCTCTTTCCCTTGAGTTCTGTTCATTGAATTTCAGGTGAGTTTTTTGCTCCCCCTTTGTGGGTTTTATTGGCAAGCTGCAGACATTCTGATTTCAGGATGTCCCAGCTCCCAGAGCTCTATGAATATTGCTGGTTATCAGGTATACCTGAGTAAGTGAGCAGGGAAAACCAGGCTGTGCTGTAAATGATTGAATGTGACTCACTAGGTTGGCATTGAATGGGCAAAGTCTTGTTGCTTTGAACTTGTCTGTAGTGAATCTCTCAGAAAACGGGATTTGAAAGTAAGAGATGACACTCAGCAAAAATTGACAGTTGTGTAAACATATTGTGTTTGTTGTTTGCAGATGGCAAAAACAAATCAAAAGACAGCAGTGGCACCGGTGGGTCTATGAAAGGACAGATGGTGAGCAAGCCCAGTAGCATCTCTGGCATAGCGCAGTGTTGGCACGGAGTAGTACAGCTACAGGTAAGGATAAGGATGGGAAAGTTACACTGTTCGGCAGGGCACTGACCATTTGATCGTGAAATTCTTCTACTGCCCTCTGCCTGGCCCTTGGGCCATCCCTTTGCCGCGTTCCCTCTTCGTTTGCTGTCTGTGCGGACTGCCGAGAGGATACCTGCACTCGTTGTTCCCCTGGTGAGTGAGAGAGTGAGGGGAATGAGGAAATGCATCTGAGGGCTAAGTGTGAATAGGAGGGATGGCGTGAGTGAATGGGGGATGGGAGGATGGCGTGAGTGAGTGGGGGGTGGGAGGATGGTGTGAGGGGCGCAGATTGATTGGTTGGACTGCTGAGGAACAGTGGAGGATCTTTAAGGAGATCTTTTTCGGTGCTCAGCAGAAATATATTCCGATGGTAAAGAAGGAACGTAGAAGAAGGGATAATCAGCTGTGGTAATCGAAGGAAATAAAGGAGAGTATTAAATTGAAAGCTGATGCATTTAGAGTGGCTAAAAGTAGTGGGCGAGTGGAAGATTGGGAGAGGTTTAAAAATCAACAAAGATTGACTAAGAAGTTGATAAAGAAAGGTAGGATAGACTATGAAGCTAAACTAGCACTAAATATAAAAAAGGACAGTAAGAGTTTTTACAAATATATAAGTTTTTTGCCTCAGTCTTCACGGAGGAGGATGCGAATAGTTTGCCAGATATTAAAGATAGAAGGATGGTAGGAGCTGAGGGCCTGAATGCGATTACTGTCACTAGAGAGGTAGTGCTTGAGCGACTAGCGGGACTGATGGTGGACAAGTCCCCAGGACCGGATGGAATGCATCCCAGGGTTCTGAAGGAAATGGCGAAGGTGATAGTGGATGCTTTAGTGATTATTTACCAAATTTCGCTGGATTCTGGGGAAGTGCCGGAAGATTGGAAAACGGCTAATGTTACGCCACTGTTTAAAAAAGGTAGCAAGCAAAAGGCAGGGAATTATAGGCCAGTTAGTTTAACGTCTGTTGTTGGAAAAATGCTTGAATCCGTCATCAAAGAAGAAATAGCGAGGCACCTAGAGAAGAATTGTTTGATAGAGCAGATGCAGCATGGATTCATTAAGGGGAAGTCGTGTTTGACGAACTTATTGGAATTCTATGAGGATGTGACTAGTGTGGTAGACAGGGGAACCAGTGGATGTGGTGTTTCTCGATTTTCAAAAGGCGTTTGATAAGGTGCCTCACAAAAGGTTGTTACAGAAGGTTAGGGGGCATGGAGTTGGGGGTAAGGTGTTAGCGTGGATAGAGGATTTGTTGTCTAATAGGAGGCAGAGAGTTGGTATCAATGGGTGCTATTCTGATTGGCGGTTGGTAACTAGTGGAGTGCCCCAGGGATCGGTGCTGGGGCCTCAGCTATTTACCATTTATATAGATGATCTGGAGGAGGGGGCTGAGTGTAGGGTGACGAAATTTCCTGATGACACAAAGATGCATGGAAAAGCAAATTGTGCGGAGGGTGTGGAAAGTCTGCAAAAGGATCTAGGTAGGCTGAGCAAGTGGGCGAGGACCTGGCATATGGAGTACAATGTGTTAGCAAGTGTGAGGTTATCCACTTTGGCAGGAATAATAGTAGGAGGGATTACTATTTAAAGGGTGAAAAGCTGCAGCATGCTACGGTGCAGAGGGACCTGGGGGTCCTTGTGCATGAGTCGCAAAAACCCAGTCTGCAGGTGCAGCAGGTGATCAAGAAGGTGAATGGGATGCTGGCCTTTATAGCGAGGGGGTTAGAATATAAAAGCAGGGAGGTCTTGCTGCAACTGTACAGGGCACTGGTGAGGCCGCAGCTGGAGTACTGTGTGCAGTTTTGGTCGCTGCACTTGCGCAAGGATATTTTGGCCTTGGAGGGAGTGCAGAGGAGGTTCACTAGGCTGATACCGGAGATGAGGTGATTGGACTATGAAGAGAGACTAAATAGACTGGGTCTGTACTCGTTGGAGTTTAGAAGGATGAGGGGGGATCTTATAGAGACGTATAAGATAATGAAAGGGGTGGATAGGATAGAGGTAGAGAGATTCTTCCCACTCAGAAAGGACAGCAGGACTAGAGGGCACAGCCTCAAGATAAGGGGGGGGAGCAGTTTAGAACGGAGTTAAAGAGGAACTTCTTCACTCAAAGGGTGGTGAATCTCTGGAATTCTCTGCCTGTTGAAGTGGTGGAAGCTACCTCGTTAAATATATTTAAGACACGGGTAGATAGGTTTTTGGTAGACAAGGGGATTAAGGGTTATGGGGAGAAAGCGGGAAAGTGGAACTGAGCCACTTCAGATCAGCCATGATCTTATTGAATGGCGGGGCAGGCTCGAAGGGCTAAATGGCCTACTCCTGCTCCTATTTCTTATGTTCTTATGTGCTTCTTATGTGAGTGAGTGGGGGGTGGGAGGATGGCGTGAGTGAGTGGGGGGGGGAGGATGGCGTGAGTGAGTGGGGGGGGTGGGAGGATGGCGTGAGTGAGTGGGGGGGGTGGGAGGATGGCGTGAGTGAGTGGGTGGGGGATGGGTGGGGCGGAGTGAGTGGGTGGGGGATGGGTGGGGCGGAGTGAGTGGGTGGGGGATGGGTGGGGCGGAGTGAGTGGGTGGGGGATGGGTGGGGCGGAGTGAGTGGGTGGGGGATGGGTGGGGCGGAGTGAGTGGGTGGGGGATGGGTGGGGCGGAGTGGGTGGGTGGGGGATGGGTGGGGCGGAGTGGGTGGGTGGGGGATGGGTGGGGCGGAGTGGGTGGGTGGGGGATGGGTGGGGCGGAGTGGGTGGGTGGGGGATGGGTGGGGCGGAGTGGGTGGGTGGGGGATGGGTGGGGCGGAGTGGGTGGGTGGGGGATGGGTGGGGCGGAGTGGGTGGGTGGGGGATGGGTGGGGCAGAGTGGGTGGGTGGGGGATGGGTGGGGCGGAGTGAGTGGGTGGGGCGGAGTGAGTGGGTGGGGCGGAGTGAGTGGGTGGGGGATGGGTGGGGCGGAGTGAGGTACAGTTGAGTCAGATTGAAAATAGTTTGTGAAGTATTGCCGCAGTGCTTTTTTTCACAAGGCCATGTTTTGTGGTTAATGTGGCCCTCAACCTGTAATGTAGAGACAAATAGCTGAATCACTGTGCTGACTGGTGATTTTATTAGTGTATTGGTCCACAGCTTTGGTGGTAATAAAGGTAAACATTTCTATTTCTACCCTCTTGAAGTTTAATAATTCCACCTGTGTGAAATCTCAAAATCTTCCGCACCCTGAAAGCAGGCCATTTGGCCCATTATGTCTACATCAGGCAGACAAAATGAAGAAGAAATTGCATTTCACTAAAGATCATGAGGGCTATAAATATATGATTCCTTGTTACAAAATTTTGCACCTTTTTGTCTTCAGCCGTTCACTCCTGTAAAGGTGATGTGCACCATGAGTTCAAATAGCGCTCCTATGGGAGCAGGAAAGTGACTCTAATGAAGGAGCTACAAAAGTGGAAATTGGAAACTGATATTGAACAAAGAAGGCAGGATACAGCAAGGAGGGACTTGGTAACATTTGCTGCAGCCCTATTTCATCAGGATTTTGCAAGCAAGAGATGGATGATAATCTATGTCATTATCAGGCCCTAACCATCATAAGGATTTGAAGTTTAGCTAGGAGTGAACTGTTCAGTTTGTTACCGTGACTGAAAGTGAGATTCTGTTGCAGCATGAGGATGTAGGTGATGGCCTACTGGTATTATCGCTAGACTATTGATCCAACCGCCCAGGATAATACTCTGGGTGTTGAAGTGGAAATTTTCCTGCTTCTTGACTGTGATAGAGAGACTCAATGAAATTCGTTCTGACCAAATAACTAGTCTTTATTTACGAAAGACTACATGCAGTCTTGGCAAAAACTTGAGTTTGGAGAGCAGTTGTTACGACTTGCTAATTCCTTCTCAAGTCCGCGCTTACATAAAGAATCAGTTCAATATTTATACATAATCATTAGCAGTTTGCGTGACCAGATCTTATTCAGGAATTAGATCAGTAGTAAGAACATAAGAAATAGGAGCAGGAGTAGGCCATCTAGCCCTTCGAGCCTGCCCCGCCATTCAATAAGATCATGGCTGATCTGTCGCTGCTCAGTTCCACTTTCCCGCTTTCTCCCCATAACCCTTAATCCCCTCTCTCATCAAAAACCCATCAACCCGCGTCTTAAAAATATTTAGCGAGGCAGCCTCCACCACTTCAACGGGCAGAGAATTCCAGAGATTCACCACCCTTTGAGTGAAGAAGTTCCTCCTCAACTCCGTTCTAAACCGCCCCCCTTTTATCTTGAGGCTGTGCCCCCTAGTCCTACTGTCTTTTTTGAGCGGGAAGAGTCTCTCCACCTCTATCCTATCCATCCCATTCATCATCTTACACGTCTCAATGAGATCTCCCCTCATTCTTCTAAACTCTAACGAGTACAAGCCTAGTTTATTCAGCCTCTCCTCATAGCTCAACCCCCTCAACTCCGGCATCAGCCTAGTAAACCTCCTCTGCACTCTCTCCAAGGCCAAAATATCTTTGCGCAAGTGCGGCGCCCAAAACTGCACACAGTACTCCAGCTGCGGCCCCACCAATGCCCTATACAGCCGCAGCAAGACCTCCCTACTTTTATATTCAATCCCCCTCGCTATGAAGGCCAGAATCCCATTCGCCTTCCTGACCACCTGCTGCACCTGCAAGCTGGGTTTTTGCGACTCATGCACAAGGACCCCGAGGCCCCTCTGCACCGTCGCCTGCTGCAGTTTTTCGCCCCGTAAGTAATAGTCCTTCCTACCATTCTTCCTACCAAAGTGGACCACCTTGCACTTGCCAACATTAAATTCCATTTGTAGCATCATAAGCAATGTCATAAATCATGGTATAGCCTGCTGACGACCTAGAACTCTTTGTCTCATCAGTCATACCTTTATCTTGTCCTTTGATCGAACAGAAGAAGGTCAGTGACTCCATATGTCAATCATAATGCTATCTCCTTCACGATTGCATTGGAAAGAGATAGGATCAGGCAGGCTAGGAAGGCGTTTATCTGGAGTAAGGGAAAATATGAAGACATCAGGCAGAAAATTGGACGATTAAACTGGAAGGAGGTGTTCTTGGGGAAAAGTACTGAAGAAAGGTGGTGGATTTTCAAGGAATGTTTGCCTGGAGCTCTGCACAACAACGTTCCGATGAGACGGAGGTTTTGGTAGGTGGCGGGAACTGTGGTGCACGAAGGTTGTGATGAACCTAGTCAGGAAGAAAAGAAAGGCGTACAAAAGGTTCAGAGAGCTAGGAGATGTTCAGGATCTAGGAGATGTTCAGGATCTAGAGGAGTATACGGGTTGTAGGAAGGAGCTTAAAAAGGAAATTAGGGGAGTCAGAAGGGGACATGAGAAGGCCTTGGCGGGTAAGATTAAGGAGTACCCCAAGGCGTTCTACAAATATGTCAAGAGTAAAAGGATGAGATGTGAAGGGGGAAAAGTCTGTGGAACCAGAAGAAATGGCAGAGGTGCTTAATGAGTACTTTGCCTCGGTATTCACGGTGGGAAATGATCTGGGAGGTTGTACTACAGGTTTGCGGCGGACTGAAAAGATTGAATATGTGGATGTTAAGGAAGAGGATGTGTTGGAACTTTTGAATTCTATCAAGATAGATAAGTCGCTGGGACCGGATGGGATGTACCCCAGGTTACTGTGGGAGGTGAGGGAAGTGATTGCAGAGCCCCTGGCGATGATCTTTGCATCGTTGATGGAGACGAGAGAGGTTCCGGAGGATTGGAGGATTGCGGATGTGGTTCCTATTTTCAAGAAAGGGAACAGGGATAGCCTGGGAAATTACCGACCGGTGAGTCTGACCTCAGTGGTTAGTAAGTTGATGGCAAGGATACTGAGGGACAGGATTTATGAACATTTAGAGAAATTTAGTATGATCAGAAATAGCGTGGCTTTGTCAAGGGCAGGTCGTGCCTTACAAGCCTAGTTGAGTTCTTTGAAAACGTGACTGAACACATTGACGAAGGAAGAGTGGTGAATGTGGTTTACATGGACTTCAAGGCGTTTGATAAGGTCCCCCATGCAAGACTTCTTGAAAAGGTGGGAAGGCATGGGATTCAAGGGGCTGTTGCCTTGTGGATCCAGAACTGGCTTGCCTGCAGAAGGCAGAGAGTGGTTGTGGATGGGTCTTTTTCTGCATGGAGGTCGGTCACCAGTGGAGTGCCCCAGGGATCTGTTCTAGGACCCTTGCTGTTTGTCATTTTCATAAATTACCTGGATGAGGAAGTGGAGGGATAGGTTATTAAGTTTGCCAACAACACGAATGTTGGTGGTGTTGTGGATAGCCTGGAGGGATGTCAGAAGTTGCAGCGTGACATAGATAGGATGTAAGACTGGGCAGAGGAGTGGCAGATGGACTTCAACGCAGATAAATGTGTAGTGGTCCATATTGGCAGGACCAATGGGATGAAGGAGTACAATATCAAGGGTAGGACTCTTAGCAGTGTTGAGAATCAGAAGGACCTTGGGGTCTGGGTCCATAGGACTCTTAAATTGGTCTCGCAGGTGGAGGATGTGGTCAAGAGGCGTATGGTGTACTAGCCTTCATTTATCGAGGGATTGAGTTTAGGAGTCAGGAGGTAATGCTGCAACTTTATAAACCCCTAGTCAGACCCCACTTGCAGTTCTGGTCGCCTCACTACAGGAAGGATGTGGAAGCTATTGAGAGGCTGCAGAGGAGATTTACAAGGATGTTGCCTGGATTGGGAAGCATGCCTTATGAGGATAGGTTGAGGGAGCTAGGTCTCCCTGGAGAGGCGAAGATTGAGAGGTGACCTGATAGAGGTTTATAAGATGTTGAGAGGTATAGATAGGGTGGATTCTCGGAGGCTATTTCCCAGGGCTGAAATGGTCGTTACGAGAGGACACAGGTTTAAGGTTCTGGGGAGCAGGTACAGAGGAGATGTCAGGGGTAAGTTTTTCACTCAGAGGGTGGTGAGTGAGTGGAATCAGCTGCCGTCGGTGGTGGTAAAGGCGAACTCGCTGGGGTCTTTTAAGAGACTTCTGGATGAGTACATGGGATTGGGAGTTATAGATAGGCCTGGTGGGTATGGATATGATTGGCACAACTTGTGGACCGAAGAACCTGTTTGTGCTGTAGTATTCTATGTTCATCCCTGACCACGTCTTACTCATACAGCCTTAGGTTATGCAGAGTCACCCTTATCAGGTCTTGACCTTCTCTGGTCTCATTTATGTCTTAGGTTATGCGGAGTCAGTTTTCCTTGTTTTGTACCAAATACTTGACCAATTTTCCCATCGTGCCACTACTTCATTTGTGCAACTTCACATGGGGACCCGGGTTCAAATCCTACCGCGGTAGATGGTGAAATTTGAATTAAATTTTAAAAATCTGGAATTAAGAATTTACTGATGACTATGAAACCATTGTTGATTGTCAGAAAGACCCATCTGGTTGACTAATGTCCTTTAGGAAAGGAACTCTACCGTCCTTGTATGCCTACATGTGACATCTACAAGACCCACCTTGAAATAGAAACCATAGAAAATTACAGTGCAGAAACAGGCCTTTTGGCCCTTCTTGGCTGTGCTGAACCATTTTTTGCCTAGTCCCACTGATCTGCACTTGGACCATATCCCTCCACAGCCCTCTCATCCATGACCCCGTCCAAGTTTTTCTTAAATGTTAAGAGTGACCCTGCATTTACCGCTTTATCTGGCAGCTCATTCCACGCTCACACCACTCTCTGTGTGAAGAAGCCCCCCCCGCCCAATATTCCCTTTAAACTTTTCTCATTTCATCCTTAACTCATGCCGTCTGTTTTTTTTTCTCCCCTAGCCTCAGTGGAAAAAGCCTGCTTGCATTCACTGTATCTCTACCCATCAAAATCTTATACACCTCTATCAAATCCCCCCTCATTCTTCTTCGCTCCAGGGAATAAAGTCCTAACCTATTCAGTCTCTCTCTCTCTGTAACTCAGCTTCTCAAGTCCCGGCAACATCCTTGTGAACCTTCTCTGCACTCTTTGAACCTTATTTACATTCTTCCTGTAACTAGGTGACCAAAACTGTACACATAACTCTAAATTCGGCCTCACCAATGCCTTATACAACCTTACCATAGCACTCCAACATTTATACTCGACACTCCGAAATGTCTAATATTAGGTGCCATGCACTTATGATTGGGGAGGGGTGGGGGGCGCTCAGTTCGAAGAAGATTCTTGTAGATTCCCACAGTGCAGAAGGTGGCCATTCAGTCCATCGAGTCTGCACTGACAACAGTCCCACCCATGTCTATCCCCTATTTACCTTGCTAATCACCCTGATGCTAAGAGGTCAGTTTAACATGGTCAATCAGTATAACCCACACTTCTATGAATTGTGGGAGGAAACTCAGCACACAGTGAAAAGCCAAGCAGATGTGAGGATAACGTGCAAACTCCACAAACCTGTGGCTGGAATTGAACCTGGGTCCCTGGCACTGAGGCAGCAGTGCTAATCACTGTGCCACTGCGCGGTCCAAAATGTGAGAGGCATGCTTTTTTTTTTACACAGAGTGCTAAGTGTCAAAACATGCTGCCAGTGGTGGTAGTCAAAACAGATATGATAAGGGCTTTTTGATAAGCACATGAATATTCAAGGAATAGAGGGATATGGATTAAGGGCAGGTAGTAGGAATTATTTTAAATTGTTGTTGATGTTGGGCCTAAAGCCTGCCCTGTGCTATACTGTTCTATGTTCTGTGTTTCTTGAATTTATGATGTAATATTGAATGAACATTAATATTTACATAAAGTCCTTAGTTGTAGGCAGCTTATTTTCACAGATCTCATATCTCAAATGTATGACTTAAACATTATCAGCCTCTGGAGACAGAATACTGCAGTGTTAAAATTCATTAAGAAATGAGAAATTGGCAGTTGTACTTCTATCATCTGATAGTATTTCTTTCAATTAGGTAAAACGATTCCTGGATGGGGCGTGGAACTCTCCTGATTTTGTCAAACGTTACAGGGACATGTACTTGAAGTTGAAGAATGCCATGGAGGAACTATTTGGGCAACACATGGCCTTTGTGTTAGCACTGCGGAAGGGCTTTGCAGCAGCACTCCTTCAGCTGTCACATCTCACTGCCATGCACGTAAGTGAAAAGATTGTTCACCATCAAACAATTCCAGCTGCTTATCTCACATTGGCAATATCCTGTAGGCACTGAGGTTTTGGGTACAAACAGAACAGAAGAATCTCAGAGCAGGAGTGGGCCATTTGGCCCATTGAGCCTACTCTGCTACTTAATATGATTGTGGCTTTAACTGCTCTCCCATAACCCTGTAATTGTATTTTCACTGATTAAGTAAAATCTAACTCAGCCTTGAATATATTCAATAACCCACTCTCCACTAGTTTCTATGGAAAGCCCTCAGAGACAAAACTGCTCCTTATCTCTCTCTTAAAGGAGAGAGCCCTTATTTTTAAATAACATTGCCAAGTTCTAGATTTGCCTATGAGGGAAAACATATTCTCAGCATCTAACTTGTAAGGTCCCCTCAGAATCTCGTGTTTCAATAAGATCATGCTCTCAGCCTTCTAAACTCTCGTGTATAGATTCACTGTGCCCAACCTTTCCTACGAGGACAGGTCAGAGGTTGGGAATTCTGCAGCGAGTAGCTCATCTCCTGACTCCCCAAAGCATTTCCATCATCTACAAGGCACAATTTAAAAGTATAATAGAATACTCTCCACTGGATTCATGCAGCTCTAACCAGGACAAAACAGCCTGCTTGATTGGTACCCCATCCTAAGGGTTAGACAGTGGCAAAGTAGTATTGTCACTGAACTAGCAATTCACAGACCAGGTCAAATGCCCTGGGGACATGAGTTCAAATCCTACCATAACAGTGAATGGAATTTAAATTTAATACATAAATTAGGAATTAAAAGCTAGTTGCAGATGCCCATGAAACTATTGTCATAAAAACCTACCTGATTCACTCATGTCCTTTGGGGAAGGAAATCTGCTGTTTTTAGCTGGCCTAGCCTCCATGTGACTCCAGAGCCACATCAAAGTGGTTGATACTTAACTGCCCTCCAAAAAGATCTAGCGAGCCATTAGGGATGGACAACAAAAACTGGCTTTGCCAGTGACACTCACGTTCTGTGAAAGAACTGCACAGTGGCAACAATGTGTACCAGTTACTAGGTGCACTTCAGCTCGCCAAGGTTCCTTCAACAGCACCTTCCAAACCCTCAACCTCTCCCATCTAGAAGGACAAGAGCAACAGATGTGTGGAGACACCACCACATGTCTTTTTAGTTTAAAGATCTCTTTACAGCTCTAGTTTAGCACTGATGCCCTTGAGGTTCAAGTGAAACTCTGCCAGCAAAGCAGTTCCTCTTTCCCTGGTGCTGGTGGCAGTATCATAGAGTCATACAGTACAGAAGAGACCTTTTGGCTGTTGTGTCTTCGCCGACAAAACTACTCTAATTTTTTATTCATTTTTGGACATGGGTGGTGTTGGCTGGCCAGCATTTATTGCCCATCCCTAGTTGAGAGTCAACCACATTGATGTGGCTCTGGAATCACATGTAAGCCAGACCAAATAAGAATGACAGATTTCCTTCCCTAAAGGACATTAGTGAATCAGATGGGTTTTTGTGACCATCGACAATGTCCCAGGAACATTAACTGAGTTTCAGGATTAATAGTCTAGAGATAATATAATTCGGCCATCGCCTCCTCAACATCTCCCCAAATCTACGCTAGTCTCATTTTCCAGCACTTGATCCATAGCCCATAAATGGAAACCCATTTCTCTCACACCAGTCTGGGAATCACACATTTGTGGTCTCCTTTATCTATGCCAATTTGCTCTTTACTCAATGCAGAAAATTTTTTTTGCTCTTAATTTAGTCTCTGGCTACTCAAACTCACTTAGTATGATGGTGACATTTTTAAAAACAAGAGGAACATCACAAGATGAGAGAGACCAGTTAACGACATTGGTAACAGGAGCACCAGGGTGTAGTGTTGAGTGGTCAGCAGCAGTTTAGCGAGAATAAGGTCAAGGGAGCGGGAGATGAGATTCAAACAAAATGAGGCAGATGTGAGGGGAGAAACTGGACAAAGATGAGAATTCATGGCTAGAGCAGTAGGGGCCTTTAGAGGAAGTTTGGTCAGGTAGGTTAATGGAAGGGAGGATGTGGAGAAGCAGGTAATTGGATTGTTTTGAACTTGGTGACAAAGGTGGCTTCACACGTTGTTTGAGGGGAGAGGGATTTGAGAAGACAATTTGCAGTAGAGAAAAGCTGGAGAAGGTGGGGTATGTGGTTATCTTTACATTTCAGGATGATCCTGGAATATTGAATGAAGGTTATTTATACAGTTAGGCTGATACAAAGAAGAAGTCTCGCAACACCAGATTCTTATTTCTTACTGTGTTTACCCCAGGCCAATGCCAGCACCTCCTCATCACTGATACAAAGGCACAGAGAGGCAATGTTACTGTGAGCCTATGCACTGTAGAGGACATAGAGCTTGGTTTCAATGAGATTTTGATCAATCGCATTCTACCTGAGAAAATGGCTGGGGAGAAAAGTGGGAGCAGTGTGGAATTTTTGGTGGATGCAGAAACCAGTGCCTTTGGTCTGCTCTGTGTGTAACAAGAGGAAATTCCATCTCATTGAAGTGTTTTGGTTATGATGGGAACGTGAAACATAGAATTGTGTGACAGGCGTGGGTTTGAGAGCTGACAGCATATTCAAAGGAGGAAGATGATTTGGAAATGGTGGTATTTTGCGAGGTGGGTGGGGAAAGTGATGATGGCAGTTTCGAAAGGGGAGGTAGATAGTACTTGAGGAAGGGAAGTCATTCACAATGCCAGTTTGTTATGGGAGCCAAGCGATTCAGTGAAAATGGTGGTCAGGACAGTTGGTGCACTGTGTCAGAGATAAGGTGGGTTCGGGGGCCCTAGGAGAGGGAGAATTAAGGTAGGAAGGACAATTAGAGTATTGTTTAATTTGTGTTGGTGTAATAATGCAATGAATTGAATATAACTCTGTTCTTTAGGTCAGTGAACGGTTTGCACAGTATATTGATCAACGCATCCAAGAAAGCGAGATGAACACAAGCAACGTGGAAACACTCAACCAGCTGCAGCAATTCTTGGAGCCGATGCTATTCCTCTCGGGACTTGAGCTGGCCAACATGTTTGAACATTTCTACAGGTAATAAGAATGGATGATAGGGATGGTAATTGAGAGAAATAATATCTTGGTTTGCTAGGAATATTGATCAGAAACCCATCTGAATGTGATGGAAATTGCTACAGTTATAAGAGGAAGTTAGAACTTGGCTGTTCTGTCCTGGGACATAAGTCATGAGTTTTTTGAATACTTTTCACTTTTCTGGCTAAGTGCAGCTCCAAAAATGCTCAGGAAGTTCCACCAATCCAGGTCAAAGCTGTCCACTTGTTTGGCATCCCATCCACCAGATTTCACTCCCTCCACCTGTGTTGCAAACACGGCTGTGGTGTGTCCCATCATCAAGATGCAGTTTAGCAACTCACCTGGGCTTCTTCACCAAGTCCATACTTAGGAGGGCAAGGATAACGGCTGTTTGGGAACGCCTACACCTTTATGTTACACTTCACCCTGTCTTGAACATATATCACCATAAATCCTGGAACTTACAACATAACAGCTATAGGAGTACCTTCACAAGGACTGCAGCGATTCAAGAAAGCATCACTTTGAGGGCAGCTAGGGATGAGCAATGGCCAGCTGTGAATTGAAAATATCTGAAAATAAACTTTGTTACTATTCTTTTCTCTGAACTGTTTCTTCTTGACAGATACTATCTGGCAGATCGGCTTCTGGGCCAGGGAAAAGTGTGGCTGGAACGGGCTGTTATCGATCACATTGGAACCTGTTTCCCCAGCAGATACCCTCAACAGATGCTGAAGAATCTTAGTGCATCGGATGAGCTGCAGCAGGAGTTCCACCTGTACAGGCTGCAACAACTGGACAAAAAGCTGGAGGATCTGGATGATGAAGTAAGTATCGGATATCCAACTTCTGTTTCGCAGAAGGGCAGGAGAGAGTGTCACCCCTGCCATCCCTTCATCAAAATATATAGAGGTTCTATATTTCCTGGTTTTGTTCAAGAATATTTTCTCAGAAGGAAATGATTTGGAGGAACTGCTGTATGAGGTATCTGAATTGATGTGCACTGTGTTGATGATGAGAGTTGAGGTTAAAACAGTTCCCTCAGCTCCTTCAGATCTGCAGTGCCAGCCTTGGCTTAGTACTCTGCCTGCTGTTGCAACTTGATTGGTTGATGCTAGATCTTACTGAATTTTGCATCTCAGTTCCCAGCAGATGTGACCAGCTTATCCAGACTTGCTATGTGTCTGCTTCAAATTTGGCTGGGTGCAAATATAATTAAGAAATTTGCTCCTGGCACAAGATGGAGCATGAACAATGAAACATTGAGTAGTTTCAAGTGGTTCTGACTGTGAAGTTTAAAACAACAGCAATTCAATTGAGCCACACATATCTTGACGTGAAACTATATTACTGTTCCTTCATTATTGCTGGGCTAAACCTACAGTTGCCTTCCTGGATGTACCTACATCAGATAAGCTACAGTGGTTCAAGGAAGTGGCTCAGCACAACCTTTTTGAGGGCTGTGTGGGATGGACACCCATCCCACACAGCTTGGCGATGCTCACATACCATGAAAGGATTTTTAAAATCCTGTAATTTTGTTGCTGGAGCATATTTTAAACAAAAAAAAGTGACAAATATCTGCTTGTTACACTGACTCTGAAGAGATAAACTGGATGTCCAAAAATACGTTAATGTTTGACCCTGATACTGTACAGACAAAACAAACTCCATTGTTGTAAGTCCAGTGCATGGTTAATTGTGATTAGTAATTGTAAAGTTGGTGGTGTCCAAATCATGATTACAAGTTACTTAAAATGATTTATAAAATTGATGAGAGACGTATGTGCATTTAATGGAGCCATTATTTGTTTAGGAAATACCTTTGTTCTTGACTATTCATTTGGAGAAAATGTTGCCTGTATCGAATTTAAAATGTAAGTGAATGTGCTTTAAATTGCGTCATGTGGCTGGTCTAGTTAACGCCCAATGGTGCATTCAATGATCACATTTCTCTAGAAAATGCTGGAAAATCTCAGCACGTTTGACAGCAGCCAACTCTGTAGATATTCTTGATCCCATTGTTTCTGTGGTGGACATTGTGCAGTTTTGGGCGCCGCACCTGCGCAAGGATATTTTGGCCCTGGAGGGAGTGCAGAGGAGGTTTACTAGGCTGATACCGGAGTTGAGGGGATTGAGCTATGAGGAGAGGCTGAATAAACTAGGCTTGTACTCGTTAGAGTTTAGAAGAATGAGGGGAGATCTCATTGAGACGTATAAGATGATGAATGGGATGGATAGGATAGAGGTGGAGAGACTCTTCCCGCTCAAAAAAGACAGTAGGACTAGGGGGCACAGCCTCAAGATAAAGGGGAGGCGGTTTAGAACGGAGTTGAGGAGGAACTTCTTCACTCAAAGGGTGGTGAATCTCTGGAATTCTCTGCCCGTTGAAGTGGTGGAGGCTGCCTCGCTAAATATTTTTAAGAAGCAGGTTGATGGGTTCTTGATAAGAGAGGGGATTTAAGGGTTATGGGGAGAGGGCGGGAAAGTGGAACTGAGCCACGACAGATCAGCCATGATCTTATTGAATGGCGGGGCAGGCTCGAAGGGCTAGATGGCCTACTCCTGCTCCTATTTCTTATGTTCTTATATTCCCACCCTTCCCTGAACCCAACACCACGTGGATCTCTATCTGGAGTCTGGATTCCTCCCCTCCTAGTAAACAATGTGATTGACGGCCCCCGCCCCCACCTTGTTTGTGAGCTTTTTATGGAGCCTGGGATCCATCTTCCTTCCTCCCTGTCTTCCTTCTGCCTTCCGTTATTTGTCATCTTCATCCACTTCCTTGTCCTTCTGCCTAGTCCCACCACACATCTTGTTCAGCCCTCCTTCCACATTGTGTCCACTGTCTTTATCAGCTCCCCATCTCCGGTTGGAATGGAGGGTTCATGAGATCCGCAACATAGCATGGAGAGCACAAGGAGGTCTGCTCTGATGGAGTGGTGTTCACTGCAACAGGAGCAGTGCAGCACCACGGCAGCTCAGTTATGTGTGTTGCATTCATCTCAAACTGAAGTTCACCTTGTACACATCACTCTTTTTCAGGAGGGTTTAATTCTGGCATGATTTGCACAGGTGTGACATAACATTAGAAGACCTGACAGGATTTCAACAAAGACCTCTTTTAATGAGCATTTATGAGATGGAAATGAATGCAAATGGTGTTCATGTCACCAGGCAATGCCATTAACCCACCGCTGGGAGAATTTCAAACTATTTTTACACCAACAAGTTCCTGATTTTTTGCCTCCTGCTGAACTCTCTGATCCCACCTGCCACTAAACCTGCCAGGGCCAGGCACAACCTCTATTCCCTCGCATCTGGGTGGCACAGCAGTTAGCACTGCTGCCTCACAGCTCCAGGGACGTGGGTAAGATTCCTGACTTGGGTTACTGCCAATGCAGAGTCTGCACATTCTCCCTGTGTCTGCATGGGTTTCTTCTGGGTGCTCCAGTTTCCTTCCCCAGTCTGAAAGGCATGCTGGTTAGGTGGATTGGCCATGCTAAATTCTCCTCTGTGTATTCAGACAGACGCTGGAGTGTGGTGACTAAGGAATTTTCACAATAACTTTGCTCAGTGTTAACATAAACCTACTTGCGACACTAGTAAGTAAATTTAATCACCACCTCTAGCGTTCTCCATAGCCTGAGGCTGAATTAATTTGTAGTTCATATTTGATCTTAATAAACTTCTGAGCACACATCCTCTCCATCATGAAGACCACCTTCTTTCCTCTCTGCAGGTTGTCTTCTTCCAACTCTCAGCACATCTGTTGAAATATTTCTCCTTGTCGTTGTTACCTCTAGATATGACTGTTCCAGTGCTCTTCTAGTTGGCCGTCCATCCGTAATTCATAGAAACTCAAGCCAGGATATAGGCAGCATCAGGTTTGACTGGCCCAACACCCTGTACCCACGAAACTACTAGTCTCCCAGCAGCACCTCAATGTTGACAGTTGCAATTCCCTCCATTGTCTCGCTCCGCCAATCTTTGTAGCCTCCTCCAAAGCTACCAGCCTGAAAAGTCTCTGTGCTGCTCTAATTCGGGCCTCTTGCACATCCCAAATTTCAATCACTCCACCATTGGTAACCATGCCTTCAGCTGCACTTAAGTTGTGGAATTTCCTCCCTAAATCTCTTCCCCTCCCTCCCCATTATGCTTCACTATTATTCCTTTTAGATCAAAACTGACCTACTGGAGCAGTTCTTAGGATAGTGCATATAAACGAGACATTGGAGCACTGGAGCAAGTGTAAAAAATATTCACACAATGTTACAGAACAGAGAGATTACAGCAATTGAAAAAAATTGAAAAATATTGAACAAATTGAAAGATTGAAAAAAGCAGGCTTGGAGGAAATCTAATTGAGCTCTTTGATGATAAGTAGATGTTCGAGGATAAAACTAGGAAGGTTAGGATGTGGAATGGGGGGTGGTTTGTGTTGAGTAAAAACACTAGCATTGTACATTTTATGTAATATCTTGTGGCTCAGAGCCAATCTATGTTAACGATGATGAACTTGTTGTATTTACACACAGATACATTTTACAGTGAACTTTCTTGTCTTGTACAGATGATGGAAGACCAGCCATCCATAGCAGAAGAAGAAACAGATTTGAAAGTCCTTGTGCTTTCTCCACGTTGTTGGTCCATCTCTTTTCTCTGTTATCATGACAATCCCAGAGCATTCTTCCCACCTGCCCTCAGCAACTTCCTGGAGGAGTTTTCTGACTTCTACACTATTAGTGAGTTGATGAATCAAATCCAAAAAGCTTGTCTTTTGTGCATGGAATCAAGAAGAAGAAATGAAAGCTCAAATACCAACAATTAAATCCAATTGAATTGTAAACCTGCTGCCCAGAGACAGTAATTACATTGCTGTTTAATCCAAGAGATAGTTGAAGATGCTTGAGAAGGGAATATTTGCAGGGCTATGGGGAAAAGGTGGGGCATGGCCTTATTTGGATAGCTCTTTCAGAGATGGCGTGTGCAATCAGCTGAATGACTTTCTGGACTATATGATTCTGCGTAGAGATTTTTCTCTAAATTTCAGCATCTATGCGGAGCAGCTCTCCAGTTTGTACAATTTCAAGCCAAACCTATGAAGCTTCTCATCCTAGATTGTCACCATTCTTAATAGCTCATTGTTCTTTCATGGAACTTGAGCATTTTAAGCAAGGCCAGCCTTTGTTGCTCATCCCCAATTGCCCATGAACTGAATAATTTGAGAGGCCGTTTCAGGAGGCAATTAACAGTCAACCACATTGCTGTGAGTCTGGAGTCACACACAGGCCAGGGAAGGATGGCAGGTTTCCCTCCCTAAAGGCCAATAGTCAATGACAGTTTCATGACCATCATTACTCAGATTAGCTTTCTATTCCAGATTTTTAAAAATTGATTAATTTAAGTTTTGCCAGGTGTAATTTGTTCTTTGATCATTAACCTGGCTCTCTGGATTAAAAGTCCAGTGACATTACGACTTTGCCACCATCTCTCCCTGTTGTTCCAGTTTGTACTGTCCCTTTCCTGAGGAGACAGTAATAGAATATGAGTGAGACAATGATACAGACTCTAATTGATAATCCACAGTGATCTCCTATGCTCACATTTGGGCTATCAAAAGAGCAGTTGATTGGAGCTGAGATGCTATGTCTACATGTTTCTGAAATAAATAAGATCCTGCAGGAGAATAAAAGCTGTTATGTTTTGATGCACCAAAGAAAGATCTGTGGGGTGAAGTTGTCATTTTGCAAGCTTTGTTGCCCTTGTATTCCTCACCTTCACAAAATCACATCATCTCTGTCTTCTTTCGGAACTTTGATAATCCCTGTGTGACCAGTGCATTGATTTCAGAACTTGTGTTCTCCATTTCAAAATCCTCTGGCCTTCTTTCCTCTTGTCTTGACTTCATTCCTTATAGCCCTGCTCACTAACACCAGGCTTCCCGTTCCCAGCTTTCCCTGCATAACTACTGGTGGCAGTCCGTTCAGACAACATGCTCCTGTCCTCTTGGTTGCTGATCTGATGCCTTCTTAATACTCGCACCTTTAGTTTCCCATCCACCTCAATTCTTCCTTTTCAAGAACAAAGTACAAGAGAAAATACTGGAAATGCTCAGTGCATCTCATGGCATGTGTTGGAACTCGCAGATCAATGATCGTTTGTCAGAATTAGAGGTGCTTGGAGGTGTGATAGTTTGTAAACCAGCCAAGAAAATGGGGGAGGAAAGAATAAACTGTAGCTTCTATTTATATGATAGCTTTAACATAAAATGTGCAAGAAGCTTTGCAGGAGAGTTATAAAACAAAATTAGATACCGAGCCTCATATGACAATATTAGGGCAGATAGCTAAGAGCTTGCTCCAAATAATAGTCCTGGTGTTTTACAGGAAGAAAGGAGCAAGATTTAGGGAGGAAATCTTAGAGCTTAAAGCCTAGGCAGCTGAAGTGAGTGACCATCATTGGAGCAATTCAAATTGGGGTTGCTCAAGAGGCCAGAATTAGATGAGTGCAAATATCCTGAAGGGTTGTAGTTCTGGAGAATATAGAAACCAGGAGAGGGACAAGAGGAGATGGCAAGATTAGCCCCAATAGCTGCATTGGGTGTGAAGGTTGCTGAGAGAGTGGGATTAAACATTTGGGTTTGCTACTTACAGTGACCGCTTTGGAAGATAGTGGGAGAGTCCATTTCACGCTGCTACTATCAGTTAAAAAGATGTTCTGCCTACCACACACCAGTAATGTGATATATAGACTTTAGTGTCAGTGCAATGACATGTACGTGCCAGCAACTGGCAGCAGATCATATCAACAGCACATCCCCTTGGATGTTCACAACAGGCACACTAATGACTATACTCAACCAACCTGTGTTTACAAAACTTGGAATATCTTCTTGAACATTAAATGTGAATCTGCCATTGGACAACACTTGCTGAACAATTCTGAGTGTGATGAGAACCAATTTGAGGTTATTCGTTCTGCTTGTCGTAGGGAACATGTTAGAAGCTATTATTGAAGACATTGTAGCAGAACATTGAGAAAAATTCAAGGTGATCAGACAGAGACCTCATGGTTTTACAAAAGAGAAATCATGTTTAACCATTTTATTGGCGCTCTTTGCAGTGGTCACATATATTGTAGACAAAGGGTACTTTATTTAAATCCCATAAGGCATTTGAAAGGTGCTACATCAAAGGTTATTGCTTAAAATAAATGCTTCTAGTGTATGCGGTAACGTATTGGCTGGTATAGAAGATTGGCGAGCTAACCAGAAACAAAGTAGGCATAAATGGGTCTTTTTCTGGTTGGCAATAAATCATGTCCCAAAGGGATCACTGTTGGATCCTGAACTCTTAACAATTCATATAAATGACTTGGATGCAAATATGGTTGCTACAGTTACTGATGATACAAAGAGAGGTAGGTAGCAAGTTCTGAAGACGACACAAGGAGGCTCCAATATGTTAATTGAGTGGGCAAAAATCTGGCAAATAGATTCTCGATTTTGGAAAGTATTGTTTCTTGTGCGCTATATAGACAAAGCATACCGCTTATATAGAAGTAAATGCAAGAGTGCAGAATGCAGTGTTATAGTTAAAGCCAGGGTGTCGAGAAAGATCAACTTAATGCAAGATAGGTCCATTCGAAAGTCTGATGGCAGCAGGAAGAAACTGTTCTTGAGTCAGTTGGTACATGACCTCAGACTTTTGTATCTTTTCCCCAATGGAAGAAGGTAGAAGAGAGAATGTCCAAGGCTGTGGGGTTCTTAATTATGCTGGCTGCTTTGCCGAGGCAGTGGGAAACGTAGACAGATTTAATGGATGGGAGGATGGTTTGCGTGATGGACTGGGCTACTTTCACAATCTTTCGTACTTTCTTGCCAAAGCCTGGTTACATCAAAATTAGATTATCTAAAACCTGATAGCAATTAGGAAATAGATGGATGATGATGGAAAGGGGTCCAGAGTTAAAGCTGGAAGTCCACTCACAGCATTGATGTTGGTCAGGTGGAGTCAATATGGAGTATTGATGAATTGTTGTCCGAGTTGAATCAAGGAATCCCTGCAGTGCAGAAGAAGGCCATTCAGCCCATTGAATTTGCACTGTCTCCCTGATAGAGTATGTTACCTAGGCCCTCTCCTCTGCCCCTTCACTGTAACCTCCATGTTTATCACGGCTAATCCATCTAACCTATGCATCTTTGGATGCTATGGGACAATTTAATATGGCCAATCCACCAAACCTGCACATCTTTGGACTGGGAGGAAACAAAGATTTTTGCTGAGGACTAATCACTCAGAGTCAGGGGATTGTGAAGACACGGCAAGGGATGAGTTGGACGAAGGAATGGGGTTAGTGGAAAATGATGTGGAAGAGGGATCTGGTGGGACAACTGTATCCATGAGTTGTTAAAGCCTGCAGACCTTAATGTGTGAATGGAAGGCAAGATATATTTTGTTAAAGTGAAGGATGAGTGGAATGTGGACCAAGATAGTTTTGAAATAGTCAGTGGTGCTGAGGTAAAAAATCAAAAATGTGCATGTGGTAATGTACAATGTTGAGTATGGATGTCTAGATTCACATAGTAGTGCACAGCATTGAGTATGGATTCAACAGTGGTTTGAGGAACACTGAATCTCTGGGAAATATCTCCAATCAAGGAAGGATCGGAATATGATGGGTGGACTTTGAGTTAGAATCTACTTGGAATGAGTCAGGGCCGCAGACGGTTATTGAGGAAAGTGATGTGACTGGAAGCACTCCCAGTTCTTACGAATAGTCGCCAATCTGAAACAATCAGTCTGTTTTCCTCTCCACAGATATGCTCTGCTGCCAGAGTATCTCCAGCATTTTCTGTTCATTATTTCTACTTTCCTTTCATTGTTCTGTCCAGCAATCACTCTCAGGTTCAAGAAGCTTATCTCTGCCTCAGGGATGTGGAGGAATGAAAGTTCTGTGTATTGTAATGTTCCAAATCCTTTATTACAAAATTCACCCTCTGATTTCTATCCTTGCACTCCCAGGCCAGAATGTATATGGATTCAGCAGCACAAAGCCTCGCCGGTTACAGTGGACGTGGCTGGGTCATGCTATCATTTCCTATGGATCACTGACTTTGCACGTGTCCACTCTGCAAATGTACATCCTGCTGCAATTTAATGAGTGGGAGGTAAGCCAATACTGTCTATATTGAATAGAAGCATTTCTGAAGTTCTAGCTCTATCATTGCTGACTTTCAGTAATGTGTTCTTGTTTTGTGTACCACAGCCATAGATCTGTCCTGCATCTTAAACGTTTTCATAACTGACTGCTTATTTTATCATTAATGACGATGCGACATTTGAACATATTTTGAATAAATCCCGTGGACCATAGAGACATAGAAAATAGGGCCAGAAATAGGCCCTTCGAGCCTGCTCTGCCGTTCATTATTATCATGACTGATCATCCAACGTAATATCCTGATTCCGCCTCCCCCTTTATATCTTTGGATCCCCCTTTACCCCAAGAACAACATCTAACTCCGTGAAAACATACATGCCGGAAACCTCCGATTTCATCCTGAGTGGGATTCCCTGGTGCCACTAGTAGTAGTCCTGAGATCACTACCTTTTGAGGTCCAGCTTTTCAACTTTCCTCCTAACTCCCTATATTCTGCTTTGTATGCCCTCATCCTTTTTTATTAAACCATGTCATTTGTTCCAATGTGTACCACTCATGCTTCCTCTCCAGAATGTTCTGCAGTCACTCCACGACATCCTTGACCCTAGCACCAGTAAGGCAACTTACCATCCTGGAGTCTTGTTTGCAGCTCCAGAAACTCCAATCTATTCCTGTTACAATTGAATCCCCTATAACTGTTGCCATCCCACACTTCTTACTCAGCCAGAGTGTAACTAAATGGCTATTGCTGCTTTACTTCAAGATGCCACTCTCCTCAACAGCGTCCAAAGAGGTATATCTGTTTTTCAGGAGAATAGCCAGAGGAGATTCCCCCATTAGCACATAGTCCCCTTTCTCGGCCTAGTGGTCATCCATTCCCTTCCTGCCTGTGGAGTCTGAGCCTGTGCTGTGACCCACGCGTCACATGCTATCCAAGCTACTGTCTGCCTTGCGGATGTTCCATAATGAACCCAGCCACCTCTTTAGCTTGGGAACCTGGGCTTTCAGGAATTGCATCTGGAGCCACTTCCTGCACATATGCTGGCCCCAAGAACTGAAAATGTTTCCAGCTTCCCACATGGAGCTTCAGGAGCACACCTCAGCTTTCAGCTTTCCTGCCATGACTTAACCCTTTAAATTAAACCTTTGGAAGATCCACCATATCAAATAATATCAATTACTGTAGGGGCCCTTCTCTTCTGGCCTCGTTACTGCAGAATATAGCCCTTATAAATGGTACCCGGTATAAAAATCTTACCTGGTATAAACAGTAAAAGTAGCAAATACTTGTCTGACCATCCCAACTATTTAGCAATCAGCTTCCTCCCCTGTAGCATCCATTGTTCCAGCAGGGCAAGACCGTACTGAAGATTTAAAAAATTAGCAAAGAACAATAAGCAAAAAGCCCTTTTCCCTTGGTACCGAATTCCCACTGTGCTGCAGTACTCACACTCACTCTCGCTCTGTCTCTGTCCCACTGCTTGTAGACAAAGCTCATGAGCAGTTCTGTTGAGCATTTTGGGATGTTTACTGTGAAATTTTCCATCAACAATTCATTTTTATTAAGTAATGTGTAAATTTGCTATGATTTACCATAAGATGTAGGCCATTTGAGTCTGCTCTGTCATTCAATGAGATCATGCCTGATCTGATATAGTCCTCAACTCCATTTCCCTGCCATATCCCCATCAACCTTTGATGCCCTTACTGATTAAAAATATGTCCATCTCAACCTTGAACAAACTTAATGACCCATCCTTTACTGCTTTCTGCAATAAAGAATTCGACAGATTCACTACCCTCAGAGACTGAAAAGCCTCTTCCTCGCTGTCTTAAATAGGTGATCTCTTACTCTGATTTCAGACCCCCTGGTCCTAGACTGTCCCATAAGGGGAAACAACCTCTCAGCAGCTACCCCCCTGTCAAGCCCCTGAGCAGCCTATATGCCTCAATAAGGTCACCTCTCATTCTTCTCACCTCTTATGAGGACAGGCACAACCTACTCAACCTATCATAAAAAAATCCCTCCAAACTTGGAACCAACCTAGTGAACTTTCTCTGGACTCTCTCCAGTGTCATTATATCTATCTTTCCTTAGCTAAGGGAACCAAAACTATTCACAGGTGAAGCCTAACTAGTGCCTTGTATAGTTTTAGTAAGACTTTCCTATTTTTATACTCTATTCCGTTTGAAATAAAGACCAATGTTACTTACTAGGTCTTGATCATTTTTAAAATGCATTTTAAGATAATTTGAACAAAAGCCCTTTGGAGCAATACTGATAAAATGTGATTGCATTATAGTACTCAGAAGATCATGAGCATTTTTATTATGTTGAAAACACTAAGAGGTTTATAATTTCTCTTTGAAAATGCTACTGTCAGGGTCTGACTGGCAAAATCCATTTGAAAAGTATTATCATTTGGCTTGGAAGTACCTCCCTATGCTTTCAGGTGGTGTTACGAAGTGGGTACTCAGAGTTCTGAATAGGATGGTGTGTAATCCTTGGGTGAGGTATTGTATTGAGAAGCAAATTTTACCTATGCTGATTGGATTAGTTAATATCAACTTTATTTTGAAAAAGTGACCAAAGAGGTGGATGGGGGTAAGGCAGTTGACGTGGTATATATGGATTTTAGTAAGGCGTTTGATAAGGTTCACCATGGTAGGCTTCTGCAGAAAATGCAGATGTATGGGATTGAGGGTAATCTAGGAAATTGGATCAGGAATTGTCTAGCAGATAGGAGACAGAGGGTGGTGGTTGATGGTAAATATTCGTCATGGAATTCGGTTACGAGTGGTGTGCCTGAGGGATCTGTTTTGGGGCCACTGCTGTTTGTAATTTTTATTAATGATCTGGATGAGGGTATAGTTGGGTGGATTAGTAAATTTGCTGATGACACCAAAGTCGGAGGTGTGGTAGATTGTGAGGAAGGGTGTCATAGTTTGCAGGAAGACTTGGACAGGTTGCAGAGCTGGGCCGAGAGGTGGCGGATGGAGTTTAATGCGGGGAAGTGTGAGGTAATTCACTTTGGTAGGAATAACAGATGTGTTGAGTATAGGGCTAACGGGAGGACTTTGAATAGTGTGGATGAACAGAGGGATCTAGGTGTATGTACATAGATCCCTGAAAGTTGGGAATCAAGTAGATAAGGTTGTTAAGAAGGCATACGGTGTCTTGGCGTTTATTGGTAGGGGGATTGAATTTAGGAGTCGCAGCGTCATGTTGCAACTGTACACAACTCTGGTGCGGCCGCACTTGGAGTACTGTGTGCAGTTCTGGTCCCCACATTACAGGAAGGATGTGGAGGCTTTGGAGAGGGTGCAGAGGAGGTTTACCAGGATGTTGCCTGGTATGGAGGGGAGGTCCTATGAGGAGAGACTGAGGGATTTGGGGTTGTTTTCGTTGGAAAGAAGGCGGCTAAGAGGGGATCTTATTGAAACATATAAGATGATTAGAGGTTTAGATAGGGTGGACAGTGATAGCCTTTTTCCTCTGATGGAGAAAGCTAGCACAAGGGGGCATGGCTTTAAATTAAGGGGTGGTAGTTATAGGACGGATGTCAGGGGTAGGTTCTTTACCCAGAGGGTGGTGAGGGATTGGAATGCCCTGCCTGCTGCGGTTGTAAATGCGCCTAGTTTGGGGGCGTTTAAGAGATCCGTGGATAGGTTTATGGACGAAAAGGGATTGGTTTAGGTTAGAGGGTCATTGTTTTTTTAACTGGTCGGCGCAACATCGTGGGCCGAAGGGCCTGTTCTGCGCTGTAATGTTCTATGTTCTATCAATGAGATGTTGTCACTTTAAAGGAGTGCAAGAACAGCAGACCTCCTCGGGGTCCATGTACATAAATCTTGGAAGGCAGCAGGTCAAGTTTCAATCAAAGAATCCTTGACTATACAAATAGAGACATAGGTGGGATGTTCCGTTCCTCCTCCCCCCCGGCTTGATTTCTGGCAGTGGAATCTTGCAGTCTTCCAATGTCTGTGCCGTTTTGTGTGGCTCGCCTGTCTTGCTGCTGGGAACACAGGTGGGACTGGAAGATCCCACTGGTGTGAAAGGCTGGAAACGCCCACCATAGAGTTCAAAAGCAAGTGAGTTATCCCTTTGTAAATTGTTGGTTAAACCTCAGCTGCACTATTTTATCCAAACTTTAGGATCTCAAGATCTTGCAGCAGGCGCAATGGAAATTTACTATGTATGAGTACGATTTGCTGGAAGATTTATTAGGATGCAGGACTTCAGTTATGTGGAGAGACTTGAGGAATTGGGATTGTTATCCTTTGAGCAGAGGAGACTATGGGGAGGTTTAGTACGTGATAAAAATTGTAAAGAGTTTTGGTAGAGTAAATAAGAAGAAACTGATGTTACTGGCAGAAGGGTCAGTAACCAGAGTCACAGACTTGGGGTCATTGACAGAGGAGATGAGAAAAGTCTTTATGTAGCTGGTGGTTATGATTGTAATGCTCTATTGAAAGGGCACTTGAGGCAATTTAATATTGACTTTTGGAAGGGAATTGGATAAATACTTAAAGAATAAATTCAGGGCTGCAGAGAAAGAGCTAGGGAATGAGAGGAACTGATATCTGTGACTGCAGTGACAGACTGTGTGAGTTTCTGTGCTGCAGGATTTCGGATTCAAGCATTTTCCACTTTCTTTTAATTTTTCCCTGTAAGGAAGTTCCTGTGGAGACCATCTTGAAATCGACAGGATTGTCCCCAGTTTTGGTTAGTCACGCACTGGAACCTCTAATAGGAGAAAATGACATCCTCGTACAACCTGGCGCTGACAAAAATAAACTCAAAGGTATGTACACTTCTGCCAACTATAGGCATGAATCCATTCAAGTATTCCTGCACCAACCTGTTTAAGTTGTACTTCAGTATAAGAAGTGTTTTATTCTTCCAGTTTCCTCCTCCTATTCCTGAAGATATTGATCCAGTTTTTGGTACTGGTGCTGACAGCCTCACTGTTACCTTTTGATGTGTAATTGAGATTGAGAGGGTCAGTACATTGTTCAGCTGTGATGAGAATCACAGACCGACCATATTTGCTGTCAGGAATTGCTGGACAGTGAGGAGGAATGGCTGAACATAAAAGTTAACTTGGTTTTGCATTCCCCAGTAAGACTTACTGCACTGATTTGTTGAGCTTTAACTGCTGCTTAGCTGAAACTGCCTCAGTCTAGATAGAGCAATGACCACACTCAGGTTAAATACTTAGTTCCATAACCCATGGCTTTGTGCAGAGAGCTAATGTACAATTGTCTTTTTAGTTGTAATTAATAAAATAGATTGAATTTTATTTGAAACTGTGAATGTCTTTGCTGAATAATCTAGCAGCAGAATTTTATATCTGTGCAGCAGGTATGTGATTAGGATGTCTAGACTTTCTGATAAGTTGCTGGATATATAGTGAAACCATAATTTGTGAATGTGACAAAGGTAAATTGTCCTCCTTGAACTGGCCATTCTCTGCTAACGTCCTTCACTGTCATCCAACTAACTGGGACTGCTCTTATGTGGTTCCATTCTCATCTGTCTAATCATAGCTTGCAATAGCTTCTCTTCCTGTTCTCACATGATTAATAATCAGTAAGGATAGGCAACGACATGATTATCTTCAACGTTGGTGCTCTGCATGATTATCCTCAGCATTGGTCTTCAGCCCTTTACTCCTTATACACCTATGACTGTGTGGCTAAATTCCTGTCCAACTGGATTTTCAAGTTTGCTGATGACACTACTGTTGTGGGTCGGAACTTAAACAATGGCAAGATGGAGTACAGGAAAGAGACAGAGAATCTGATGGACTGGTGCGACAACAATAATTTCTTCCTCAATGTCAACAAAACAAAGGAGATTGTCATCACCTTCAGGAAGTGGAGGACATGCCCCTGTCTACATCAACGGGGACAAAGTAGAAATGGTGGAGACCTTCGAGTTCCCAGGTGGCCAGATCACAATGTGTCCTGGTCACTCCATACCAACACTATAGTTGGACAGCACAGTGATTCGCACTGCTGCCTCACAACATCAGGGACGGGGTTTGATTCCCAGCTTGGGTCACTGTCTGCACATTCCGTGTCTACATGTTTCCTCCGGGTGCTCCAGTTTCCTCCCATAGTCTGAAAGACATGCTGGTTAGGTGCATTGGCTATGCTAAATTCCTCCTCAGTGTGCCCAACAGGCGCCGGAGTGTGGGGACTAGGGGATTTTCACAGTAACTTCATTGCAGTGTTAATGTAAGCCTACTTGTGACACTAATAAATAAACTTTAAAGCCCACTAACACCTCCACTTTCTCAGGATGCTAAGGAAATTTGGCATGTCCACTACAATGTCTCACCAATTTTGCAGATGTTCCATAAAAAGCATCCTTTCTGGGTGTACCACAGCTTGGCAGAAGACTGCAAAAAAACTACAAAGGGTTAGAACAAAGAAAATTACAGCTCAGGAACAGGCCCTTTGGCCGTCCAAGCCTGCACTGACCATGCTGCCCAAGTTAAGTAAAACCCCCACCCCTTTCAGGGACCATATCCCTCTATTCCCACCCTATTCATGTATTTATCAGGATGCACCTTAAAAGTCACTACCATATCCATGTCCACTACCTTGCCCGGCAACATGTTCCAGGCACCCACCACCTGTGTAAAAAATCTGCCTCGTACATCTCCTTTCAACCTTGCCCTTCGCAACTTAAACCTATGCCCTTGAGTAATTCACTCTTCCATCCTGGGAAAAAGCTTCTGACTATCCACTCTGTCCATGCTCCTCATAATCCTGGAAACTTCTATCAGGTCGCCCCTCAACCTCCGTCATTCCAGTGAGAACAAGCCAACTTTCTCCAATCTCTCCTCATAGCTAATGCCCTCCATACCAAGCAACATCCTGATAAATCTTTTTTGTACCCTCTCCAAAGCCCCCACATTCTTCTGGTAGTGTGGCAACGGAATTGAACACTGTATTCTGACCTAACTATGGTTCTATAAAGCTGCAACATGACTTGCCAATTATTAAACACAATGCTAATGAAAACAAGCATGCCGTATGCCTTCTTCACTACCTTCGCCACCTGCATTGCCACTTTCAGTGACCTGTGTACTTGTACACCCAAATCCCTTTGCCTGTCAATACTCTTAAGAGTTCTGCCATTTACTGTATATTTTCTATGTTTATTAGACTTTCCAAAATGCATTACCTCACATTTGTCCGGATTAAACTCCATCTGCCATCTCTCTGCCCAAGTCTCCAAGCAATCTATATCCTGCTGTATCCTCTGATGGTCCTCATCGCTATCTGCAAATCCACCAACCTTGGTGTTGTCTGCAAACTTGTTAATCAAACCAGTCACATTTTCCTCCAAATCATTTATCTATATTACAAACAGCAAAGATCCCACCACTGATCCCTGAGGAATGCCACTTGTCACGGCTCTCCATTCAGAAACGCACCCTTTCACTGCTATCCTCTGTCTTCTTTAACCGAGATGATGTGGAGATGCTGGCGTTGGACTGGGCTAAACATAGTAAAAAGTCTCATAACACCAGGTTAAAGAGAATTCCCACCCACCTGACAAAGGAACAGCCAGTTCCGAAAGCTAGTGGCGTTTGCTACAAATAAACCTGTTGGACTGTAACCTGGTGTTGTGAGACTTGTTACTATGTTCTTTGACTGAACCAGTTTTGTATCCACTTTGCCAGCTCACTTCTGATCCTACGTGACTTCACCTTCTGCACCGGTCTGCCGTGAAGGATCTGGTCAAAGGCCTTACTGAAGTCCATGTAGACAACATCCACTGCCCTACCCTTGTTAATTATCTTCGTCACTTCTTGGAAAAAGTCAATTTTGTGAGACACGACCTCCCCTTCACAAAACTATGTTGCCTGTCACTAATACATCCACTTATTTCCAAGTGGGAATAAATCCTGTCTCGAAGAACCCTCTCCAATAATTTCTCTATCACTGATGTAAGGCTCACTGACCTGTAATTATTTGGATTATTCTTCTATCTTTCTTTAGCCAATGTTGTTCCTTTGTTTTTCTCCAATCCTCTGGAGGTAGACAAAAGGCAGGTAACTATAGGCGAGTTAGCTTAACTTCTGTAGCAGGGAAAATGCTTGAATCTATCATCAAGGAAGAAATAGCAAGACATCTGCATATAGAACATAGAACATTACAGCGCAGTACAGGCCTTTCGGCCCTCGATGTTGCGCCGACCAGTGGAACCAATCTAATGGCCCTCTAACCTAAACTATTCCAATGTTATCCATATGCCTATCCACTGACCATTTGAACGCCCTTAAAGTTGGCGAGTCCACTACTGCTGCGGGCGGGTCATTCCACGCCCTTACTACCCTCTGAGTAAAGAACCTACCTCCGACATCCGTCCTATAATTACCACCCCTCAATTTAAAGCTATGTCCTCTTGTGTTAGCCATCACCATCCGAGGAAAAAGGCTCTCTCTGTCCACCCTATCTAATCCTCTGATCATCTTGTATGCCTCAATTGGGTCACCTCTCAACCTTCTTCTCTCTAACGAAAATAACCTCAAGTCCCTCAGCCTTTCCTCATAAAACCTTTCCACCATACCAGGCAGCATCCTGGCCCTCCTATGCACCCTTTCCAATGCCTCCACATCTTTTTTATAATGCGGCGACCAGAACTGCATGCAATACTCCAAGTGCGACCGCACCAGAGTTTTGTACAGTTGCAACATGACCTCACGGCTCTGAAATTCAATCCCTCTACCAGTAAAAGCTAACACACTGCACACCTTCTTAACAACCTTATCAACCTGGGTGCCAACTTTCAGGGATCTATGCACATGTACTCCAAGATCTCTCTGCTCGTCGACACTACCAAGAGTCCTTCCATTAGCCTTATATTCTGTGCTCCTGTTACTCTTACCAAGGTGAATCACCTCACACTTCTCTGCATTAAACTCCATTTGCCACCTCTCAGCCCAGCTCTGCAGCTTATTTATGTCCCTCTGCAAACTGTAATATCCATCCTCACTGTCTACAGCTCCTCCAACTTTGGTGTCGTCAGCAAATTTACTAACCCATCCTTCTACACCCTCATCTAGGTCATTTATAAAAATGACAAACAGCAGTGGCCCCAAAACAGATCCCTGAGGTACACCACTTGTAACTGAACTCCAGGTTGAATATTTCCCATCAACCACCACCTTCTGTCTTCTATTAGCTAGCCAATTCCTGATCCAAACTGCTAAATCACCCTCAATCCCATGCATCTGCATTTTCTGCAATAGCCTACCATGGGGAACCTTATCAAACGCTTTGCTAAAATCCATATACACCACGCCAACTGCCTTACCCTTATCCACCTCTTTGGTGACCTTTTCAAAAAACTCTAAGGTTTGTGAGGCATGACCTACCCTTCACAAAACCGTGTTGACTACCCCTAATCAAATTATTTCTCTCTAGATGATGATAAATCCTATCCCTTATAATTCTTTCCAAAACTTTGCCCACAACAGAAGTAAGGCTCACCGGTCTATAATTCCCAGGATGGTCTCTACTCCCCTTCTTGAACGAGGGGACAACATTTGCTACCCTCCAGTCTTCCGGTACTATACCTGTAGTCAATGACGATATGAGGATCAAAGCCAAAGGCTCTGCGATCCCCTCCCTAGCCTCCCAGAGAATCCTAGGGTAAATCCCATCTGGCCCAGGGGACTTATCTATTTTCATACTCTCAAGAATTGCTAACACCTCCTCCTTATGTACCTCAATCCCGTCTAGCCTAAAAGCCTGTTTCTCAGTATTGTCCTTGACTACATTGACCTTTTCCTGCGTGAATACTGACGAAAAACATTCATTTAGTGCCTCTCCTATCTCTTCAGGCTCCACGCACAACTTCTCACTACTGTCTCTGACTGGCCCTAATTTTGCCCTAACCAGTCTTTTATTCTTAACATACCTATGGAAAGCTTTAGGGTTCTCCTTGATCCTATCCGCCAAAATCTTTTCGTGTCCTCTTCTAGCTCCTCTTAACTCTCTCTTTAGCTCGTTCCTGGCTAATTTGTAACTCTCCAGTGCCCTGAGCCTTCACGTCTCATCTTTACATAAGCCTCCTTCTTCCTCTTCACCAGAGACTCAACTTCCTTAGTATATCACGGTTCCCTTGCTCGACCACTTCCTCCCTGCCTGACAGGTTCATATTTATCAAGGACTCGCAGTAGCTGCTCCTTGAATAAGCTCCACATTTCAGATGTTCCCAGCCCCTGCAGTTTCCTACTCCACCCTATGTATCCTAAATCTTGCCTAATAGCCTCATAATTACCTTTCCCCCAGCTATAACTTCTGCCCTTTGGTATATACCCTTCCATCACTAAGGCAAACGTAACCGAATTGTGGTCACTATCACCAAAGTGCTCACCTACCTCCAAGTCTAACACCTGGTCTGGTTCATTACCCTGTACCAAATCCAATGCAGCCTCACCTCTTGTTGGCCTATCTACATACTGTGTCAGGAAACCTTCCTGCACACATTGGACAAAAACTGATCCCTCTAACGTGCTTGAGCTATAGCTTTTCCAATCGATATTTGTAAAGTTAAAATCCCCCATAACAACTACCCTGTTACTTTTGCACCTATCCAGGATCATCTTTGCAATCCTTTCCTCTACATCTCTGGAATGTTTTGGAGGCCTATAAAAAAACTCCCAGCAGGGTGACCTCTCCTTTCTTGTTTCTAATGTCAGCCCATACTACTTCAATAGACAGGTCCACATCAAACGTCCTTTCTGCCACTGTAATACAGTCCTTGACTAACAATGCCACGCCTCCCCCTCTCCTACCACCTTCTCTGCTCTGACTGAAACATCTGAACCCCGGCACCTGCAACAACCATTCCTGTCCCTGCGCTTTCCGTGTCTCTGAAATGGCCACAACATCGAAGACCCTGGCACCAATCCAGGCGGTAAGTTCATCCACCTTATTGCGTATGCTCCTCGCATTAAAGTATACACACTTCAAACCACCCTCCCGCCTGCCAATACACTGCTGTGACCTAGAAACCTTATCCATGACCTCCCTATTCTCATCCTCCTGTACATTGGAGCTACAATTCAGGTTCCCTTCCCCCCTCTGTATCAGTGTAAACACCCCCCCCCCCATAGCATTGGCAAATTTTCCCCCCAAGATATTAGTACCTCTCTGGTTCAGGTGCAGACCATCCCTTTTGTAGAGGTCCCACCTACCCCAGAATGAGCCTCTACTGTCCAAGTATCTGAAGTGTCCCATTGGTAAGACGCAGCATGGGTTCATGAAGGGCAGGCCGTGTTTGACTAATTTGATGGAATTCTTTGAGAACATTACATGTGCAGTGGACAGTGGGGAGCCTTTGGATGTGATGTATCTGGATTTCCAGAAGGCATTTGACAAAGTGCCACACCAAAGACTGCTACATAAGATAAAGGTGCACGGTGTTATAGGTAATGTATTAGCACAGATAGAGAATTGGTTAACTGAAAAGAAGTCAAGAGTGGGAGTAAATGGGTTTTTCTCTGGTTGGCGATCAGTGACTAGTGATGTGCCTCAGGGATCAGTGTTGGGACTGAAATTGTTTATGATTTACATAGATGACTTGGAGTTGGGGACCAAGTATAGTGTGTCAAAATTTGCAGATGACACCAAGTTGGGTGGAAGAACAAAAGGTGCAGAGGCCTCTGAAAGTCTGCAAAGGCATATAGGTAATCTCAGTGAGTGGGCGAGAGTCTGGCAGGTGGAGTACAATGTTGGTAATGTGAGGTCATCCATTTTGGTCAGAATAACAGCAAAATGGACTATTTTTCAAATGGTAAAAAATTGCAACATGCTGCTTGCAGAGGGACCTGGGTGTCCTTGTACAGGAATCTCAGGGAGTTGGTTTGCAGGTGCAGCAGGTAATTAAGAAGGCAGATGGAATTTTGTTCTTCGTTGCTGGAAGGATGGAGTTTGAAAACAGCGAGGTTATGTTACAGCTGTATAAATTGCTGGTGAGGCCACACCTTGAATACTGTGTATAGTTTTGGTCTCCTTTCTTGAGAATGGATATACTGACACTGGAGGGGGTACAGAGGAGATTTACTAGGTTGATTCCGGAGTTGAGAGGGTTGCCTTATGAGGAGAAACTGAGTAGACTGAGGCTATACTCATTGGAATTCAGAAGAATGAGGGGAGATCTTATAGAAACATATAAGATTATGAAGGTAATAGATAAGATAGAAGCAAAGAAGTTGTTTCCACTGGCAGGTGAAATTAGAACTAGGGGTCACAGCCTCAAAATAAGGGGGAGCAGATTTAGGACTGAGTTGAGGAAGAACTTCTTCACACAAAGGGATGTGAATCTGTGGAATTCCCTGCCCAGTGAAGCAGTTGAGGCTACCTTATTGAATGTTTTTAAGGCAAGGATAGATCGATTTTTGAACAGTAAAGAAATTAAGGGCTATGGTGAGTGGGCAGGTAAGTGGAGCTGAGTCCACAAAAAGATCAGCCACGATCTTATTGAATGATGGAGCAGGCTCGAGGGGCCAGATGGCCTACTCGTACTCCTACTTTTTATATTCTTTAAATAATAATCCAGCTTCTCATTCTTTCTTCCCAAATGAGGTATCACACATTTTCCCACATTGAATTCTATTTGCCATTTTTTTGCCCACCAATTTAACCTGTCAATATTTCTCTGTAAACTATTTATATTCTTCTCACAGCCTGCCTTATCTCCCACATTTTATCATCTGCAAATGTGGTACGCTCAGTTCCTTCCTCTAAATCGTTAATATATACAATGAAGAACTGCAGTCATAAGAACATAAGAAATAGGAGCAGGAGTAGGCCATATAGCCCTTCGAGCCTGCCCCGCCATTCAACAAGATCATGGCTGATCTGTCGTGGCTCAGTTCCACATTCCCGCCCTCTCCCTGTAACCCTTAATCCCCTCTCTTATCAAGAACCCATCAACCCGCGTCTTAAAAATATTTAGCGAGGCAGCCTCCACCACTTCAACGGGCAGAGAATTCCAGAGATTCACCACCCTTTGAGTGAAGAAGTTCTTCCTCAACTCCGTTCTAAACCGCCCACCCTTTATCTTGAGGCTATGCTCCCTAGTCCTACTGTCCTTTCTGAGCGGGAAGAGTCTCTCCACCTCTATCCTATCCATCCCATTCATCATCTTATACGTCTCAATGAGATCTCCCCTCATTCTTCTAAACTCTAACGAGTACAAGCCTAGTTTATTCAGCCTCTCCTCATAGCTCAACCCCCTCAACTCCGGCATCAGCCTAGTAAACCTCCTCTGCACTCCCTCCAAGGCCAAAATATCCTTGCGTAGGTACGGCGCCCAAAACTGCACACAGTACTCCAGCTGCGGCCTCACCAATGCCCTATACAGCCGCAGCAAGACCTCCCTACTTTTATATTCAATCCCCCTCGCTATGAAGGCCAGCATCCCATTAGCCTTCCTGACCACCTGCTGCACCTGCAGGCTGGGTTTTTGCGACTCATGCATAAGGACCCCGAGGTCCCTCTGCACCGTCGCCTGCTGCAGTTTTTCCCCAGGTAAGTAATAATCCTTCCTACCATTATTCCTACTAAAGTGGACCACCTTGCACTTGCCAACATTAAATTCCATTTGCCATTTCCTGGCCCATTCACCCAGCCTATCTAGATCCTTCTGCAGACTCTCCACACCCTCCGCACAATTTGCCGTTCCACCAATCTTGGTGTCATCAGCAAATTTCGACACCCTACACTCGGTTCCCTCCTCCAGATCATGATCCCTGTGGCACTCTACTGGTTACTGCCCTCCAACCTGAGAATGACCCCCATCACTATTCACTCCATGTTAGTTCCATGTCAGAATATTACATCCAACACCATGAGCCCCTATCTCACGTAGTAACCTTTTCTGTGGGACCTTTCAAACGTCTTTTGAAACCCCAAACATACAACGTTGACTGGTTTTCCTCCCTCTCCCCTGGCTGATACCTCTCAAAGAACTCTAGTTAACGGCAGCACACTGGTTAGTGCTGCTGCCTCACAGCACCAAGGACCTAGGTTTGATTCCGGTCTTGAGTAGTTGTCTGTATGGAGTTTGCACATTCTCCCCATGCTTGCATGGGTATTCTCCGGGTGCTCCAGTTTCCTCCCACAGTTCAAAGATGTGTGGGTTTGGTGGATTGGTCATGCTAAATTGCCCCTTAGTTCCCAAGATGTGTAGGTTAGGGGGATTAATGAGTTAAATAAGTGGGATTATAGGGAAAGAGCCTGTGTAAAATGATCTGTCAGAGAGCCAGTGCAGATTTGATGGGTCAAATGGCCTTCTGCACTATAGAGGTTCTATGTTTCTGTCCTGATTCTATGAAATTTGTCAGCTACGATTTCCTCTTCATTAAACCATGCTGTCTCTGCTTGATCAGATTCTGACTCTCCAAATGCTCTGCTATTCTCTTCTTAGTAATCAATCCTAATACTTTTCCAGCAACTGAAGTTAAACTTACTGGCCAGTCATTTCCTGCACTTTGCCTCCTTCCATTTTTGAACAAGTATACCACTTTGGCAGTTTTCCACTCCTTTGGCATAGTTCCTCTGGAGGAGGTTCCATTTATGTGTTGTGTTTGAGTGTGATCTTTTCACATATTTGGATAAATTGTAAGGATTGGGAGAGTGTTAATGATCATTCAGCCCAGCACTCTCTTCCTGACCTTAGTGCCTGTAAATAATTGAGTTTTCTGATTACTCAGTGAGTCAGGAAAGGACCTGATAGCAATTTGTCTCGTCCAATAAGGCAGCTTTGATTTTGGTTGGGGTGTGTGGCAGGGAGGGGAGTGGTGAGGGTTTGAAAATTGGTTTTAGTGAACAGAGCTTAATAAGATAGGGACTCCAAAGTGTTGGATGGAATTAAGCTAATAAAGGGTACACGATGGGGCACTGCACTCTGCTACATTTTAGCCCAAAACAGAGAGATTGTAGTGGAAGTTGCACCGAATCACAGTGCAACAAGGCCCAGGGCTGAAGTCTGTCTTTAGTGTAGCATGTTTCATAGTTGTATTATTTGCATTCTGTTCTGCAGTGCAAAATGTTTTTAGATGCACCTTTCCACTGTCTTGATAATGTATACTTTAATCCTTTGTGCAAAATGAAATGTGTTCACACTCTTTGTCTTGTGCCATGCCTCCACTGATGTAAAGTTACTAGAGTAAACTGTCAAGACGCTCCTCCTGATGTATGTTTATAAACCTGATTTGACAGTGGCAAATTGCTATATGAAACTGCCAATACAGATGATGCGAACTGAGCTTGGGCAATCTCAACCATTGTCACATGTCTTACACAAAATGGCAATGGCAAAAGACAGTTAGTGTACAATCTGGAACAATGTTAGTGTTGGTTTAAAGTATATTATAGAGCTTTCCCCGCAGGCACTTTACTGTATTTGAGCTGGCAATATTTACTTGCATTAGGAGACAAGCATGGAAAGTGTCATCTGATTCACTCCTAACGTCATTTGCAATGGTATTTCCTTTTTTATTTCAAGTAATTGCAGCTATGCATGCTGTTCTGTGTTGTTTGTTCTCACTGTCAGAGATGTATTTTAAACGCTAATTTTTGCTTATTAAGGAACAGGATATCAATATAGAGAAGGTACCCATTTTATATATGAGCTGCATATAAAATGGGTTAATATGTTCTCTGTAATTTCCCTTCATCAGATTTTGCTCATTTGTTGCTGTGTGCAGACCCTTTAAGGTTGCCGTGTGTGTACACATCATAAAGGGATGACTTATGTGTGACCTGTGTCTGTATGGTAAGCTCTGGACTGCTGAATGGCCGAGCAGCTTAGATTGAATGTTAGTTAGATACAAAAACCAGATGGCCAGCTTCATGCTGTGGGTTTCTTCCTAACAGGAGCTAGACTGAAATTAACCAGTTCAGACTAGGAAGGCCCTCATCGCCTCAGTGGCTAATCCACTGAGCTGCCTGGTTCCTTACAGAGGCTTATAGGAATTCTCGTGGAGTTTGACATAAGTTCCTCTCACCTTCATTTTGGTAGCAGACATGTTCCATCTGTGCCTGACCAGCTGAGTACAATGCCCTATTGTGCTTCTTATTTCCAACATTTTTGTATTATTGTAGGGATCCTGAGGCTGAATGAAAAGGTATTGTCCAGAGGATCAGCCAATAACCAGTACTGTTCACTGTTGCCAAAACAAACCTACTTAAATGTGGATGAAGATGCTGCCAGCACATTAGAGCGCAAGAGGAATGTTATCTATTGCATGATTGTACAGATCATGAAATCTGAAAAGGAGCTTCACATTGATAACCTGGTTTTCAAGGTAAATAAGCCTGGAGTGACAGTCATGTTATTATTGTCTTAAGGGTTGTGGTGATACCATAAAGCATAAAAGGTGGTTTATACTGTTATTGTTGAAGTGGAAATTTTCCTGTTTCTTGACTGATAGTATGACTCAACAAAAGTACTTCCGACAAAATAACTAGTCTTTATTTATGAAAGACTACATGCAGTATTGGCAGTAACTTGAGCTTGGAGAGCAGTCGTTACGACTTGCTAGTTCCTTCTCAAGTGCGCACTTACATAAAGAATGAGTTCAGTATTTATACATAATGATTATCAGTTTGCGTGACCAGAGCTTATTCAGGAATTCGATCAGTAGTAGCATCATAAGCAATGTCATAAATCATGGTACAGCCTGCTGACCTAGAACTCTTTGTCTCATCAGTCATACCTTTATCTTGTCCTTTGATAGAACAGAAGAAGGTCGGTGACTCCTTAATTCCTGACCTTATCTTGTCTTACTCATGCAGCCCTAGGTTATGCAGAGTCAGCCTTATCAGGTCTTGACCTTCTCTGGTCTAGTTCATGCCTTAGGTTATGCGGAGTCAATTTTCCTTATTTTGTACCAAATAGTTGACCAGTTTTCCCATCATGCCATTATTTCATTCGTACAACTTCACATTCCCTCCTTTTGTCATGTCATGTCATGACAACTATTTAATTAGTTTAATCTTTAATCGATTAAAGTTGCATTTACACAAGCAATCCTATCCCAGTAGCAGTAGTATGAAGGCCTTAAAGATCCAATCAAACAATCTGTGACCCAGCCATCCCAACCAACCCTGTGGGTCATAATCATGAAATTCACGGCCAATCTTTTGAATTTGAGCAGCCTGTCTCTTAATATGATCGGCCAGGTTGGTGCTATTTTCAGAGGCATCTGGGATATAAGTACAGCATTCCTGACCTATAATGGCACACATTCCTCCCTGCGAGGCTAACAGATAATCCAAATCCAGCCGATTTTGTAATGCCACAGTCCGGACAGCCACCAGCTCAGCCGAGACCTCAGCCAGTGTTGGGGAAGTAGGTGCCCATGAGCTGTTGGAGGTTATATTCCATACCCTCGACCAATCAAAAACAAGCATACCCTTGGTAGATAGATTTGCTACTGGTCCTTGCCACTCAGCTGTAAAGTTGCATCTACTTTGCCCCATCAACTTACCTTTCCCTGATTTATTAAAACATAGGGAACCTCACACATCACTCGAGGGTATGATAAGGAAGGTGGAAGCAAGGCACGACTATTCGCAGGTTGGTACCAAACTGAAAACCTAGTCATTTCCTAGCCAGCTGATTTCCATTCTTTCATATCTCCCCTGATCCCTGTTTGGTTTTGACATAGAATCCGTTCAACTATTCCTGCTATATGGAATGGGAGGGATTGGAGAGGTATTCCTTCCCTCGACTGGATGGGGATGTAGGTACAAACCCAACACTTGCTTACATTCAATTTTTCAGCATAAATATGACATATATAACTAGGCATTGGCATGCAGTCCCCGGGTGGTTTGCTTTTTCACTACCGAGTGGCCATTAAGGCCAAATAGTCCAGAAAATATAATGAAGATCTTCCTCCTGTGTTCGTATCTGGATTGGAGACAATCTTCTTGCAATTGGATAGATGTATCCAACCTGAACGTCCTTCAGCTTGACAGATGTCAGTGTGGTCAGTAGTACTTGAAAAGGTCTGCTCCAGCGTTGTCCTAGTTTCTCTCTATCCCAGTTCTTCACCAATACGTAGTCTCCAGGTTCGATCACTGAATATTGAGGGGTGGCTGTCCACCTGTCACTGGGAGATGTGCCTGTTTCACCTGTGAGTGGAGAAACTTCAGAGAAAGTGTTAATTGCTTCAAATAATTCTGCATCTGTTCCCCCATCACCTGGAGGCCTACTCCCTCCAGGGGTTTTTCATGGGCATCCCAGGGCATCCTCATTGGCCGACCATAGACTATCTCTGCAGCTGACAGTCCGGTCTGCAAATGGGGAGTCTCTCGCATGTGAAACAGTGCCAAGGGCAATAACTTTAGCCAATTTAACCCAGTTTCTTCAGTCAATTGCACCTAGTTTGGGGGCGTTTAAGAGATCCGTGGATAGGTTTATGGATGGAAAGGGTTTGGTTTAGATTAGAGAGTCATTGCTTTTTAACTGGTCGGCGCAACATCATGGGCCGAAGGGCCTGTTCTGCGCTGTTATGTTCTATGTTCTAATTTAGATAATTATTCTTTTAAAGACCTGTTGGCCCTTTCCACAATTCCTGCTGCTTGCAGGTGATACGTGCAGTACGGTTGTTGTTTAATTACGAGTGCTTCGCACAATTCAGTATTGATCCGGACCACAAAATGTGGTCCATTATCTGAGCTCACCATTTTGGTTACTCCAAAACAAGGAATAACTTCTGTCAACAATAATTTCACCACCGTATGTGCAGTACAATTTGTGGTGGGGGAGACTTCAATCCATTTATTAAACACATTGCCATAAATATTGTTTAGTAATAATCAATGTACTTTTGGTAATTCAGTAAAATCAAGCTGTATACAGGCAAAAGGGCCATCTGGCAAGGGAGTGGTTCCAGGAGGGCATTTAATGCCTTTACCCTTATTATTTCTCATGCAAATGAGCCACATTTGCACTGCTATATTCAAATCTGGGTGCCACCAAGTCTTTAGAAGTAGCTGTACCATTCCCTCCTTGCCAAGATGGGTATAAGAATGTAAATAGTCAATAAGTACTGGCAATAAAGAGCCCGGAATACAAACTTGACCAACTGGCGTAAACCAGAGGTCCCGTGTCAAGGAGTATGAACACCCGATTGACTTCCATAGTGTGTGCTGAGAATCAGAGGCATCCCTCTGTAAATGTTGAATCTCAGTTATGTCTGAGAGGTACCTGATTTAGAGTCTGATTACCCACAGTGGGAACAATCACAGAGACCGATACAGCGGCTGCCTTGGCAGCTGAATTAGCACGGGCATTTCCTAATTGCACAGAGTGTCCCCCTTCGCTTGCACAACACATTTAAAACAGCCAATTGACAAGGAAAGAGAGGGTCTCGGGGTCAATTCCTCCTCTTCCTCCGTATCACCTGAATAGGGAAACAGCGGCATGCCAGGGCAACTAGGATCCTCCTGTTGTTTAATCTGACGGGCTAGCCCAACCTGCCTATCACCCGATGCTTTTTTACCCTTACCCCGTCATTTCATCTCATGATACTTCCTATCCCAAAGTTCACATTCCAATTTTAAAGTTTCTCAATCCTTTGATTTCCCGCCCATACATTCATCAATCCCTCTTTTATGTGTGTTATCCCTCCAACTCATTAATGGTGATTGTTTGCAGCATCTTGTCGACTCTTTTCCATTTTGAAATTAAAATTTCCCACTTGGAACCTGTGTATTTCATCCAAATAGTTTCTTCTGCTGCAGTGCAATTTTCCAAGTTCCATGTGCTGCTTAGTGGCCAAATATCTTTACCTAATTTACTATTTAGTGCAGCAGATAATCAGCATAAATTATGTTCCTGAGCAGGATACTCAGAACATAGAAAAAGCAAAGGAGAATTACCCCTATTTTGTCTAAAATCTGTCCCATAACGTCAGTACGCTGTGCCCCTGGCAAGAACGTTAATAAGAAGAATTCCTGGTACCAAAATCAAATCACAGGGTCCCTGACCCAAACCAGTACCAAAATCAAATCATTGGATCCCTGACCCAAACTAATACAAATATCAAATCACAGGGCCCCCGACCCAAACTAATAAATATCAAATCACAGGGTCCCCGACCCAAACTAATAAATATCAAATCACAGGGTCCCCGACCCAAACTAATAAATATCAAATCACAGGGTCCCCGACCCAAACTAATAAATATCAAATCACAGGGTCCCCGACCCAAACTAATAAAAATCAAATCACAGGGTCCCCGACCCAAACTAATAAATATCAAATCACAGGGTCCCCGACCCAAACTAATAAATATCAAATCACAGGGCCCCCGACCCAAACTAATAAATATCAAATCACAGGGTCCCCGACCCAAACTAATAAATATCAAATCACAGGGTCCCCGACCCAAACTAATAAATATCAAATCACAGGGTCCCCGACCCAAACTAATAAATATCAAATCACAGGGTCCCCGACCCAAACTAATAAATATCAAATCACAGGGTCCCCGACCCAAACTAATAAATATCAAATCACAGGGTCCCCGACCCAAACTAATAAATATCAAATCACAGGGTCCCCGACCCAAACTAATAAATATCAAATCACAGGGTCCCCGACCCAAACTAATAAATATCAAATCACAGGGCCCCCGACCCAAACTAATACAAAAATCAAATCACAGGGTCCCCGACCCAAACTAATAAATATCAAATCACAGGGTCCCCGACCCAAACTAATAAATATCAAATCACAGGGTCCCCGACCCAAACTAATAAATATCAAATCACAGGGTCCCCGACCCAAACTAATAAATATCAAATCACAGGGTCCCCGACCCAAACTAATAAATATCAAATCACAGGGTCCCCGACCCAAACTAATAAATATCAAATCACAGGGTCCCCGACCCAAACTAATACAAAAATCAAATCACAGGGCCCCCGACCCAAACTAATACAAAAATCAAATCACAGGGTCCCCGACCCAAACTAATACAAAAATCAAATCACAGGGTCCCCGACCCAAACTAATAAATATCAAATCACAGGGTCCCCGACCCAAACTAATAAATATCAAATCACAGGGTCCCCGACCCAAACTAATACAAAAATCAAATCACAGGGTCCCCGACCCAAACTAATACAAAAATCAAATCACAGGGTCCCCGACCCAAACTAATAAATATCAAATCACAGGGTCCCCGACCCAAACTAATAAATATCAAATCACAGGGCCCCCGACCCAAACTAATAAATATCAAATCACAGGGTCCCCGACCCAAACTAATAAATATCAAATCACAGGGTCCCCGACCCAAACTAATAAATATCAAATCACAGGGTCCCCGACCCAAACTAATAAATATCAAATCACAGGGTCCCCGACCCAAACTAATAAATATCAAATCACAGGGTCCCCGACCCAAACTAATAAATATCAAATCACAGGGTCCCCGACCCAAACTAATAAATATCAAATCACAGGGTCCCCGACCCAAACTAATAAATATCAAATCACAGGGTCCCCGACCCAAACTAATACAAATATCAAATCACAGGGTCCCCGACGCAAACTAATACAAATATCAAATCACAGGGTCCCCGACCCAAACTAATAAATATCAAATCACAGGGTCCCCGACCCAAACTAATAAATATCAAATCACAGGGTCCCCGACCCAAACTAATAAATATCAAATCACAGGGTCCCCGACCCAAACTAATAAATATCAAATCACAGGGTCCCCGACCCAAACTAATAAATATCAAATCACAGGGTCCCCGACCCAAACTAATACAAAAATCAAATCTCAGGGTTCCCGACCCAAACCAAGCCTGTGTAATCCTGATCCAGATCTAAAACGAGATCAAGGGGTCCCTGACTTTAGGCTGGCTACAATCAGGTCCCTGACCCTAAACACGCTACTCAGTCCAATTTGGATTTGAATACTGTTACCTGTTAGCGTCTTCCGTCAGGGACGAGGGGTCGTAGCATCCTTCCGAGAGAAAGGGAGAGACCAGGGTGAATCGTACCTTGTGCCAGCGTCCGTCTCTTCCCTCCGGGTCATGGCTCGATCACTTCTTCAGTCCCTCACAGAATTCACTCAGGGTATTGGTTTCTGCTTCGCGGCGCCAAATGTTGAAGTGGAAATTTTCCTGCTTCTTGACTGTGGTAGAAAGACTCAACAAAAGTAATTCTGACAAAATAACTATATTTACGAAAGTCTGCATGCAGTATTGGCAGTAACTTGAGTTTGGAGAGTAGTCGTTACAACTTGCTAGTTCCTTCTCAAGTCCGTGCTTACATAAAGAATCAGTTTGCGTGACCAGACCTTACTCAGGAATTCGGTCAGTAGTAGTGTCATAAGCAAATATTTTTAAGAAGCGGGTTGATGGGTTCTTGATAAGAGAGGGGATTAAGGGTTATGGGGAGAGGGCAGGAAAGTGGAACTGAGCCACGACAGATCAGCCATGATCTTATTGAATGGCGGGGCAGGCTCGAAGGGCTAGATGGCCTACTCCTGCTCCTATTTCTTATGTTCTTATGTTCAATGTCATAAATCATGGTACAGCCTGCTGACCTCCATTACTCTTTGTCTCATCATTCATACCTTTATCTTGTCCTTTGAAAGAATAGCAGAAGGTCGGTGACTCCTTCATCCCTGACCTTGTCTTACTCATACAGCCCTAGGTTATGCGGAGTCAGCCTTATCAGGTCTTGACCTTCTCCGGTCTTATTCATGTCTTAGGTTATGCAGAGTCAGTTTTCCTTATTTTGTACCAAATGGTTGACCAATTTTTCCATCGTGCCATTATTTCATTCATATAACTTCACAGTTATCTCTCAGGATTCATCCCAATAACCAATATTTCCCCTTCTTCTTGCTCTCCCAATATTTTTTTCCCTTTTCCTTTTGTCCCTGCTCCATCGTATCAAGCCTTTACAAAGAGGAAAGCCCACCGGCACTTTCTTATGGCAATCATAGATACCCTACAGCACAGAAAGATGCCGTTCGGCTCATTGAGTCTGTGCCGACCACAATTCCACCCAGACCCTACCCCCATATCGTTACCAATTTTACCCACTAATCCCTCTAACCGACATGTCTCAGGACACTAAGGTGCAATTTTAACATAGCCAGTCAGCCTAACCTGCACATTTTTGGACTGTGGGAGGAAACCCGTGCAAACACAAGGAGAATGTGCAGACTCCACACAGACACTAACCCAAGTCGGGAATCGAACCCAGGTCTCTGGAGCTGTGAAGCAACAGTGCAAACCACTGTGCTACCATGCCGCCCCTTGGAATCGGCAGGGAATACTGACATTGCTAGTAACATCCACATCCAAGGAATGAATGAAAACATCAGTGCTGTGGTTAAGTCCACCATCTCTTTTCCAGGAGCAGTCAGAGGGTAGCAAATAGGAACACCTCCCTGACTCATCCGTGGCCATCTTGAGGGAGTTGCAGAAAGCCATGTGCTACCCTGATTGAAATGAGCGAATCTTCCTGGTTTGTTCAGCTGAAAGTGACACTGAATTTCTTTTCAGTGAGGTCACCCTTCATTCATGAGATGTGAGCATCACTGACGAGGCCAGCATTTAGAGTCGTAGAGGTTTACAGCATGGAAACAGGTCCTTTGGCCCAACTTGTCCATGCCGCCCTTTTTTTTAAAATCCCTGAAGTATTCTTAATTGCCCACATTGGGCCCATATCCTTCTATACCCATCTTACCGATGTAACTGTCTAAATGCTTTTTAAAAGCATTAAAATTGTACCTGCCTGTACTACCACCTCTGGCAGCTTGTTCCAGACACTCACCACCCTCTGTGTGAAAAAATTGCCTCTCTGCACACTTTTGTATCTCTCCCCTTTCACCTTAAACCTATGTCCTCTAGTTTTAGACTCCCTGTCTTTGGGAAAAAATATTGACTATCTAGCTGATCTGTGCACCTCATTATTTTATAGACCTCTATAAGATCACCCCTCAGCGTCTTACACTCCAGAGAAAAAAGTCCCAGTCTTTCCAGCCTCTCCTCATAACTCAAACTATTAAGTCCCAGTAACATCCTAGTAAATCTCTTGACAATGTGTACTTTAATCCTTTGTGCAAAATGAAATGTATTCCTACACTTTGTCTTGTGCTATGTCTGCACTGACGTGAAGTTACTAGAGTAAACCATCAAGATACTCCTCTCTCTAGTTGAAAAATATCCTTTCTATAATAGGTGACCAGAACTGTACACACTATTCCAAGTGTGGCCTTACCAATGTCTTATACAACTTCAACAAGACATCCCAACTCCTGTATTCACTGTTCTAACTGATGAAACCAAGCATGCTGAATGCCTTCTTCACCATTCTGTCCACCTGTGGTTCCACTTTCAAGGAGCTATGAACCTGTACCCCTCGATTTCTTTGTTCTGTAACTCTCCCCAGAGCCCTACCATTAACTGAATAAATCCTGCCCTGGTTCAGTCGACCAAAATACATCACCTTGCATTTATCTAAATTAAACTCTACCTGCCATTTGTCAGCCCACTGGCCCAATTGATCAAGATCCCATTGCAATCTGTCTACTATGCCACCAATCTTGGTGTCATCTGCAAACTCACTAACCATGCCTCCTATATTCTCATCCAAATCATTAATATAAATGACAAATAGCAGTGGACCCAGCACTGATCCCTGAGGCACACCACTGGTCACGGGCCTCTAGTTTGAAAAACAATCCATTACAACCACCCTCTGATGTCTGTCAAGAAGCCAATTTTGTATTCATTTAGATTATTCCTCACCCTGGGTCCTGTGAGATTTAACTTTATACAACAATCTACCATGTGGTACCTTGTCAAAGGCCTTGCTAAAGTCCATATAGACAACATCAACAGCACTGTCCTTGTCTACCTTCTTAGTTACCCCTTCAAAAAACTCAATTAAATTTGTGAGACATGATTTTCCACACCTATGTGCAGTGTTGGCCCCCTTGCCATAGAGGGAGACAACGAAAGTCCATCGGACTTGTTCCCGGGATGGTAGGACTGTCCTATGGGGAAACTGTGCTTATATTCTCTCAAGTTTCAAAGAAAGGATGGGTCTTTTTCTGCATGGAGGTCGGTCACCAGTGGAGTGCCCCAGGGATCTGTTCTAGGACCCTTGCTGTTTGTCATTTTCATAAATGACCTGGATGAGGAAGTGGAGGAATGGGTTAGCAAGTTTGATACGAAGGTTGGTGGTGTTGTGGATGGTCTGGAGGGATGTCAGAAATTGCAGCGGGACATAGATAGGATGCAAGACTGGTTGGAGAAGTGGCAGATGGACTTCAACGCAGATGAATGTGTAGTGGTCCATTTTGGCAGGACCAATGGGATGAAGGAATACAATATCAAGGGTAGGAGTCTCTGCTGTGTTGAAGAGCAGAGGGATCTTGGGGGTCCGGGTCCATAGGACTCTTAAATCGGCCTCGCAGGTGGAGGATGTGGTCAAGAAGGCGTATGGTGTACTGGCCTTCATTAATCGAGGGATTGAGTTTAGTCGGGAGGTAATGCTGCAACTTTATAGGACCCTTGTCAGACCCCACTTGGAGTACTGTGCGCAGTTCTGGTTGCCTCACTATAGGAAGGACGCGGAAGCTATTGAAAGGGAGCAGAGGAGATTTATAAGGATGTTGCCTGGATTGGGAGGCATACCTTATGAAGATAGGTTGAGGGAGCTGGGACTCTTCTCCCTGGAGAGACGAAGGTTGAGAGGCGACCTGATAGAGGTTTATAAGATGTTGAGAGGAATAGATAGGGTGGATTCTTGGAGGCTATTTCCCAGGGCTGAAATGGTCGCTATGAGAGGACACAGATTTAAGGTGCAGGGAAGCAAGTACAGAGGAGATGTTAGGGGTAAGTTTTTCACTGAGAGGGTGGTGAGTGAATGGAATCGGCTGCCGTCGGTGGTGGTGGAGGCGAACTCGCTGGAGTCTTCTAAAAGACTTCTGGATGAGTACATGGGATCTAATGGGATTGGGGGTTTTAGATAGGTCTATGGCTTAGTAGGTATACAAGTGATCGGTGCAACTTGTGGACCGAAGGGCCTGTTTGTGCTGTAGTGTTTTATGTTAATAAAGATCTCATTGAAACCTTAAAGGGGTAGGTGGGGCAGATGCAGGTAAGATGTTTCCCTGATTGGAGAGTCTAGAATGAGGGGGCAGAATTTCAAAATAAGGGATAGCTTCTTGAGACCAAGGTGGGGCGAATGTTTTTTAACAGAGTGTAGTGAAGCTTTGGAATTTTCTATCCCAGAGGACAGTGGAAGCTCAGTTATTGATTATATTTAAAGCAAAGATTGACAGATTTCTCAATACCAGTGACATAAATGGATTTGGGGACAGTGTGGGAAAAAGGCATTGAACATGATGACCAACCATGATCGCACTGAGTAGCAGAACAAGCTTGATGGGCTGAATGGCCTACTTCCTTGTTCTTACTGAAGTATGTTGCACTTGTTGGGTTTTGTTGTAGGGTTGTCAGACACAGGTTTCAGCACATGGTTCTGTAACATGCTGAGTTCCCTGTCCCAGTTCCTCTGCAGTATGGAGAGAAGTGTGGAGAGAGCACATATGCGTTGGCTGAGGATTCTGTCTGGTACCTAGTATTGTGCAGCATTCAAGTAGCTACAGAGAAGCCAGTGTTGAGGATTGCAAGGTACGGAGGAAGGTATCATGGTTGCAGGAGTTTACAGGCAGATAGGATGGTGGGTTGAAGTGTATCTACTTCAATGCAAGGAGCATCAGGAATAAGGTAGATGAACCTGGAGCATGGATTGGTACTTGGGACTGTGATGTTGTGGCCAATATGGAGACATGGTTAGAACAGGGACAGGAATAGTTGTTGACAGTTCTGGGGTATAGAGTAAGAGTAGGGAAGGTGGCAAAAGAGGTGGAGGATTGCTAATCAAGGATAGTTTAACAGCCGATGAAAAGCATTTTGAGGGTGATCTGCCTTCTGAGATAATATGGGCTGAAGTTAGAAATAGGAAAGGATCAGTCACATTGTTAGGAGTTTTCTATAGGCCCCCAGATCGTAATAGAGATGTGGAGGAGGAAATGGCAAAGCAGATTATGGATAGGTGTGGAGGTCACAGGGTAGTTACCATGGGCGACTTTAACTTTCCAAATATTGGAACATTTATAGGTCGAATAGATCAGATGGGACACTTTTTGTACAGTGTGTGCAGAAGGGTTTCCTAATACAATATGTGGATAAGCCGACAAGAGGTGGGGCCACATTGGACTTGGCACTGGGTAATGAACTGGGCCAAGTGTTAGATTTATTTGTGGGAGAGCACTTTGGAGATAGTGACTACAATTCGGTGTCCTTCATTATTGCAATGGAGAGGGATAGGGTCACATGGCAGGGCAAGGATTATAATTGGGGCAGGGGTAATTATGATGCGAATAGGCAAGAATTAGGGAGCATAAGATGGGAACAAAAACTGTCAGATATGGGCACAAGTGAAAAGTGGAGCTTTTTCAAGAAACAAATACTGTGTGTCCTAGATAGGTATGTCCCTGTTAGGCAGGGAGGAAATGGCCGAATGAGGGAACCATGATTCACCAAGGAGGTTGAATGTCTTGTTAAGAGGAAAAAGGAAGCGTATGTAAGGATGAAAAAACAGGGTTCAGTTGAGTCACTTGAGCATTACAAGGTAGTTAGGAATGAGTTGAAGAACGGGCTTAGGAGAGCTAGGAGGGGGCATGAAAAGTCCTTGGCAGATAGAATGAAAGAAAACCCCAAGGTCTTTTACTCTTATGTGAGAAATAAAAGAATGACCAGGGTGAGATTAGTGCCAGTCAAGGATAGTAGTGGGAACTTGTACATGGAATCAGAAGAGATGGGTGAGGTGTTGAATGAATACTTTTCTACAAAGAACAACCCAGCACGGGAAACAGGCCCTTTGGCCCAACGAGCCCGCGCCGCCGCATCTTCCTACATCTACCCTGCCCTGTGTGTATGTGAGTGGAACCCCTAATGTAGCCAGATTCAGGGGAGAATAGTGTCAATTTGGTACACCAATCAGCCTAAGAGCACATCTTTGGGGTGTGGGAGGAAACCAGAGCACCCGGAGGAAACCCACGCAACCACAGGGAGAATGCGCAAACTCCCACAGACACAGGCCCAAATCCATGTATCTGCACAGCTAGCAGTGCTAGTCACTGAGCTGTTGCGGTGCCCGTCTGCTGGTCCAGGATTAAGCGTACACAACGACACGAAGTACTAGGCCACTCCCGGAACCTCCAAGAGCAGCCCACGCACGACCCACCGTGTGCATGCCCCTCGTTTGACAAGAAGGTGGACCGATACCTGTGGAATAAAAAGACAAAACATTAACATGTAATACTACATTTCCGGTGTTGTCCCGAGGCTCTGACCCTATTTAATACCCTCTACTATAACCCTCCATCCTTGTTTCGCTCATGTGTCTATCTAAGTAAACCTTAAACAAGTCCAACGTTCCTGCCTCCACCACCCTACTCGGTAGCGTGTTCCATACCCCCACGACCCTCTGCGTGAAAAACCTTCCTCTCATATCCAAATTATACTTCTCCCCCCTCACCCTTAGATCGTGACCTCTCGTAATTGTCCCCAATCTAGGGAAAAGCCTACCACTGTTGACTCTATGTATTCCCTTCATTATTTTATACACCTCTATCATATCCCCCCTTAATCTCCATCTTTCTAAGGAGAAGAGCCCCAGTTTCTCCAACCTTTCCTCGTAACTCAGTCCTTCCATGCCAGGCAACATCCTGGTAAACCTCCTCTGCACCCTCTCCAGGGTCCCCACGTCCTTCCGGTAGTAAGGTGACCAGAACTGGACGCAGTACTCCAAATGTGGACTAACCAACGTTCTGTACAACTGAAGCATTAGACGGCAGCTCTTATACTCTATACCCCTTCCTATAAAGGCTAGCATTCCATAAGCTTTCTTCACAACCTTCTCTACTTGTGTTGACACTTTGAGACTTGTGCACCTGCACTCCCAGGTCCCTCTGTATTTCTGTACTCTTAATCAGTCTACCTTTTATCACATAACTCCTCCATGCATTATTCCTTCCAAAATGCATCACCTTGCATTTGTCAGGATTAAATTCCATCTGCCATCTATCTGCCCAATATACCATCCCATCTATATCCTGCTGTGTCACCTGACAGTCCTCCTCAGTATCTGCCAATCCTGCCACCTTGGTGTCATCCACAAACTTGCTGATCACACCACGTACGCCCTCTTCCAAGCCGTTTATATATACTACAAAGAGGAGAGGTCCCAGTACTGAGCCCTGCGGCACACCACTGGTGACTGGCCTCCAGCCAGAAAAGGACCCCTCGACAACTACTCTCTGTCTCCTATTGCCCAGCCAGTTTTCAATCCACCTAGCTACCTGTCCTTGTATCCCATGTGCCTTAACCTTTTCTACCAGCCTACCATGAGGGACTTTGTCAAACGCCTTACTGAAATCCATATAGATGACATCAACGGCTCACCCATCGTCAACCGTTTTTGTCACCTCCTCGAAGAGTTCCACCAGATGCGTAAGGCAAGACCTCCCCCGAACAAAGCCATGTTGCGTATCCCTAATCAGATCGCAATGCTCCAAATGCTCATACATCCTATTCCTAAGAATTTTTTCCAATAATTTTCCTACCACCAATGTCAAACTCACTGGTCTATAATTACCAGGGTTATCCCTACTACCCTTTTTCAACAGCGGTACCACATTAGCTACCCTCCAGTCCTCTGGGACCTCACCTGTGTCCAAAGAAGAGGCAAAGATTTGCGTCAGAGGCCCAGCAATTTCATCTTTCACCTCCCTAAGCAGCCTGGGATAAATACCATCAGGCCCCAGAGCTTTATCCGTTTTTATGCTACCTAAAAACCTTAGCACTTCCTCCCTCGTAATGGATATTTCCTTCCACTGATCTACAGCTCCCTCCAAGACATTACACGACACCAAACCCCTCTCGTTCGTGAATACCGACACAAAGTATTCATTCAGGATCTCCCCCGTTCCCTCAGACTCGATACATAGCTCCCCTCCTTTGTCCCTAAGAGGACCAATTTTCCCCCTAACCACTCTCTTGCTCCTAATATAAGAGTGAAATGCTTTTGGATTTTCCTTAATTCTATCAGCCAAAGCCATTTCATGCCCTCTTTTTGCCCTTCTAACTCCCCTTTTTAGCTCCCTCCTACTCTCTCTATATTCCTCCAGCGCACTCTCCGTTCCCAGTTGTTTCGACCTAACATATGCCTCCCTCTTCTTCCTGACCAAGTCTTCGATACCCCCTGTAATCCACGGCTCTCTAATCCTGCCTTTCCCATCCTTCCTCTTTGCCGGCACATGCCTTTCCTGCAACATTATCAGTTTGCCCTTGAAAGCCTCCCACTTACCAACCGTGGACTTGCCAGCTAACAATCCCTCCCAATCAGTGTCCTTCAGCTCCCTCCTAATCCGGCTATAGCTCGCCTTCCCCCAGTTCAGCACCCTCCCCTTCGGACGGCACTCATCCCTTTCCATTTTTATCCGAAAGTAGACGGACTTGTGGTCACTGTTAGCCACATGTTCGCCTACCTCAACCTCAACCACCTGCCCCGGCTCATTTCCCAACACTAAATCCAGTATAGCCCCCTCCCTAGTCGGGCTAGTTACGTGCTGCTCCAGGGACCCTTCCAACACACATTTTACAAACTCCTCTCCCTCCGTACCCCCAGCTCTAGGCACCTTCCAATCCACTCCAGGAAGATTAAAGTCACCCACTACAACCACCTTATTCTTTCGGCACCTGTCTAAAATGCCTCTGCAAATACCTTCCTCCACTGACCTCGGGCTGTTGGGTGGCCTATAGTATATCCCTAGCATCGTAATCTCTCCCTTTTTATTCCTCAACTCCACCCACAGTGACTCAATCCCTAACTCCTCCATATTGTCCTCCCTCTGCACTGCTGTGATGTGCTCCTTTACTAACAACGCCACCCCACCACCTCTCTTCAACCCTCCTCTGTCACACCTAAAACACTTATACCCAGGAACATTCAGCTGCCAGTCCTGATCTTCACGTAACCACGTCTCCGTTACTGCCACCACATCTAACTTCCTCACAAACATCAAGGCCCTCAGCTCATCCGTCTTACTCGTCACACCCCTCGCATTGAAACAGATGCAGTCCAACCCACCAGGGCCACTCAGAACCTCCTTCTCCCTGATAATTTTCCTTTCACCCAAACCTACCCTATCACCCAACTCACTCCCGACCCCAGTGTCTAATGAGCTATCAGTCACATCTCCACCCCCCCTCCCTATTAGTTTAAACCCTGCCTAAACACTCCAGCTAACCTCCCTGCTAAGACCTTTGTCCCTCTCCCATTCAAATTTTCCCCATCCCTCCTGTACAGTTGCCCTTCTCTCACAAATACCTCCCAGTGGTCTACAAAAGTAAAGCCCTCTACCTTGCACCAATCCCTCAACCATGCATTGAGCTGCATGATCTCGTTATTCCTAGCCCTGCTGGTACTAGGCAGCAGCCTAGAGAATGCCACCCTGGAGGTCCTGCTCTTCAGTTTGGACCCCAACTCCCTAAATTGCCTGCGTACATCTGCCCTATTCTGCCTTCCTACGTCCCTCTCCCCTGCGTGTAATATTACCTCTGCCTGGGTCCCCTCCCCTTTCAAAATTCCCTCTATCCTTTCCGATATGTCCTGTACCCCTGCTCCAGGGAGGCAAACCACCATCCTGGAGTTACGCTTCTGCCCACAGAACCTCCTGTCAATTCCTTTGACCCTCCCATCCCCTACCACTATCACATTGCCAGCCCCCTTCTCTCCCTCTAAGTTATTCAGGCCCCCCTGTCTATCCTTTTGTACCTCTGTCGATGAATCTTGGGGGGCCACTGGGGTCACTAAGTGCTCACTAAGGAGAGGGGCCATGTTTTTGAGGATATGCATGATACAGGCTGCTAGGATGGAGGAGGTAGATGTTCTGAGGGAAGATGTATTAGAAATTTTCAAAAAACCTGAGAGTGGATAAGTCCCCTGGGCCAGATGGGATACATCCTAGGATATTTTGGGAGGCAAGGGATGAGATTGCGGAGCCTTTAGCTTTCATCTTTGGGTCCTCACTGTCCACGGGGATTGTGCCAGAGGATTGGGAGTGTTGAATGTTGTTCCTCTCTTCAAGAAAGAAAATAGGAATGACCCTGGTAATTATAGGCCAGTTAGTCCTACTTTGGTGGTTGGTAAGTTAATGGAAAAGGTCCTGAGGGATAGGATTTATGATCATTTGGAAAAATGCACTTTAATCCAGGATATTCAGCACAGTTTCGTGAGGGGTAAGTCCTGCCTCTCAAATTTGATTGAATTGTGCGGAGGGTGTGGAGAGTCTGCAGAAGGATCTAGATAGGCTGGGCGAATGGGCCAGGAACTGGCAAATGGAATTTAACATTGGCAAGTGCGAGGTGGTCCACTTTGGTAGGAATAATGGTAGGAAGGATTATTACTTACGTAGAGAAAAACTGCAGCAGGCGACGGTGCAGAGGGACCTCGGGGTCCTTATGCATGAGTCGCAAAAACCCAGCTTGCAGGTGCAGCAGGTGGTCAGGAAGGCGAATGGGATGCTGGCCTTCATAGCGAGGGGGATTGAATATAAAAGTAGGGAGGTCTTGCTGCGGCTGTATAGGGCATTGGTGAGGCCGCAGCTGGAGTACTGTGTGCAGTTTTGGGTGCCGTACTTACGCAAGGATATTTTGGCCTTGGAGGGAGTGCAGAGGAGGTTTACCAGGCTGATGCCGGAGTTGAGGGGGTTGAACTATGAGGAGAGGCTGAATAAACTAGGCTTGTACCCGTTAGAGTTTAGAAGAATGAGGGGAGATCTCATTGAGACGTATAAGATGATGAATGGGATGGATAGGATAGAGGTGGAGAGACTCTTCCTGCTCAGAAAGGATAGTAGGACTAGGGGGCACAGCCTCAAGATAAAGGGGGGGGGGGGGGGGGGGCGGCGGTTTAGAACGGAGTTGAGGAAGAACTTCTTCACTCAAAGGGTGGTGAATCTCTGGAATTCTCTGCCCGTTGAAGTGGTGGAAGTTACCTCGTTAAATATTTTTAAGACGCGGGTTGATGGGTTTTTGATAAGAGAGGGGATTAAGGGTTATGGGGAGAGGGCGGGAATGTGGAACTGAGCCACGACAGATCAGCCATGATCTTATTGAATGGCGGGGCAGGCTCGAAGGGCTATATGGCCTACTCCTGCTCCTATTTCTTATGTTCTTATGTTCTTTGAGGAGGTAACTAAGTGTGTAGACGAAAGTAGAGTAGTTGATGTCCTATACATGGATTTTAGTAAGGCGTTTGATAAGGTAGGTTCATGAAGAAAGTAAGGAGGTGTGGGATAGAAGGAAATTTGGCCAATTGGATAAGTAACTGGTTGTCTCATAGAAGACGGAGGGTGCCGGTGGAAGCAAAGTTTTCAGACTGGAGGCCACTTACCAGCAGTGTACCACATGGATCAGTGCTGGGTCCTCTGCTATTTGTGATTTTTATCAATGATTTGGAAGAGGGGGCTGAAGGGTGGGTTAGTAAATTTGCTGATGACACCAAGATTGGTGGAGTAGTGGATGAGGTAGAGGGCTCTTGCAGGCTGCAAAGAGACATTGATAGGATGCAGAGCTGGCCCGAAAAGTGGCAGATGGAGTTTAACCCTGATAAATGCGAGGTGAATCATTTTGGTAGGACAAACTTGAATGCGGATTACAGGATCAGCAGCAGGGTTACATGAGAACATGAGAACATAAGAAATAGGAGCAGGAGTAGGCCATCTAGCCCTTCGAGCCTGCCCCATCATTCAATAAGATCATGGCTGATCTGAAGTGGATCAGTTCCACTTTCTCGCTTTCTCCCCATAACCCTTAATTCCCTTGTCTATCAGAAACCTATCTACCCGTGACTTAAATATATTTAGCGAGGCAGCCTCCACCATGTCAACGGGCAGAGAATTCCAGAGATTCACCACCCTTTGAGCGAAGAAGTTCCTACTAGCCTTTCTAAGCAGGAAGAATCTCTCTACCTCTACCCTATCCATCCCCTTCATTATCTTATATGTCTCTATAAGATCCCCCCTTATCCTTCTAAACTCCGAGTACAGACCAGTCTATTTAGCCTCTCTTCATAGTCCAAACCCCTCATCTCCAGTATCAGCCTGGTGAACCTCCTCTGCACTCCCTCCAAGGCCAAAATATCCTTGCGCAAGTGCGGCGACCAAAACTGCACACAGTACTCCAGCTGCGGCCTCACCAGTACCCTGTACAGTTGCAGCAAGACCTCCCTACTTTTATATTCTCACTATAAAGGCCAACATTCCATTCGCCTTCTTGATCACCTGCTGCATCTGCAGACTGGGTTTTTGCGACTCATACACAAGGACCCCCAGGTACCTCTGCACCGTAGCATGTATCCCTCCTATCATTATTTCTGCCAAAGTGGACAACCTCACACTTGCTGACGTTATACTCCCATCTGCCAGGTCTTCACTCACTCGCTCAGCCTATCCAGATCTCTCTGCAGACTTTCCACACCCTCCACGCAATTTGCTTTTCCACTCATCTTCGTGTCCTCAGCAAATTTTGTTACCCTACACTCAGCCCCCTCCTCCAGATGGCCTATGTAAATGGTAAACAGTTGAGGCCCCAGCACCGATCCCTGAGGTACTCCACTAGTCACCAACTGCCAACCAGAATAGCCCCCATTGATACCAACTTTTTGCTTCCTATTAGACAGCCAATCCTCTATCCACGCTAACACCTTACCCCCAACTCTGTGCACCCTAACCTTCTGTAGCAACCTTTTGTGAGGCACCTTATCAAACGCCTTTTGGAAATCTAAAAACACCACATCCATTGGTTCCCCTCTGTCTACCGCAGGGTTCTGAGGAATGTGGAGGAGAAGAAAGATCTTGGGGTTCATATCCACAGATCTCTGAAGGTTGCCACTCAAGTGGATAGAGCAGTGAAGAAGGCTTATCGTGCGTTAGCGTTTATTAACAGGGGGTTATGCTGCAACTGTACTGGATGTTGAGACCACATTTGGAATATTGTGTTCAGTTCTGGTCACCTCATTATAAGAAGGATGTGGAAGCATTGGAGAGAGTGCATAGGAGATTTACCAGGATGTTCTCAGGTTTGGAAGGTAGGTCTTGTAGGAAAAGTTGAGGGAGCTGGGGCTTTTCTCTTTAGAGCAGAGGAGGATGAGAGGTGACTTAATAGAGGTTTATAAGATGATGAGGGGGATTGATAGAGTGGACGTGCAGAGACTATTTCCTCGGGTGGATGTTGCTGTTACTGGGGCCGTAACTATAAGGTTCATGGTGGGAGATACAGGAGAGATGTCTGAGGTAGATTCTTCACACAGAGAGTGGTTGGGGTATGGAATACACTGCCTGCTGTGATAGTGGAGTCGGACACTTTAGGAACTTTCAAGCGGTTATTGGATAGGGATGTGGAGCACTCCAGAATTATGGGGAGGGGATAGCTTGACCTTGGGTTTAGACATAACTCAGCACAACATCGAGGGCCGAAGGGCCTATACTGTGCTATACTGTTCTATGTTCTATGTTAGGGCACAGGTTCCAGATGCTATCTGCGATAGGAAGTCAGAGAGCTTTCCTTCAAGTACACTTTGATGAGTGACTTGATATTTGAGACAGTGAGGATTGCTGAGGTACAATTCCACAGCTACTGACTGCTGTTGACATCTCACTCAGCCAATTACCCATTCTACTTCCACATAGACTGGCATCTTTGGAATATCCTGTCCAAATTCCAAGCCTAGTGCATGGAGGCAACCTTTAGGACTCCAATTTTTGGCTTGTTTTCTTTCCAGTTCACTTTGTGGAGATCAGAGATTTAATCTGGACCCTTTCTAATCTATGTGGCATTGTGCTGGTGTATTTAAAGTTTACTTATTAGTATCACAAGTAGGCTTACATAACACTGCAATGAAATTACTGTGAAAATCCCCTAGTTGCCACACTCTGGCACCTGTTTGCATAAACTGAGGGAGAATTTAGCATGGTCAGTGCACCTGACCTGCAATCTTTTGGACTATGTAAGGAAACTAGAGCACACGGAGGAAACCCATGCAGACACGCGGAGCACATGCAGACTCCGCACAGGTACTGACCCAAGCCGGGAATCGAACCTGAGTCCCTGGTGCTGTGAGGCAGCAGTGCTAACCAGTGTGCCACCTTGCCATCCTTTCAGTTATCACTCAGCAATCAGGGAAGTTTGCCGGGCAAGTTAAATCATGTTTAACAATTGGCAGTCTGGTTTTAGAGCCAGTAAGTGCACTTGGAGTAATTGTCAAAGCTTGTTTTTCCAAACCGTACTTTTATTCATAAAATACCTGAAGGACATTTCAGTCATTTCAAAATGGCATCACACGAAGTGCAATAATATTCAGGTTTTCTACATACAATATGTATTCTTGAGGTGCTTCAGTACGGTCAGAGACATTACACTCATTTCAAAATGGTCGTTACAAATAGTGAAAAGGTATTTAATTTGTCTACCTAGATCAAGTTGCATTCTGAGATGCTTCCATACAATATTTACTGTCAAAGCTGTTACCTCATAACAAAAAGGCTCCTTTAGGTAAGTGTGTTGAGTGACAGATGGCACTATAATTTTAAAGAACTGTTTCTTGTGTCACTGAACTATTTGCAGGTGATTGAAAAGTGTCAGAATCAGGAGTCAAGTTTAGCACCAAAGTTCCTTCACTTAAACTGCAGCAATATGGATGTTCTGTCTTGCATCATGCATCTTATCAACAAGGGTTACATCAGGCGCAATGAAGACAATCCTCACATTCTGGAGTATGTGCTCGAGGACCCAACAACCCCCCGGAAAGGACAAGCACACACGATATTCCGAAAACTTGGAGCAAAAACCATGGAGTCAAGCAGCAACAGCAGAGAGAATCAATCACTATTTAGGTAACGCAAATTACCAGCAATCTACGTCCATATTTCGATTAACTTCATTTAAGCGACTGGCTTTGACTGCTTGCTTTTTTCATCAGATTGTACCTTCAGCATGTGGCTAAAGCAAACCTTCAGTAAGAGAAAAACTGCTTTAACTTCTGCACTTTGGGTTCAAAGCTATTTGAGAGTGAATGCCCTCTAGCGTTTAAATTGTCAAATGAGATACATGTCTTCTACTCTGCATCAATTGGCCAGGCGATGTGAACCAAAATAGTTTAATTGGACAGTAAGGCAGACAGCCTTCAATAAAAGGATAGAATAGAACAGCATATCTTCAATTTAATGGCACAAATGTCACCCCTGCAAAATGGGGATGATAGGTTTTCCATTTTTCTTGCCCTGAAGGTGTTATCTCTTGGTTCTGAATCACAGACAATAAGAGCCCTATGGCACCTTGAGCAAGTGGCCATTCACTGGGTGGTTTGTTTTTTTCCTCCTGTTTCCTTCCATAACTGAACGTTGCTGAGAGCAAAGATACCCCTCACCGTACTGCTAGCTGAGATTGGGTATCTGAGCACATCCATACTTCAGCTACTCGCTGATAAACTTAGGCAGAGCTATTGGGATAGTCTGGTTTCCAGGGTTCTGTTTATTTAAAAAAAAACAAAGTAATATTTTGTGCAATAATATGTGTTGTATCTTCAGCTGTCAGGTCACCAGTTTGTAGTACAGCAATTATCAGCTGCTTATATGTAGCATTCACAGTAGGAGTTTTGCTGTATGCAATAGGTTGGGCCAGGCAGAGAATCTCAATTGTTACCAAAAAAATGGATCTTGGAAAATTTGCATTTGGCAGGATTGGATTAATGCTTTTGGGAAATCAATCTCTCAGTACATTACAACAGGAACGATGTAACTGCTTTATTGAACCAAATCACCAAAACAGCATCAATTGTCAGCTCATGTTTCCTGCACTGATGCAGAAATGATGTTTGTATTAGCATCTGAGATTAATTTGTTTATTTCAAATATTATTGTAATAAAATGTTCTTTACAAATTTTTGATCATCTAATTGCCCTCTCTTTTATTTTAATTTGGTTGTGTCTGTGGCAGATATTAGATTGAGTTCCTTTCCAACATAACTCAACTTCAAACCTCCTCTATCACCTAAGCAAAAGTGAAATGGTTTTAAAAACTCTAACGGTTTGGGAAACAGGTGGTCTTGTAGAATCACACATCGGCTTTTTTATCTCTGGCCTGGTTTTGAGTATTTTGACTAGTCTGCTATATGGGCCTCATTGAAATCCAAGTGGACAACATCCACTGCACTACCCCCATCAATCTTCCTTGTTAGTTCCTCAAAAATTCTATTCAGTTAGCAAGACATGATCTTCCCAACGAAACTGTGCTGACTATCCATGATCAATCGTGGCTTTCTAAGTGACAATTTATCCTGTGTCTCAGAATTGATTTCAATAATTTGCCTAACATGAAAGTCAGGCCATTCAGCCTTCTATTATCTGGCCAATTCTTTGTACTCTATTTAAATTATACTACAATATTCACAGCTCTCCAATCTTCTGGCATCTCGCCTGTATCTAGTGAGGGGCGCTAATTGATTCTCAGAGTAGCAGCTATTTCTTCCCTGGTTTCCTTCAAAAGCCTGGGATACAATTCATCCGGCCCTGGTGAATTATCCACCTTCATCGATGCCAGTGTCTCCAGTACTTTCTCACTTGTTTATTGTTTCTAAATATTCTCACTCCTCCCCTAGAAGAATGTCTGAATCATCTCTCTCCTTAGTGAAGACAGAAATAAAGTATTCAATGAGAACCTTTGTTTTCTTTATGTGCCCATCTGATTTCCTGTAGAAATCATTCAGCATCACCACTTCCACCATCCTTGTAGTCAGCAAGTTCCAGATCATCACCATTCAATTTGTTTAAAGTTCTTTCTCCCATTCACTGTATTCCCTCATGCTTGTACTGTCAGCTAATGGGAACAGTATTTCCTTGTGTACCTTGTCTAAACCTATCAGAATCTTATACTGCCCTGACAAATCTCCCCTCAATCTCCTTTGCTCCAAGGAGAATTTCCCCAGCTCCCTTGTAGCTAAAATCCCTCATCCCTGGAACCATTCTATTCATGCAAACATAAAAATCAGGAACAGGAGTAGGCCATTCAGCCCTCCCATTTGATAAAATTATTGGTGATCTGATTGTGGCCTTTCAACTTTATTTCCCTAACTACTGCCTACAACCTTTGATTTCCTTGCCATCAAGAGTTTAACTAACTCAGCCCAAAAAAAATGATCCAGCCTCCACTGCTGTCTGGGAATGAGAATTACACAGCCTGATAACACTGAGAGGGTCAGTAGGAATATGAGATCCCTTATTTTTAAATTGCATCACGTAGCTCCAGTCTCTTCCACAAGGGGAAATATCCTCTTAGCATCCAACCTGTCAAGTCTGCTCCAGATCTTATATCTTTCAGTAAGATTACTTTTCATTCTTATCCTTGTGCCATTAGCAAATGTAGCAATGTCCAAGCCCCTTCATCCAGGTCATTGACGTAGATTATAAATAGATGAGGCCCCATCACTGATTCTTGTGGCACTTTACTAGTTACAGCTCATTAACAGAAAATTACCTATTTATCCTTACTCTCTGCTTCTGTTAGACACCCAGTCCTCTAACCATGATAATGTTACCCCCTACACCATGAGCTCTTATATTGTGTAGTAATTTTTGATGTGGCAACTTGTCAAACACCTTCTGGAAATCCAAGGACACCGTCTACAGTTCCCCTTTGTCTACATTGCTTGTTACTTCCTCAAAGAATTCGAATAAATTTGTCAAACAAATTTCCTTCTCACAAAGCCATGTTGACTCTGCCTGGATGCATTAAGAATTTCTAAATGCTCTGTTCTAACCTCCGTAATACTAGATTCTAGCATTTTCCCTCTAACTGGTCTGTAGATTCCTGCTTACTGTCTCCCTCTAATTTGCTATTTACCATTCTGATGGGACCTTTCCAGAGACTAAAGAACTTCAGAAAATTACAATCAATGCATCTCCTATCTCAGCAATCAGATATTGTAAAACCCTAGGATGAAGCCCTTTAGGTCTTGAACTTGTTAACCTTTACTCAAGAACATAAGAAATAGTAGGAGTAGAACTGTCAAACCTGATCATGGCTCAACTTGGACTTTAACTCCATTTTCCCACCCATTCCCCATATCCCTTAATTCTCCTAGAGACCAGCAATTGTATCTGTCCTGGTATTAAATGTAAACGCCTTAAACAGTGGGGTATCCACAACCCTCTGTGGTAGAGAATTCCAAAAATTCACAACCCTTTGACTGATTTCTCCTCATTTGAATGATCAACACACACTGCCTTTGTGTGTTAGATTCCCCAACCATTGGAAACAATCACTCAGCATTTGCCCCATCAGATTCTTGTAGTTTTAATGAGACCCTCTCATTCTTCTAAAAACCAAGACAATAGGACCTGTCAGGTGAACCTTTGTTGTCCTGCCTCTACTGTAATTATATCCTTTCTTAACTGGTGACTAGGACTGCACACACTATTCCAGATGTGATCTCAGCAAAACCCTGTACAATTGCAGCTGGATTTCTTTATCTTTGTACTTCATTCCCCTTGCAATAAAGACCAATATGTCATTTGCCTTTCTAATTGCTTGCTGCACCGACATGCTAACTTTGTGTTCTTTGTACATGTATGTCTCTTTGAACAACAACACTTACAAGTTTAACACCTTTTAAAATAATTCTGCTTTTCCATTATAACCAAAGTGAAGAACTTCTTCCCTCCATTACACTTGAAGTACTATCTTGTTGCCCATTCACTTAACCTGTCTATATTTCTTTTTCAGCCTCTCATTGTCCTATCACAGGTTACCTTTTCATCTAGCTTGTTATCATCAGAAAACTTTGATACATTGCTTCATGGCTCTTCATCTAAGTCATTAATATAGATCATAATTAAGCTGAGGCCCCAGTACTGATCCCTGTGGTATTTCACTATTCACTACCAACTTAAAAAAGGTCTGTTTATGCCCACTTTGCTTTCTATCCATTACTCAATCCTCTAATATGCTAAAATACTACCTTCAACTTGCCTATTTACCTTTTGTGTGGCATTAAATGCTTTTTGGAAATCCAGGTATATTTACATTAACTGGTTCCTCTTTACCTATCTGACTAGTTACTTCCTCACAAACTCTAATTTGTCAAACAGGAATTTCCTTTTGTTGAAACCACTGACTTGTTTTAATTGTACTCTGCTTTTCCAAGTGCATTGTAAAAAAAAACTTCTAGCATTTCATCAATAACTGTTATTCGCTTCACTGGTTTAACTTGCGAATCTTTGGAATTCACTTGCTCCTTTCTTGAAAAATGCTGTAAAGTTTGCCAACTTCAAATCAAGTGGGACTGTTCCTGAGTTGAAGGAATTTTGGAAATGCCTAGCCAGCACATCCATTATTTCTGCAGCTATCCCTTTTAGAACTCCAACGTGTGCGCCAACAGGTCCCGGGATTTGGATTTTAGTCCCTTAAATTCCTCCAATCCTTCTTGTCTGCTGATATTAATATAGATAACTTCTTCACTCTTTTTAGCCCCCTAGCTTACTACCTATTTCTGATATGAAACTTGTGTTTTCTATTGTGAAAACATTTTCTTACTATCCTTTCCCTAGTAATTGTAACATTTTATGGTCCTCCCTTCTTGCCACCTCTTGATTCATAGTTACTTTTGGGATGTTACATACATCTTCTGCAGTGAAGACAGACATTAAATTATCTGTTCAATCCTTCTGCTATTTCTTTACTTTCCATGATCAATTCCCCAGAATCTGTTTTATTATAGAACCAGTGCTTACTTTAGATACTCTTTTTTTAAAATATCCATAGAAACACTTGCTATCAGTGTTTATATTTCTAGCCATCTTTCTCTCAAACTCTAATTTTGCCTTTTTTTAATCATTCTTTGCTTTTTTTAAAATTCTGTCCAATGTTCATGACTTCCCATTAACATAGAATTGTACTTTTTCTTCAACATTCTGGGGTTACCATTGACCAGGAACTGACCTAGATTAGCCTAAATACTGTGGCTACCAGAGCAGGTCAAATGCTAGGAATGCTATGGTGATTGACTCACCTCCTGCCTCCCAAAGCCAGTCCAACATCTACAAGGCAAAAGTCAGGAATGTGGTGGAATACTCTTCACTTGCCTGGATGAATATAGCTCCAACAACACTCGAAGCTTCACACCATCCAGGACAAAGCAGCCTGCTTGATCGCTACCCTTTCAGAGACATTCAATCCCTCCACCACTGACAAGCAGTGGCAGCCATGTGTATCAGCTACAAACTGCAGTGCAGGAACTCACCAATGCTCATTAGACAGCACCTTCCAAGCCCAAAACCCCTAACATCTGGAATGACAAAAAGCAGCAGATGTATGGGAACATGACCAAGTGAAAATTCCCTTCCAAGCCATGCTGTATCCTGAAATATATCATGTTCCTTCACGGTACCTAGGTCAAAATCCTGGAAATCCCTCCCTAATAGCACCGTGTCGGTAGACTTACACCTTCAGCAGTCAAAGAAGATGGCTCACCACCACTTCTCGAGATCAATTAAGTTTGGGCAACAAATGCTGTCTTTGCCAGCGATGCCCACGTCCCATGAATGAATAATAAAAAGAATGCTACTAACATTAACTTCCTTCATTAGCTGTGGATGGTGCATCCTCCTTCTCTCGATGGAGTGTTTGCCGAGTGTTATGAACTATTGTCTTAAATTTCTGGCACTGTCCCACACTTTAAACTAATTTCCCCTTTAGCCATTAGATAACTTTAGCCAGCTCTGTCGTCTTAATCATAAATTTCCCCTATACCCTCCCATCTTTCCTAAAGTTAGGGGCCAGAACTGAATGTATTAATTTAATTGTGGCTTAAGTTTCAGCATACCTTTCCTGCTTTTGTACTGAATGTTCCTATTTATGAAGCCCAGGATCCAGTGTGCTGAGCTAGCCAGTCTCTCACTCTGTTGTGCTACCTTCAAAAACCAATACATGTGAAACTCCAGGTTTCTCTGTCCCTGCTCACACTCTAACACAGGGGCCATTTAGCCTGCATTATCTCCCCCCCATCTCTTCTACGAAAGTGCATAACCTCACACTTCTCTTAAATTCCATCTGCCACTTCTCTGCCCATTCTGTCAGCCTCTCCATGTCATGTTGCAGTCAATTGTTACCATCCTTTCTGTCTGCCATACCTCCAAGTTTGATATCATTGCAAATGTTGAACTTTTACTCTGTATTCTAATATCCAAGTCATTGATCTTCTGAAAAGAAAGTAGCTCCCCCAGCCCTGACCCTTGGGGAACACACTGTCTGCTGTCCTCCAGTCTGAACCTGTTTTCCACAGCTCGCTCGCTTTCTGTCCTTGATCCAGTTTTTATCCAAGCTGACACTGACATTTCTATTGAGCATCAATTTTGTTAGCCAGTCCTTTACTGTACGTAAAGTTCAAATTTGTAGCATTCACTACATTCTTTCTATCAGCCCGCTCTGTTACTTCACTAAAAAAATTGAGATTTGACAAGCACGATTTGCCTTTTATAAATCTGTGCTGGATTTTTCCTTCATTAATTCCAAAGTGTCTGTTAATATTTTCTGATTTCTTTCGAAAAGCTTACAACTCATTGATGATAAACTGATGATAATAGTTACTCAGAATGTCCATCCATCCTTTCTTCAATAAAGATGAATTCTTTCAAATTTATGGTGCTCTCCTCCCACCCAACCTTTGACATTTTTAGGTAATACTTGTGCTTTTGTTCTCTTCCTCCACAGTGAAAGCGGATACCAAGGACCAATTTAATAACTGTCATATTATTAATAAACAGAAATATTCAACAGGTCAGCTGGCATCTGAGGGGAGAGAAATTGGCACTTTAGATGATGAAATTGTCCTCAATCAACAATTTTCCTTAAAACTGCAAAGAACAAATAATTGCATTTGCATTTATAGAGCACCTTTTGAGTCTTCAGCATATGCCAGTGTGCTTTTCAGCCTATCAGTGTAAAAGATGTGGTCCTTGTTTTATGGGCCAGCACAACAGACAATTTGTGCATGGTTAAATGCTGCAAACAGCATTATGGTATGTGACCAGCTCACCAGTTTTGGTGAGGATAGCTGAGGAATGGATGTTGGCCAGCCCACTGGAAGAACTCCCTTCACTGAATAGGCAAAGAGGGCCCCGGCTGAAAGTTACATCGAACTGCAACACCTCAATTGTTTGAATCTGGCAATAGATGTCTGTTCTGGTTAAGGTGTTGGAATGTGCGGCAAATGGTTTGGAATCTGCACTGATGACTCGGTGCTCAAGGGGTTAAATTGTGTTCTTTTTTTGGTTTGTCCTAAGCTTTGATGGCGGTTTTGAGGCTGGGTCACAGAGTTCAGAAGAAGGAGTGCTGGAGTCGGTGCTTATGTCGATGGGGCGAACCATGAGCCAAGAGGAGGTGCAGCAACTGATGAACCAGACTGTCCTGCAAGTAGCAGACACCCTCAGCATTTCCACTGACGTGTCGCAGCACTTGCTCATGCACAGCAAGTGGAACGTTGACTTGTTGGTGCAGCGGTATGCTGAAGATCGCGAAGTTCTCTTGTTGGTGGCGGGACTTCAGGTCCGGAACCCACAAGCACTCAGCAGCCCCATCACCCAGTGCCCTGTTTGTCTAAACCTGCTTAGTAGTGAAAGCGAAGCTGCTCCCACTCTTTGCTGCATGCACTACTGCTGTAAGGTGAGTCCGATTACATTCCTGGGCAGAATGTTATGTTCAGCTTTGCAGGGTTTATATCTTACTGTCAGAAAACCGGGTAAAAAATCCAATACCTACACCAACCAGATTGAAGGGGAGGTAATGTCGTGCTCAGGTGATTACACATTGGTTTTATGGAAGATTGAGGGAAGTATCAGGCCCACAGCTAAAACAAAGGGAGGAGGGAGAGAAGTAGGCGAGAGTGAGTTTTTGCTCAGCAAGAAGATTTCAGGTCTTGTTGCTAATGTTAGGCTCCTAACTGGAGGCTTGAGAGTTTAAATCCTAACCAAAATTCAGATTTGTTGGACGTATAGAATGCTGTTTTGAAATAAGATTACTCCCTGACTGAAAGTAGAGCCTATGTGAATATCCCTGTGCACAAATACACACTCAACATCTGATTATCAATTCCAAAGTTTGCGAATGCTTTGGTTTCAAAGTTAATGTGGAGAGGAGATGGGCTGGGTGGAACTGTAGTGCTCTTATCGACTGATATACAGGATGATTCTTAGACAATTAGAATCCTTTTGTCACAGCAGCAATAGACAGGTAAGAATTATTTGTCTTATTTGCCCACTAACTTCCCTACTTCCTTTCCCAATGACACTGACTCAGTCTTGGTTATAGTTACAATGGTAACACACATGCACTGTTATTCTTTATCTGTGACTCAGGATGGTGTGCAGCAATGGGGTATTCGCGGGGAATGGGGTCCCAGTTAAACCTACCTTATCCTCACTTGTAGAGTTGCTGAATCGTGACCAAGATACACACCCTGGCTTCTTCCTTTCTGGTCCAGGATTATGAAAGTCAGTTATAATACTTGACTGCTGGTTGAGAGGAACTAATTTGACTTGAAATTGAGATCTTGATGTTCAGAGGATGACTCTGCAACTGTCAATGTCCTAAGATTAGGAAGGAAAAACATACAAACTGGGAGCAGGAGTAGACCCTTTGAGCCTGCTCTGCACTCAATATGATGATGGCTGACCCTCATCTCAATGCCATGTTCCCCATTAAAATCTAAAATATTATCTATTTCTCTTTTGAATACATTCAGTGACTTGGCCTCCTTCACAGGATGTTTGTGCTCCTTAAATTTAGCAGCTGTCCACAACATGGACCCTGTCCTTAGCTCATCTGAACCAAGGAATTGTTTTATAAATGGTGTAAGATTACACAGTAAAAAGTCTGACAACACCAGGTTTTAGTCCAACCGATTTATTTGATAGTAAACTCACTAGCTTTCGAGGGGATTCCCTCTTCGTCAGGTGAATGGAGAGTTCTGGCCTCTGTGCTCTGTCTGAGGCCAGAACTCTCCATTCACCTGACGAAGAGGGAATCCCCTCGAAAGCTAGTGAGTTTACTATCAAATAAATCGGTTGGACTAAAACCTGGTGGTGTCAGACTTTTTACTGTGTTTACCCCAGTCCAACGCCGACACATCCACATCGTAAGATTACACTACAGGGAAGACTTGCTGTTTTTCCTGTTTGTTGGCTAATTATTACAGGAGCTGGAAGTGTGAAAGATTGAATAAAAACAGAAAATGCTAGACAAAAAGGCAGCACCTGTGAAGAGAAAAGTAAAGAGTCTGTGACCTTGCGTCAGAACACCTTTACATGTGACAGATAACCTTTCCTAATAAATTAATATTTTAGAACCTGATTTCATTCAACTAGTGGATCTCGTCACTTCTGAGGCCACGAGATCAGTTCAACTGAAGATGTCATTTGGCCAATCTGATTCCAGATTGCCATTATAGCGTTCAGTTTAAGCAATTCATTGCCTTTGCAACATATCCCAGCCAGGTCTGGATGTGCTTTCTGCACCCTGAGGTTTGAAGCAACCCTGATCGCTGCTGGAATATTATACCAAGCTGGCTGTCTTATTAAATATTTCATTCATTTCAATAAGAATTCCTCCTGCGATCTCTTGGATTCTGAAGAACCATACGGTACTTTATCCAGTTAATTTTCACAGCTATTCTGACGTGCAAGAATGTGTTACTTTCCTCTGGATGGTGACAGAAACAGAGTAGAGCAGAATGATTCTGTTTGAAGTTATTGGTTGTATTTTAATCTATTTTTGAACTTTGTATCCTCAGTCCTGTTGGAAAGAATATTTAATCACAAGAATTGAGCAGAACCTGGTGCAGAATTGTACGTGCCCAATCTCTGACTGCCCTGCACAGCCAACCAATGCATTTATCTCCTCGATTATAAGTGACAGTGAGATTGCAGCCAAAGTAAGACATTTCTACATTAATTAACAATTAATTCATTAGAATTAATAGAACTTTTGCTTCAGTTAATTGACTCTCGATCCATGCTTTATTCGAGGCAAAGGAAAAGACCTAGATTTTTATGAATGGAGACAAGCTGCATTGTGTGTGTTCAAAGCAGAATGTTTGTAAGATCTCCGTCAGATTGTGAGATTACCAGTTATTGAGGGCTTGGATTTGTATATCCGGCAGGAACACAGTCCTGAAAATGTAAATGTTCCATATCAATTTTCAGCAGCATGAGAAAAGTGACAATGAATAGCAGTGTTTCCATTGAGTGAGTCACATCGTTTGGAAGTTATATTCTGTGCAGTGCAGGTTGTAACACTGTGGTGATTTTCAAAACCACTGGCAGTCTCTGTTCTAAACCCTGGGAGAAGTGTCATCAATTGTTGTAAAAACCCATCAGGTTCACTAATGTCCTTTAGAGAAGGAATTCTGTCGTCCTTACCTGGAACTCCGTCTACATGTAACTGCAGACACACAGCAATGTGATTGATTCTCAGCTGCCCTCTGAAATGGTTTGGCAAGTCTATCAGTTCAAGGGCAATTCAGGATGGGTACCAAATGCTGGCCCAGCCAGTGACACATTTCCCATGAAAGAATAAAGAAAAAATAATGCAAATCTGTAGTAAACAGAAATCTCCATTTCAAAATGTGAAATAATGTTCAGTCAGACAAAGTATCACCTTAAAGATGTAGAAAGTGATTTGATTTGATTTGATTTCTCGTTGTGACGTGAGAAGTCTTGTTTCTTGCACCCTATACAGATAAAGCATACCATTTATAGAGTATTTGGGGAGAGAGTGCGGAATATAGTGCTCTGTTATAGCTAGAGTGTAGGGAAAGATCAACGTGTGTGCTGAGTCGGGGAGAATTAAATGTTGGGTGAATTTGATAAGTTAGTGCTCTGGAACTGCTGATCCTGATGGTGCTTTCTCTTTTCCTGCAGTATTCCAAAACCCTGCTGCGTGGTTATGTGGAATGTTGTTCAAATCTAACCTGGTGTACCAATCCACAAGGCTGTGATCAGATTCTGTGCAAAGAGGGCATAGGTAGCGTTGGCACTTGTTCCAAGTGCTGCTGGTCCTCTTGCTTCTCCTGTAATTTCCCTGAAGTAAGTATAAATGCTCTCCCTCTATGAAATCCAGACTGATTCTTCATTGCAACTATAGGGCAGTGCTGAATTGTCACATCTGTCACATCTCATGGCACTGTTTTCCCAATGTTCAAGCCAATACTTATCCCTCAGTTAACATTTCCAAATCAGTTGATCTGGTCATTATTACATCAATGTTTGTGAGACTTGGGTAGTGAACAAATGAGTAGTAATCAATTTTGTACATTACAACAATACTTTGGAAGCGTTCCTCCCCCTGCCCCCACTCTATACACTTCCCCTGAAGGGTACATGCTGTAAATCCTGTCTTTGGTCAGGTCACTAACAGCCATTAGAGTGTGGGTTCTGACCGCATTGTCGTATCCTTATCTTTTGGGAACCATGACGTGGAGTTGCCGGTGTTGGACTGGGGTAGGCCCAGTAAGTAGTCTCACATCATCAGGTTAAAGTTCTACCAAATGTACCTTTTGGACTTTAACCTGGTGTTGTGAGACTACTACTGTATCTTTTGGGAATGCCTGTTGTGGGCTTGGTGACACTCTGAAGGTACGGTTTGGACCCAGCTGTGTTGCATGTTGGTGAGTTCCACCACTTAGCTGCTAAGACTTAGCACATTGAAATCTCGGGGCAGCTGTGGGTTATCCTGAAGAGTCAGCTCCAAATTAAATGGAAATATTCCTTTCTCAATCCAAGTTTTTTCATTCCTTGTGTTCCAATGGTTTTGAATGTAAATCTTATTCTCTTAAAGATCGCGTATGGCTCCAAAATATTTTTCCTCCTTACCCCTAATGTTTCCCCAGCTCCCTGCAGGTACTAACTTGTGAAAGGGTGTAATTTCACAGCAGATTGGTGACTTAAAGAACAAAGGAAGCTACAGCAGAGGAACAGGTCCTTTGGCCTTCCAAGCCTGCACAGACCATGTTGCCCAACTGAACTAAACCCTTTTGGGGACCATATCCCTCTTCCCATCCTATTCATGACACCCCTTAAAAGCCACTACCGTATCCGCTTTCACTACCTCTCCAGGCACCCACCACCCTCTGTGTAAAAAATCTGCCTCGTACATCTCCTTTAAACCTTACCCCTCACTCCTTAAACCTGTGCCCCCTCGTAATTGACTCTTCCACCATGGGAAAAAGCTCCTGACTATTCGCTCTGTCCATGCCCCTCATAATCCTGTAGACTTCTATCAGGTCGCCCTCAACCTCCGTCATTCCAGTGAGAACAAACCAAGTTTCTCCAACCTCTCCTCATAGCTAATGCCCTCTGTACCAGGCAACATCCTGGTAAATCTTTTCTGGACTCTCTCCAAAGCTTCCGCATCCTTCTGGTAGTGTGGCAACCAGAATTGAACACTATATCCCAAGTGCAGCCTAACTAAGATTCTATAAAACTGCAATGTGACTTGCCAATTTTTAAACTCACTGTCCTGGCCGATGAAGGCAAGCATGCCTTCTTGACTACCTTCTCCACCTGCATTGCCACGTTTAGTGACCTGTCGATCTGTACACCCAGATCCCTCTGCCTACCGATACTCTTAAGAGTTCTGCCATTTACTGTATATTTCCTATCTGTATTAGATCTTCCAAAATGCATAACTCTGTATTAGACTTGATAGCATCTCAGCCAAATTCTCACCCAGACAATCAGTTCAGCTAGGTGGGTGGGTATCATTACTTGGCAGCACGTCACTGCATGGTGACGAGGACTTGACGATCCCTGGTCCACCTTTCCTTAGTTCTGGGAAATTGGCACAATCTACAAAGATGGTAGCCGCAAGGGTTAGCACAGAATTGTTAGGGATTCGGAGGGGAATTGACCTATTGTGCCTGCGCCAGATCTCCAAATGAACATTACGTGTGCCATTCTCCTGCTTTTTCCCCTGTACTCCTGCACATTGTTCCTATTCAAATAATCATTTAATCCTCTCCAATGCCTCGATTGAACCTGCCTCCCCCACACTTTCAGGAAGTATTCCAAACATCAACCACTCGTTGTATGAAAAACCTTTTCTCAGGCATGGCACAGTGGTTAGCACTGCTGCCTCAATGCCAGGGACCAGGGTTTGAATCCAGCCTTGGGTGACTCTGTGGAGTTTACACATTCTTCCTGTGTCTGCGTGGGTTTCCTCCAGGTGCTCCAGTTTCCTCCCACAGTCCAAAGATGCGTAGGTTAGATGGATTAGCCATAGTAAATGTGTGGTGTTACAGGGATAGGGCAGAATGTGGGCCTGGGTGCTCTTGCGGAGATTAGATGCTGACTTGATGGGCCAAATAGCCTCCTTCTACACTGTAGGGATTTTATGATTCGTTCACATCATATTTGCTTCTTTTGCAAATTACCTTAAATTTGTGCCTTTTGTCCTTGATCCTTTAACAAGTTTCTCCCGATCCACTCTGTCCAGACCCCTTATGAACATTTCTGTCGAATTTCCTTTCTAGCTTCTTCTCTCCAAGGGCACCAGTCCCAACCTCTCCACTCTATCCTCATAACTGAAGTTTCTCGTCCCTGGAACCATTCTTGTGAACCACTCCTGTATTCTCTCCAGTGCGCTCACATTCTTCCTATAGAGTGGCGTCCAGAACTGTACACAATATTCCAGCTGAGGTTTAACTAGTGTCTTGTATAAGTTCAGTGTAACCTTCTTGCTCTTGTACTCTAAGCCCCTATTAATAAAGTCTATATGCTTTATTAACTACACTCTCCATCTGTCCTGCCACCTTCAATGTCTATGCATAAATACACCCAGGTCCCTCTGCCCCTGCATCCCTTTTAGAATTTTACCCCATATTTTATATTGTCTCGCCATGTTCTTCCTCCCAAAATGCATTACCACATGCTTATCCACATTGGACTTCATTTGCCATCTAACTGCCTATTCCATCAACATGTCTATGTCCTTTTGAAATTCTGCACTGTCCTCTTCACAGTTTACAATGCTTCCAAGGTTTGTATAATCTGCACACTTTGAAATTATCCCCCTGCACATCAAGGTTTCAGGAAAAGCAAAGGTCCCAATATAGACCCTTGGGGAACACAAACCTTCCTCCAGCCCGAAAAATATCTATTAACCGTTACTCTCTACTTCCTATTACTCAGCCAATTTTGTATCCAGGTTACCACAGTCCCTTTTATTCCATGTACTATAACTTTTCTCACAAGTCTGTTATCTGGCACTATGTTCCATGCCTTCTGGAAGTCAATGTGGACCACATCAACAGACTGCCTTCATCAGCTCTTCTTGTTATCTCCTCAAAACCTCAGCAAGTTAGTTGGTCATGATTTTCCCTTTAGAAGTTCATGCCGTCTATTCCGAATCCCACATTTTTCCGTGTGATTAACAATTCTATCCCGAGCAATTGTTTCTGTAAACTTGCCCACTGCTGATGGTAAATTAACTGGACAATAATTACTGGGACTATTCTTACGACCATTTTTGAACATTTGCAATTCCCCAGTCCTCTGGCATGTTCCAAGTCTAGGGAAGACAGGAAGATTATGGCTATCACTCCTACAATTTCCATTTTGACTTCTTTCAATATCCTTGGATCTGGTCTGGGTGTTTTGTCAACTTTCAGAACTGACTGTCCATTCAACACTTCCTCCTTATCAATTTTGAACCCTCTACTGACAGAGTTTCCTTGTCTGTCACCATAGTCTGGGTAGTATTTACCTCTTGGTAAATGCAGATACAAAATATTCTATTAAAACCTCAGCCATGCCCCCGTCTCCAATGTGTTAATCCCTAATCGGCCCACTCCTCTACCCATATATAAATAGTTAAAAAATATTTGTGTGTGGGTAGGGAAGGTTTGTATGAATAATGGAGGGGAGGAGGAGGCAATGTTTGAGAGACACTGTCTCAAGTCCAATTAGAGCAGCTTCTCTGGTGAGATTTAGAGCATTTTCTTTGCATTTTAACTGATGAACTTGCATTGGTCAGTCCCCAGTTGCTGATGCTGTTTTGCAGTCAGAGCTAATGCCAAATTCCGTGATGTGATTTTTTAAAATATTAATATTCTGGAGCTATGAAACCTAGCATTGCAGTGTGATCCTGCAGCTCTGCGTTGTTTATTTCAGGCACACTACCCTGCTAGCTGCAGCCACATGTCTCAGTGGATGGATGATGGTGGGTATTATGAAGGAATGACAATGGAAGCACAAAGCAAACACCTGGCAAAACTGATCTCCAAACGCTGCCCAAGCTGCCATGCCCAGATTGAGAAGAATGAGGGCTGTCTTCAGTGAGTCCATTTTTACAGAATTGTCTTTTTAAATATCGGCTCTTTGATCTTCACGTAAATACAAAAGGAATGGGCGGAGATGGCCAGAGTGTCCATTGGGTCTGCCCAGCCATTCAGTTAGACCTCAACTCCTTGTACTCCGAATCCCAATCTTCTTTCCCAATAATCTATTTATCTGGTCTGGGACAGGACACTGGCTGGGACTGCCGTCTGGGACGGGACACTGGCTGGGACCGCTGCTGGGACGGGACACTGGCTGGGACTGCCGTCTGGGACGGGACACTGGCTGGGACTGCTGTCTGGGACGGGACACTGGCTGGGACTGCCGTCTGGGACGGGACACTGGCTGGGACTGCTGTCTGGGACGGGACACTGGCTGGGACTGCCGTCTGGGACGGGACACTGGCTGGGACCGCTGCTGGGACGGGACACTGGCTGGGACTGCCGTCTGGGACGGGACACTGGCTGGGACTGCCGTCTGGGACGGGACACTGGCTGGGACCGCTGCTGGGACGGGACACTGGCTGGGACTGCCGTCTGGGACGGGACACTGGCTGGGACTGCTGTCTGGGACGGGACACTGGCTGGGACTGCCGTCTGGGACGGGACACTGGCTGGGACTGCCGTCTGAGACGGGACACTGGCTGGGACTGCCGTCTGGGACGGGACACTGGCTGGGACTGCCGTCTGGGACGGGACACTGGCTGGGACTGCCGTCTGGGACGGGGCGCTGGCTGGGACTGCCGTCTGGGACGGGACGCTGGCTGGGACTGCCGTCTGGGACGGGACGCTGGCTGGGACCGCTGCTGGGACGGGACACTGGCTGGGACTGCCGTCTGGGACGGGACGCTGGCTGGGACTGCCATCTGGGACGGGACGCTGGCTGGGACTGCCATCTGGGACGGGACACTGGCTGGGACTGCCGTCTGGGACGGGACACTGGCTGGGACTGCCGTCTGGGACGGGACACTGGCTGGGACTGCCGTCTGGGACGGGGCGCTGGCTGGGACTGCCGTCTGGGACGGGGCGCTGGCTGGGACTGCCGTCTGGGACGGGACACTGGCTGGGACTGCCGTCTGGGACGGGGCGCTGGCTGGGACTGCCGTCTGGGACGGGACGCTGGCTGGGACTGCCATCTGGGACGGGACACTGGCTGGGACTGCCGTCTGGGACGGGACACTGGCTGGGACTGCCGTCTGGGACGGGACACTGGCTGGGACTGCCGTCTGGGACGGGGCGCTGGCTGGGACTGCCGTCTGGGACGGGACGCTGGCTGGGACTGCCGTCTGGGACGGGACACTGGCTGGGACTGCCGTCTGGGACGGGGCGCTGGCTGGGATTGCCGTCTGGGACGGGGCGCTGGCTGGGACCGCTGCTGGGACGGGACGCTGGCTGGGACTGCCGTCTGGGACGGGACGCTGGCTGGGACTGCCATCTGGGACGGGACACTGGCTGGGACTGCCGTCTGGGACGGGGCGCTGGCTGGGATTGCCGTCTGGGACGGGGCGCTGGCTGGGACCGCTGCTGGGACGGGACGCTGGCTGGGACTGCCGTCTGGGACGGGGCGCTGCCAATCAGCAATCCAGCAGAAGCAGCACGGTTCCAGGTTGTGCGTTATCTGTGTGCCCATTGCCAGTAGCTCCAAGACAGCAGTTTCAGAGGTGCTTGCGTTTCACTGTAAACCCCCCAAGCCGCAATGGGAGATCCAGCCAAGACATTTCCTGTAGTTGGACTACCTGGTGATCCCTAGATGTGGTGTGCAATGTCTTTCTTATAGATCATAGAATCCTACAGTGCAGAAGGAGGCCATTTGGCTCACCATGTCTGCACTGGCCACAATCCCACCCAGATCCTATCCCCATAACTCCGTGCTATTAGCCTAGCTAGTCTCCCTGACACTAAGAGGCAATTTAGCGTGACCTGTCCACTTAACCCGTACATCTTTGGGCTGTGGAAAGAAACCAGAGCACCCAGAGGAAACCCACACAGACACGGGAAAATGCACAAACTCCACACAGTGATCCAAACTGGAAATCGAACCCAGGTCACTGGCGCTGTGAGGCAGCAGTGCTAACCACTGTGCCACCATGCCACATTTTTCTGTATTCGAACCTTGTCCTGGAATCTAAAGTTTCCTTGCCTTTTAGTGGTGTCCTTCAGTTGGTGATGTGCATTCTGGGCCTCGCACTTTGTGCTGTTTTAATGGAATAGTCTGTGGTCCATTCAGCAGGTAATTTGCAACACTTTCTTATGTTGGGGTGTTTAGTGGCATTAAGAAAACTATTGGAGCTGGTCTAACCCACCTACATGTGACTGGCAAATCCAATGATTATCATTGAAACAACCTGCTGTATGCCTGCAGTAGGTGAAATTGTTACTTGTGGGTTACAAAGAACTCTGTCTTGAATTGTGATTAACATCAACTTATTGACAAATATATCCCCCAAATAAAAGGCCCCAACATGAATATTTTGAGATGATTTCATTAAGACAGGTACATTGATAAATGAGGGTTAGTTAGATGTTGAGTAACTAAACTGAGGTCTTGTTCATTAAGGACCCTATTCTGTGTATTTTACAGCATGACATGTGCCAAGTGTAATCATGGATTTTGCTGGCGATGTTTAAAGCCGTGGAAGCCGACACACAAAGATTACTACAACTGTTCAGCTATGGTGAGATCATGCACTGTCAGAATGTGTTGATTTGCAACAACAGAAATATGGTTGGGAGCTCTCCTGAGTGAACAGGGCATTTTTGAATGTTGTGGCATGGAACTTTGGACCTTGTAATGATTGAACATTTCCAAAGTATTTCTGATTATTCTGTTTCCAAAGTACTTATTTAATCTGTTTACTTTTCGTTTATTTCTTCACTGGAATGTTTCTCTCCTCTCCTTCCTCCATTGGAAGGTGTTGTTAAATACAACAGAATAGCTCCAGCAGTACAGCAGTCTTCTGCTATAGGCTATTCAACTGTGGAAGGCATCAAGGCAGAGCCTGGTTCGATCCTCACCTAAATAATACCCAGGAGTGGCATACCCACTGCTGTCTCTTTCCCTGGTGAAACCCAGCAAAGCTCCCACCAGATTCTCTCAGGTCATTAAACTCAGCAGAAGTTAGCAATTATACCGGGTACTCTCCTGCTCTTTCTCTTGATTACGGAGCTGTGCTGCACAGTGCAGCACTCGACTCAGACATTGCGAGCTGCCATTTCATGGAGAAAAGTGGAAAGAGGTGCTTATGTTCTATAAGAATCTGCTATCTTACTGTCTAATTACAAATTTATATCTAATGCTTTAGCTGGTAACAACTTATTTATATTGGGCTCTGGAGGGTTCCCCAACCCGATACAACAGCAGTATTGCTGCTGTTCCTCCCATCACTCCAGGAGGAAGTGCGGAATCTGCACACTGGTTTCCTAAGCTGCAACTTGTGTTTTTATTTTGATCATTAAGAAACGCGAGTCACCGCTCTTTGATATAAACCTTACACCGAGGAATAGGCAATGGGTACTCAGATGACACCCAGTTCAGCTTTTGGGAGCTTGTATAAAAGGGAGAAAGAACGTTTAATAAGATAATGCAGAAGAGTTACCGTTTGCTGCGATATTCTCTGACCTGTCAAGTATTTCTGAGTGGTTTGAATTGAAGCTGTGAAATGATTGTGTCTTTGTACAGGTCAGTAAAGCAGCACGACAAGAGAAACGCTTTCATGATTATAACGAGCGATGCACTTTTCACCATCAGGCAAGGGTGAGCACATGGAGCTTCACTCCATATTCTGTTTCAAATAATCCCACTGTTACTAACTTCCTATTAAACTGGGACACTGAGTGAGGAGGTGAAGAAGCTTGGAAAGATGAAGATGTGATTCTAAAGAAGCTGTGATTATATGGCTGTTACTTCATTAATCTGTCTGATGCCAATGGTAGATACGGGGATAAAATTGAGGAAAGGATGTTATGCTTGGTCAAACTGTGTCTGGAATTGCAATTCAGGGATTGTACATTGCCGATCTCCAGAGTGCTGCTGGGTCTTAGAAAGGTTAGGATGTGAGGCGGGACTAAAACCTGTGGACCATAGGCCAGGAAGTTGAGAAGTGATACAATTTATGTATTTAAAATCAGTAGCAGAGGCTGGGGTGGATGCAGGGTAGTGTGGAAGGGGGGGCCTGATTGATGCCAGTTTATGGGGAGGTGGGAGCTTGGAGCAGACCTGTTTGTGATTATCTCGTGGCAGAGTGACTGAGACGGGGAGCATGTGGTTCTTTATTCTGATTGTATTCTAATGAAGCAATGGGTTATTCTGCAAATGTAATCACAGAAACAGCGAGAAATCCACAGAACCTCTGTCCAGGCAACAACTTTATACTCTTGTTTTTATTTGTTACAGGACTTTGCTATTAATTTGGAAGCAAAAGTATCTGCAATAAATGAAGCCTTGCAAATGAAGTCACTAACGTTTGTTATTGATGCCTGTAAAATGCTTGCTCAGGCGAGGAAGGTGAGTGAGTGCCCAGTAAACAGTGCTTAGAGTAACAGCCACCTCTCGTCCCATAACTTAATGATTCATCAGTAACCATGGGTCTTGAGGAGTTGTTGTGCAGTTAATGGATCATCAATAACAATCTTCACTCAGATGTGGAGATGCAGGTGTTGGACTGGGATGGACACAGTAAAAAGGTCTCACAACACCAGGCTGAAGTCCAACAGCAGACGCAGCACAGTTTCATTAAAGGGAAGTCGTGTCTGACAAATTTACTGGAGTTCTATGAGGATGGGTCTAGGGCAGTGGATAGAGGAGAGCTGGTGGATGTGGTCTTTCTTGATTTTCAGAAGGCGTTTGACAAGGTACCTCACAAGAGGTTATTGCAGAAGGTCAGGGGACATGGAGTTGGGGGTAGGGTGTTAGCGTGGATAGAGGATTGGTTGTCAAATAGGAGGCAGAGAGTGGGGGTTAATGGGTGCTATTCGGATTGGCGGATGGTGACTAGTGGAGTGCCCCAGGGGTCGGTGCTGGGGCCTCAGCTATTTACCATTTATATAGATGATCTGGAGGAGGGAACCGAGTGCAGGGTGTCGAAATTTGCTGATGACACCAAGATTGGGGGAACGGCAAATTGTGCGGAGGGTGTGGAGAGTCTGCAGAAGGATCTAGATAGGCTGGGCGAATGGGCCAGGAAATGGCAAATGGAATTTAACGTTGGCAAGTGTGAGGTGGTCCACTTTGGTAGGAATAATGGTAGGAAGGACTATTACTTACGTGGCGAAAAACTGCAGCAGGCGACGGTGCAGAGGGACCTCGGGGTCCTTGTGCATGAGTCGCAAAAACCCAGCTTGCAGGTGGTCAGGAAGGCGAATGGGATGCTGGCCTTCATAGCGAGGGGGATTGAATATAAAAGTAGGGAGGTCTTGCTGCAGCTGTATAGGGCATTGGTGAGGCTGCAGCTGGAGTACTGTGTGCAGTTTTGGGCGCCGCACCGGCGCAAAGATATTTTGGCCTTGGAGGGAGTGCAGAGGAGGTTTACTAGGCTGATACGGAAGTTGAGGGGATTGAGCTATGAGGAGAGGCTGAATAAACTAGGCTTGTACTTGTTAGAGTTTAGAAGAATGAGGGGAGATCTCATTGAGACGTTTAAGATGATGAATGGGATGGATAGGATAGAGGTGGAGAGACTCTTCCCGCTCAAAAAAGACAGTAGGACTAGGGGGCACAGCCTCAAGATAAAGGGGGGGCGGTTTAGAACGGAGTTGAGGAGGAACTTCTTCACTCAAAGGGTGGTGAATCTCTGGAATTCTCTGCCCGTTGAAGTGGTGGAGGCTGCCTCGCTAAATATTTTTAAGACGCGGGTTGATGGGTTTTTGATAAGAGAGGGGATTAAGGGTTATGGGGAGAGGGCGGGAAAGTGGAACTGAGCCACGACAGATCAGCCATGATCTTATTGAATGGCGGGGCAGGCTCGAAGGGCTAGATGGCCTACTCCTGCTCCTATTTCTTATGTTCTTATGTTAACAAGTTTATTTGGAATCACAAGTTTTCAGAGCACTGTTCCTTCATCAGGTGAGTCCTGTTGGACTTTAACCTGGTATTGTAATCTTAATTTAAAATAACACAGTGATGAATGGCAGCTCTAAAGCATTCTCACTAACCTGGCCTCTGTGTGTGACTATGTGTAACAGGCAGTGATTAATTTGTACGTGATCAATTAGGGAGTAGAATTGTGAGTCATGATTTCAGTCTCTCCAAAGTCATTGGTGGAAATCTGAAAGCCAGTGCTGCCAAATAAACCTGTTGGACTTTAATCTGGTATGTGAGACTTCTTACAATCTGACTTTTAGCCATACAGCCATGGACAGAAAGTACAAATATTAGCCAGGGATCTTGTTGCTATCAACTGAACACTCTGTAGGTCACATCTGTAAGAATAGCTGATGAATAGAAGAATAAGCTTGTCTGGGACTGTGACAGGACACTGGTTTGGACCAGTGTCTGGGACTGCGACAGGACACTGGTCTAGACCAGTGTGTGGGACGGGGCACTGGTCTGGGACCGCCGTCTGGGTCGGGACAGTGGGTGGGACCGCTGTCTGGGACGGGACAGTGGCTGGGACCGCCGTCTGGGACGGGACAGTGGCTGGGACCGCCGTCTGGGACGGGACAGTGGCTGGGACCGCCGTCTGGGACGGGACAGTGGCTGGGACCGCCGTCTGGGACGGGACAGTGGCTGGGACCGCCGTCTGGGACGGGGCACTGGCTGGGACCGCCGTCTGGGACGGGGCACTGGCTGGGACCGCCGTCTGGGACGGGGCACTGGCTGGGACCGCCGTCTGGGACGGGGCACTGGCTGGGACCGCCGTCTGGGACGGGGCACTGGCTGGGACCGCCGTCTGGGACGGGGCACTGGCTGGGACCGCCGTCTGGGACGGGGCACTGGCTGGGACCGCCGTCTGGGACGGGGCACTGGCTGGGACCGCCGTCTGGGACGGGGCACTGGCTGGGACCGCCGTCTGGGACGGGGCACTGGCTGGGACCGCCGTCTGGGACGGGGCACTGGCTGGGACCGCCGTCTGGGACGGGGCACTGGCTGGGACCGCCGTCTGGGACGGGGCACTGGCTGGGACCGCCGTCTGGGACGGGGCACTGGCTGGGAATGTCGAGGAGAAGTTATCATAAAGAAGTAAATGGAAGTTTTTTTGCAAGTAACTCTCCCTCTGTTTAAGTTTGTTTGTTCATGTCACAAGTAGGCTTACATTAACACTGCAATAAGGTTACTGTGAAAATCCCCTAGTCGCCACACTCCAGTGTCTGCTTGGGTACACAGGGAGAATTTAGCATGGCCAGTGCATCTAACCAGCACGTCTTTCGGACTATGGAAAGAAACCAGAACACGCGGAAGGAACCCATGCAGACACAGGGAAAACGTGCAGACTCTGCACAGTCAGTAACCCAAGGCAGGAATCGAACCCGGGTCCCTGGCACTGTGAGGTAGCAGTGCTCAGCGCTGTGCCATCCTGCTGTTGAGCTATATGCTCTCTGTTTTGTTGTCCAGGACCAAGGCCCTCACTCTCTGTTGTTCTCCAGTCAGCAGCACAACATTGAGAAACAAGACTGGGAATGCACTGGACCAATAGCACCTGAGAGAAAGAAAGAGTGTAATCTCTCTCCTGTTGTCAGAATGAATCTTTCTGAGTACTTCATTAAGAGAAAAACACTTGATTTGGCCTACACTGTGATAGGGTGGTTGCAGCCTCTTCCCCTGCCCCCTCTTCCCTCCAACCAGAAAATGCTGGAAAATCTCAGCAAGTCTGGCAGCATCTGTAAGTCATGATTTAGATATGCTGGCATTGGACTGGGGTAAACGCAGTAAAAAGTCTGACAACACCAGGTTCCCTTCCTGTTGGTGAACACTTCAGTGGTCATGGGCATTCAGCCTCTGACCTTCGGGTAAGCATTCTCCAAGGCGGCCTTCACGACACACGACAACGCAGAGTCGCTGAACAGAGACTGATAGCCAAGTTCCGCACACATAAGGACGGTCTCAACAGGGATCTTGGGTTCATGTCGCACTATCTGTAACACCCGTGACTTGCCTGGGTTTGCAAAACCTCACTTACTGTACTGTCTGGAGACAATACACATCTCTTTAACCTGTGATCAGTGCTCCTTCCACTCACATTGTCAGCCACTTCAGGTCTTGAACAGCAGGTTAGGTATAAAGATTCGCATTCTAATCAGTAATCTCTAAACTGTCTGTGCTTTATATGCTCTGTCTGAGGCCAGAACTCTCCATTCACCTGACGAAGGGGCTAACCTTGAAAGCTTGTGAGTTTACTATCAAATAAATAGGTTGGACTAAAACCTGGTGTTGTCAGACTTTTTACAGCATCTGTAAGGAGAGAAAAGACGTTTCAAGTCCAGATGACCATTTGTTAAAGGTTTGACAGCTTACAGATGCTGCCAGATCTGCTGAGATTTTCCAGCATTTTTCTTTTGGTTTCAGATTCCAGAATTTGCAATAATTTGCTTTTATCCTCTGCCCCCCTACTCTGATGGAATTAGTGCAGGCTATGCACCCCCCCGCCCCCCCCCCCCCACTCTAATGGGATTGGTGCAGCCTGTGCCTCTCCCCCCCCCGCCCACCCCCAGGGTTGGTGCAGCCTGTGTCTCTCCCCCCCGCCCGCCCCCAGGATTGGTGCAGTCTGTGCCTCTCCCCCCCGCCTACCCCCAGGGTTGGTGCAGTCTGTGCCTCTCCCCCCCGCCTGCCCCCAGGGTTGGTGCAGTCTGTGCCTCTCCCCCCCCCGCCCGCCCCCAGGATTCGTGCAGTCTGTGCCTCCCCCCCCGCCCGCCCCCAGGATTGGTGCAGTCTGTGCCTCTCCCCCCCCCCGCCCGCCCCCAGGATTGGTGCAGTCTGTGTCTCTCCGCCCCCAGGGTTGGTGCAGTCTGTGCCTCTCGCCCGTCCGCCCCCAGGATTGGTGCAGCCTGTGCCTCTCGCCCGTCCGCCCCCAGGGTTGGTGCAGCCTGTGTCTCTCCCCCCCCCCGCCCGCCCCCAAGTTGGTGCAGTCTGTGTCTCTCCCCCCCCCGTCCGCCCCCAGGATTGGTGCAGCCTGTGCCTCTCGCCCGTCCGCCCCCAGGATTGGTGCAGTCTGTGTCTCTCCCCCACCCCCGCCCGCCCCCAGGATTGGTGCAGTCTGTGTCTCTCCCCCCCCCCGCCCGCCCCCAGGGTTGGTGCAGCCTGTGTCTCTCCACCCCCCCCCCCCCAGGGTTGGTGCAGCCTGTGTCTCTCCACCACCACCACCACCCCCCCCCCGCCCCCAGGGTTGGTGCAGCCTGTGCCTCTCCACCCCACCTCTGGAATTGGTGCCGCCTGTGCCTTTCTGCCCCTCCCCCAACCCTCTGGGATTGGTGCTGCTTGTGCCTCTTTCCCCCCTACCCACCCTCCGGGATTGGTGTAGCTTGTGCTGCCCACCCCCCCGCCCCACCCTCTGGAATTGGTGCTGCCTGTGCCACCCCCCCACCCCCCCCCCCCCCCCCCACCCACCCACTCTGATGGGATTGGTGCAGCCTGTTCCCCACCCACTGGTGGAATAGTGCTGCCTGGGCACAAGAAATTTAAGTTGCTTTCCCATCTGCTTTGTCTTAATCTGACTTGGTTCAGGAGAGGGTGGATTTTTACCCAGTTATCCAGAGTCGACTTGATGGGCCTCGAGCACTGGAAAGATTCTGAGACTAAGCAGAGGTTTGAGATTGTCTATGATGAGAGTGAAACAGGGTCAGGGGATCATTTTGTTTTAAGCTCATTACTTTGATGTTGCCTTTCTGTAGCTCTTGTAACCTCAACCCTGCTTTATGTCCGGTTTCTATCAGGTATTGGCCTATTCGTGTGTGTACAGTTACTACAATCAGGACACTGAAAAGATGGATATAATGGAACAGCAGACGGAAAACTTGGAGTTGCACACCAATGCCCTCCAGATCCTTCTGGGTAAGTCCCAGTTCATACACTTGGGTGCATGTATAAAATAGTACTGGGCATCTCATTAATTTGGGAATTGCGGACATTTTGACTAAAGGAGGTTATTTGATTCATTGTGTCTGTGCTGGCTCTCAGCAAGAGTAATCCAGAATTGATCCCACTTTCTGTCTGAGCTTTGATTCTTTCTCTGTGTCACATACTTACCCAGCTTTCCCTTAAACAATCCAACAGCTTTTGCCTCGCCCATTGACTGGCAGAAAATCCCATTCTTTAGAATATATGGAAACATTTCCCAACTATCCTCGTTCAAATGTGACCATTTTAATTTGATAATCCCTTGTCACTGACTGCAAAGGAAAAGGTCTTTCCCTATTCACCTTACTAAAACATAACTTTCAAAAATCTTTCTTAAATGTCCTCTGATTTTTCTCTGATGGGAACAGATGTAGTTCCAGAACCTTCAGTGTCTCCTGGCACAAACTAGATGAATTCCACAGTGGTTAACACTGCTGCCTCACAGCACTGGGGACCCGGATTCGATTCCTGGCTTGAGTCCCTGTCTGTGTGGAGTTTACTTTGGTAGGAATAATGGTAGGAAGGATTATTACTTACGTGGAGAAAAACTGCAGCAGGCGACGGTGCAGAGGGACCTCGGGGTCCTTGTGCATGAGTCGCAAAAACCCAGCTTGCAGATGCAGCAGGTGGTCAGGAAGGCGAATGGGATGCTGGCCTTCATAGCGAGGGGGATTGAATATAAAAGTAGGGAGGTCTTGCTGCGGCTGTACAGGGCATTGGTGAGGCCGCAGCTGGAGTACTGTGTGCAGTTTTGGGCGCCGTACTTACGCAAGGATATTTTGACCTTGGAGGGAGTGCAGAGGAGGTTTACTAGGCTGATGCCGGAGTTGAGGGGGTTGAGCTATGAGGAGAGGCTGAATAAACTAGGCTTGTACTCGTTAGAGTTTAGAAGAATGAGGGGAGATCTCATTGAGACATATAAGATGATGAATGGGATGGATAGGATAGAGGTGGAGAGACTCTTCCCGCTCAAAAAAGACAGTAGGACTAGGGGGCACAGCCTCAAGATAAAGGGGGGGCGGTTTAGAACGGAGTTGAGGAGGAACTTCTTCACTCAAAGGGTGGTGAATCTCTGGAATTCTCTGCCCGTTGAAGTGGTGGAGGCTGCCTCGCTAAATATTTTTAAGCAGCGGGTTGATGGGTTCTTGATAAGAGAGGGGATTAAGGGTTATGGGGAGAGGGCGGGAATGTGGAACTGAGCCACGACAGATCAGCCATGATCTTATTGAATGGCGGGGCAGGCTCAAAGGGCTGGATGGCCTACTCCTGCTCCTATTTCTTATGTTCTTATACATTCTCCGTGTGTCTGCATGGGTTTCATCTCACAGTCCGAAGGATTTGATTTGGTTTGATTTGATTTGATTTATTATTGTCACATATATTAACATACAGTAAAAAGTATTGTTTCTTGCGTGGTATACAGACAAAACATACCGTACACAGAGAAGGAAATGAGAGAGTGCAGAATGTAGTGTCACAGTCATAGTCAAGGTGTAGAGAAAGATCAACTTAATGCAAGGTACAAGTAAGGTGCAGGTTAGATGCATTGGCCATGCTAAATTCTCCCTTAGCGTATCCAAACAGGCACTGGAGTGTGGCGACTGGGGGATTTTCACAGTGACTTCATTGCAGTGTTAATGTAAGCCTATTTGTGACACTAATAATAAATAAACTTAAAACTGAATCAACACTCAAGGTTCTCTGACCTTTAATGTCCTTTCTACATTAGGGTGCCTCATACATGATGGAGTCAGTACCCCAGGCCTGAGACATCATCCAAAGATGTGTTATCATCATTCCGCTCCCAGAATAAGTCCTTTTTAAATTGGAAAACCTTGTGTTGTCAGACAATTTAAAGAGATCATTTTTTTAAAAATTTCAAAGCTCATCTAAACCAAGTGCCTGTGGTATCATCTGTAAGCACCAGATAATTGAGGTTCCACCATTCATTTGGATTTTGAATATAAAAGTAGGGAGGTCTTGCTGCGGCTGTATAGGGCATTGGTGAGGCCGCAGCTGGAGTACTGTGTGCAGTTTTGGGCGCCACACTTACGCAAGGATATTTTGGCCTTGGAGGGAGTGCAGAGGAGGTTTACTAGGCTGATACCGGAGTTGAGGGGGTTGAGCTATGAGGACAGGCTGAATAAACTAGGCTTGTACTCGTTAGAATTTAGAAGAATGAGGGGAGATCTCATTGAGACGTATAAGATGATGAATGGGATGGATAGGATAGAGGTGGAGAGACTCTTCCCGCTCAGAAAGGACAGTAGGACTAGGGGGCACAGCCTCAAGATAAAGGGGGGGCGGTTTAGAACGGAGTTGAGGAGGAACGTCTTCACTCAAAGGGTGGTGAATCTCTGGAATTCTCTGCCCGTTGAAGTGGTGGAGGCTGCCTCGCTAAATATTTTTAAGCAGCGGGTTGATGGGTTTTTGATAAGAGAGGGGATTAAGGGTTATGGGGAGAGGGCGGGAATGTGGAACTGAGCCACGACAGATCAGCCATGATCTTATTGAATGGCGGGGCAGGCTGGAAGGGCTGGATGGCCTACTCCTGCTCCTATTTCTTATATTCTTATGTATTTGCGGGGGGTGGAAATTCTCATCACTATGTTCCAATCCTCCCTATCTCCTCCAGTCCTACACCCCTCTTAGATGGGGAATGTGGCAGGTAGGAAAGTGGAATTGGTGTTGAAGGTCATTGTGATTTTATTGAATGTTGGAGCAGGTTCAAAGGGCAGTATGGCCATTTCCTGCACTTATTCCTATTCTTCTTCACACTGCATTTTTCCATTTCCCATCTGTCATGAATCTCCAACTGTACCTTAAAACGCCAAGGTCCTTAGCTCTAAATTTCCTTCCCTAAACCTCCCTATCTCTCTCCCTCTCTCTTTCCTACTTTCAGATCCCTGAAATGTACCACTTTAACAGTGGCGCAATGTCTAATTTTACCTGAGAGTGCTCCTGAGAAGCAGTTAGGGATGTTTGACTGTGTTAAAGACAATAAGTGATGTGTGTGTGTATCTGAAACATGATTCTGGTTTTATCAGAAGAGACCCTACTACAATGTGTGGACCTGGCTTCCTGTATCCGCCTGTTGAAGCCTGAACACTTGAACACAGGGCTGGAACTGATCCGTAGGATACAGGAGAGGCTGCTTGCCATCCTCCAGCACTCAACACAGGTAACTTGGGCTCCAAGAGAGGCAGTCTGCAGCAGCAAGTGTAATTACATCTCTGTCAGAAATCTGAAAGCTGTGTTTCAGAAAGAAATTCTTTGTCCTTTGCTGGTTTCTTTAAGTTACATGGAAGACAAGTGATTAACTCCCAGTATCTAGCAATGCCACTCTGTAACCAGCTGACAGTTCAAATGGAGGAGATAACTCATATTTGGATTTAGCTACTGTTTCTTGGTGAGAAAATCAGGTCTCTCTTGGGATCTCTTGGGTATGTTTGAATTTTGAACCTTGCTAATGGAGCCATATGCTGTGTACCATTACCAGCTGTAATCTCAGAGCTGCATTCTCTATACGCTAAAGACAATGCTTCAGAGAGTCATATCCCATAGCCTTTTGCAATGTCAGGCTGTGCAATGGAATCAACTATCTGCAGAGTTTCCCCTCGTAATCACTATGCAATAATTCACTGGAAAACGTGTGTGTAAAGTGCGACAGGGTGAGATCTCCCATGGCTGAATATCCTGTCAATATTCAGCTGTCTAAGATCAGTCACAAAGCATACCACTTGAGGTGGCATTCGAGAGCTGTATTGTCAAGAAGGTGCTACCCTGTCATGTATAAGCATGTTCAAAGCAGGAGGAATGAGCAACCTAGCTACAAGATAATTCAATTGATAGATAGATAGGAAGAGGGTGAAATTGCTCGTTTTCCCCAAAAGACAGAAAGCAGCCCAGTGTTCAAACTGAGGAAGAGGCAGTTTGTATTCACAAATACCATACATGATTCAGCTGACAGAATGATTGCAGCAGAGGTAGCATTTCTAATTCAGGATACCCTTACATTGAAACTTGATGCAATTGCATAATGGAGAGAGTTGAGTATAAACTGAGATGGTGAGAGTATTGTTACAGTACCATACCAGAAACCCCAAGGTATATTGTAAAGCCAGTCTAGACACCAACAAGATTTCTATTTTGGCATTAATATGAGGATAGGATGTTTAGCTCCAGGTGTCATTCTACTGGCAAACTAGCTTTTATCGAAACAAACTTTATTTAACAACACTGTTTAATTATAACAAATTAGTTAGCTTAATCTTTAACAGTTGAACAATACTTAAACATGATTGGAAACAATTCTTAACCCCTAGCTTATCACCAACAGTTCTAATCAAGCAATATTTCTCTTGTAGACTTAAAACATTCTTTAAACTTAGCAAAACACAGGCATATTTGCTTTAATCCTTGTTAATAGTTTGGAGCTGTCAGAGTGAGAGAATGGGTTTCATCAGCTTGTAGAAAGCCTCTGACGTCAAGCAATTCCAAGAGAGAACACCACTTTAAAACTAGTTAGCAAATCCATATTTGCTTTGACTTGGAGCTTTCTGAAAACTTCTGGAGAGAGTGAAGAGCTTCCTCTGACTACCAGCTCCAGGCAACAATTGCCCTTTATTTCCAAAAATGAAAATGAAACTTTTTTTCTGTGAGTTTATCTCTTCCCATTAACTAATCATTATACTATCCTGTCAATCAATCAAATGAAAAACTTACATGACTTTATGACCCTGCATACCTAACTTATCTTTCCATTATAATCAAGAAAACACCTCAAGGGTCCTTTGGTAAACAAAAGCTCGTTAAGCCTTCTGATAAATAAGCACTTTGCTAAAATGTTTTGTGACAAGCTGACCATCTGTAGAAAAACACTGCATCTTAAAACAGTCCTACATTAAACATAGCACAGTATCATCACAGTATGAATAGGTAAAGATCACTGCTCACTATGGAATGTGCTGCAAGTAATTCAAAGATATGAAATAATTAACGTGAAATCTGCTATTTCAGGATTTCCGAGTGGGGTTTCAGCCAAAGCAGGGAGTCGATCAGAATGAGGTTCAATGCACAGACCTTTCAAACACAGTGCCATCTGATTCCACCAAAGAGTAAGTCCACGAACAGCATGCAGCAATTGAGATGTCATAGTGTTACGCAGCAGATACTGAGTGAGAAATAAACCACGGTGTTGTGGAGCAGATGCAGAGTGAGAAATAGACCATGGTGTATGGGACAAATACTGATTGGGAAATAGACTGTGGTGTCATGGAGCACATATTGTGTGAGAACTAGACCATGATGCTATGGAGCAACAACTGAGTGAGAAATAGACTGTGGTGTAATGGAGCAGATACGGAGTGAGAACAGACCATGGTCTTATTGAGCAGATATCGTGAGAAAAAGACAATGGTGTATGGAGCAGATACAGTGAGGAAATAAGGATTTTATAGCAGAGCATTTAGAAAGCAGTGACAGGATCAGACAGAGTAAGCATGGGTTTATGAATGGGAAATTATGCTTGACAAATCTGTTGAAATTCTTTGAATATGTAACTAGCAGAGTTGACAAGGCAGAGTCAGTTGATATGATATATTTGGACTTTCAGAAAGCATTTGACAAAGTCCTGCACTAGAGATTATCGTGAAAGATTAAAGCAAATGGGATTGAGGGAAGTGTATTGAGATGGATAGAAAACTTGGCAGAGAGGAAACAAAGAGTAGGAATTATGGGTGCTTTTCAAATTGACAGGCAGTAACTAGTGGGGTGCCACAGGAATTGGTACTGGGACCCCAGCTATTCACAATATATATTAATGATTTGGATGCGAGAACAAAATGTAACATTTCAAAGTTTGTAGATGATACCAAGTTGGGTGGAAGGGTGAACTGTGACGAGGATGTTCTTATGTTCTTATTTATTAGATCCTTCAGAATGACCTGGACAGGTTAAGTGAGAAGGCAAATCAATGGTAGATAGAGTATAATTTGAAAAATGTGAGATTATTCACTTTGGAAGCAAAAACAAGAAGGCAGATTACTACCCGAATGGTTGTAAATTGGGAGAGGGGAGTGTGCAGCAGGACCTGGGTGTCACTGAAGGTAAACATACAGGTGCAGCGGGCGGTAAAGAAAGCAAGTTGAATGTTGGCCTTCATTGTGAGAGGTTTCGAATACAGGAGCAGACCCCCTCGACAGACTGGAGGGGCTGATTGTGGACAAGTCCCCAGGACCGGATGGAATGCATCCGAGGGTTCTGAAAGAAATGGCGGAGGTGATAGTGGATGCCTTGGTGGTTATTTTCCAGACGTCGCTGGATTCCGGGGAAGTGCCGGAAGATTGGAAAACGGCTAATGTTACGCCGTTGTTTAAGAAGGGTGCCAGGCAAAAGGCGGGGAATTATAGGCCGGTTAGTTTAACGTCTGTGGTAGGTAAAATGTTAGAATCCGTCATTAAGCAGGAAATTGCGAGGCATCTTGAAGGGAATTGCTTGATAGGGCGGACGCAACACGGTTTCATTAAAGGGAAGTCGTGTCTGACAAATTTACTGGAGTTCTATGAGGATGTGTCTAGGGCAGTGGATAGAGGAGAGCCGGTGGATGTGGTCTTTCTGGATTTTCAGAAGGCGTTTGACAAGGTACCTCACAAGAGGTTATTGCAGAAGGTCAGGGGACATGGAGTTGGGGGTAGGGTGTTAGCGTGGATAGAGGATTGGTTGTCAAATAGGAGGCAGAGAGTGGGGGTCAATGGGTGCTATTCGGATTGGCGGTTGGTGACTAGTGGGGTGCCCCAGGGGTCGGTGCTGGGGCCTCAGCTATTTACTATTTATATAGATGATCTGGAGGAGGGAACCGAGTGCAGGGTGTCGAAATTTGCTGATGACACCAAGATTGGGGGAAAGGCAAATTGTGCGGAGGGTGTGGAGAGTCTGCAGAAGGATCTAGATAGGCTGGGCGAATGGGCCAGGAAATGGCAAATGGAATTTAATGTTGGCAAGTGTGAGGTGGTCCACTTTGGTAGGAAGAATGGTAGGAAGGACTATTACTTATGTGGCGAAAAACTGCAGCAGGCAACGGTGCAGAGGGACCTCGGGGTCCTTGTGCATGAGTCGCAAAAACCCAGCTTGCAGGTGCAGCAGGTGGTCAGGAAGGCGAATGGGATGCTGGCCTTCATAGCGAGGGGGATTGAATATAAAAGTAGGGAGGTCTTGCTGCAGCTGTATAGGGCATTGGTGAGGCCGCAGCTGGAGTACTGTGTGCAGTTTTGGGCACCGCACCTGCGCAAGGATATTTTGGCCCTGGAGGGAGTGCAGAGGAGGTTTACTAGGCTGATACCGGAGTTGAGGGGATTGAGCTATGAGGAGAGGCTGAATAAACTGGGCTTGTACTCGTTAGAGTTTAGAAGAATGAGGGGAGATCTCATTGAGACGTATAAGATGATGAATGGGATGGATAGGATAGAGGTGGAGAGACTCTTCCCGCTCAAAAAAGACACTAGGACTAGGGGGCACAGCCTCAAGATAAAGGGGAGGCGGTTTAGAACGGAGTTGAGGAGGAACTTCTTCACTCAAAGGGTGGTGAATCTCTGGAATTCTCTGCCCGTTGAAGTGGTGGAGGCTGCCTCGCTAAATATTTTTAAGAAGCGGGTTGATGGGTTTTTGATAAGAGAGGGGATTAAGGGTTATGGGGAGAGGGCGGGAAAGTGGAACTGAGCCACAACAGATCAGCCATGATCTTATTGAATGGCGGGGCAGGCTCGAAGGGCTAGATGGCCTACTCCTGCTCCTATTTCTTATGTTCTTATGTTCTTATATGTTGTTGGAGTTATACAGGGCCTTGGTGAGGCCACACCTAAAGTATTGTGTGCATCCTTCTGAGGAAGGATGTTCTTGCTCTTGAGGGAGTGCAGCGAAGGTTTACCGGTTGATTCCTGGGATGGTGGGACTGATGTATGAGGAGGGACTGACTAGATCAGGATTGTTTCCACCAGAGTTCAGATGAATGGGGGGGGGGCGGAATCTTACAGAGACTTATAAAATTCTAACAGGTCTAGACAGAGTAGATATAGGGAGGATATTCGTGATGTTGGGGAAGTCCAGAACTAGGGGTCACAGTCTGAGGATACAGGGTAGACCATTTAGGACAGAAATGAGAGATGTTTCTTCACCCAAAGAGTGGTGAGCCTGTGGAATTCATCATCACAAGAAGTAGTTGATGCCAAAACATTAAATGTATTCAGGAGGTTGCTAGATATAGAACTTCAGTGAATGGGATCAAAAGTTATGGGGAGAAAGCAGGATTAGACTATTGAGTTGGATGATCAGCCATGATCATAATGAATGGCAGAGCAGGCTCGAAGAACCAAATGGCCTCCTCCTGGTCCTATCTTCTACGTTTATAAATAGATCATGGTGTTATGGAGCAGATATTGAGCGAGAAATAGATCGTGGTGTTATGGAGCAGATATTGAGCGAGAAATAGATCATGGTGTTATGGAGCAGATGCTAAGTGAGAAATAGATCATGGTGTTATGGAGCAGATACTGAGCGAGAAATAGATCATGGTGTTATGGAGCAGATACTGAGCGAGAAATAGATCATGGTGTTATGGAGCAGATATTGAGCGAGAAATAGATCATGGTGTTATGGAGCAGATATTGAGCGAGAAATAGATCATGGTGTTATGGAGCAGATACTAAGTGAGAAATAGATCATGGTGTTATGGAGCAGATATTGAGCGAGAAATAGATCATGGTGTTATGGAGCAGATACTAAGTGAGAAATAGATCATGGTGTTATGGAGCAGATACTAAATGAGAAATAGATCATGGTGTTATGGAGCAGATACTGAGCGAGAAATAGATCATGGTGTTATGGAGCAGATACTGAGCGAGAAATAGATCATGGTGTTATGGAGCAGATACTAAGTGAGAAATAGATCATGGTGTTATGGAGCAGATACTAAGTGAGAAATAGATCATGGTGTTATGGAGCAGATACTAAGTGAGAAATAGATCATGGTGTTATGGAGCAGATACTGAGCGAGAAATAGATCATGGTGTTATGGAGCAGATACTGAGCGAGAAATAGATCATGGTGTTATGGAGCAGATACTGAGCGAGAAATAGATCATGGTGTTATGGAGCAGATACTAAGTGAGAAATAGATCGTGGTGTTATGGAGCAGATATTGAGCGAGAAATAGATCATGGTGTTATGGAGCAGATACTAAGTGAGAAATAGACATGGTGTTATGGAGCAGATACTGAGCGAGAAATAGACATGGTGTTATGGAGCAGATACTAAGTGAGAAATAGACATGGTGTTATGGAGCAGATACTGAGCAAGAAATAGATCATGGTGTTATGGAGCAGATACTGAGTGAGAAATAGGTCATGGTGTTATGGAGCAGATACTGAGCGAGAAATAGATCATGGTGTTATGGAGCAGATACTAAGTGAGAAATAGGTCATGGTGTTATGGAGCAGATACTGAGCGAGAAATAGATCATGGTGTTATGGAGCAGATACTGAGCGAGAAATAGGTCATGGTGTTATGGAGCAGATACTGAGCGAGAAATAGATCATGGTGTTATGGAGCAGATACTAAGTGAGAAATAGGTCATGGTGTTATGGAGCAGATACTGAGCGAGAAATAGATCATGGTGTTATGGAGCAGATACTGAGCGAGAAATAGATCATGGTGTTATGGAGCAGATACTGAGCGAGAAATAGATCATGGTGTTATGGAGCAGATACTGAGCGAGAAATAGGTCATGGTGTTATGGAGCAGATACTGAGCGAGAAATAGATCATGGTGTTATGGAGCAGATACTAAGTGAGAAATAGGTCATGGTGTTATGGAGCAGATACTGAGCGAGAAATAGATCATGTTGTTATGGAGCAGATACTGAGCGAGAAATAGATCATGGTGTTATGGAGCAGATACTGAGCGAGAAATAGATCATGGTGTTATGGAGCAGATACTGAGCGAGAAATAGATCATGGTGTTATGGAGCAGATACTGAGCAAGAAATAGATCGTGGTGTTATGGAGTAGATACTAAGTGAGAAATAGACATGGTGTTATGGAGCAGATACTGAGCGAGAAATAGACATGGTGTTATGGAGCAGATACTAAGTGAGAAATAGACATGGTGTTATGTAACAGATGCAGTGAGAAATAGTCTATGGTATTATGGAGCAGATACTGATTGATAAATGGACCATGGTGTTACGTAGCAAATTACCATCGGTAAATTGGTTTCACCAATTACTGTGTGAAACAGATCAGCTTTTACAACGTGATGGTCACCATTAGTATCCAAGCTTTGTATTCCAGTTAGCCATTAGAATAGTTTGTATTGTGATTTGTTGCCCTGAATGATTAGTCTAGACTCGGGATTTTTAGGCCAGTGGTATAAGCACAATTAAGAGCTTTTACACAGGAATATAAGAGCTTGTTTGTTCTTGATCGTGACTCAAATATTGTGGTTTGTATGTCCACATATCTGATTTCTCCCTTTGCTGAATTACATTTCATTTTCCTGGTTCTCCGTGCTTCAGTCTGATGGTTAAGCCACCACCTCCTCCTCCCCCCCCCAGTCTCTGGTCTCAGCTTATATCAGGAAAAGAAGGTTGAGTGATTGAAATGTATTTTATAAGTGTTGATGGTACATCTTTAACCCTGCTGTACAGACTATTCTGTACACTACAGCACACATCCATTTTACATTTCATCTTTGCCTTAGTAGCAAAAAGGACACTGATAAAATTAAATCTTGTTCCTGTGAAGTCTGGTCATTGACTCAAAGGTGAAGTCAAGTCATACACCAAAGCATTGTTTCCTAAAAATGGGGTCCAAACTGTTCCCCTGTTTTCATTCTTCACTTTTCCAGTTTCACCAATATAGTAGGAGGGAATGAATGAACTGAATCTTCAGAGACTCAGCTTTATTCAACATGCGCGAGAGAGACCAGTATTCAGGACTGTAATTCTAGTTTGTTCCCAAACTACTGTGCTAATCATCAGTTCCTACATATTCTTAACACTTTTTCAAATTACAAAGTGCTTCATTTCGATTAAGCCATCAGATTGTTACTTTGAATTAGTTACAGTTCTGTTTTTGATCACATTACATGGATCCATTGTCCTGTCTACTTTAATCATTTCTGGACATACCTGTCTTGTCTACCTGTTTACAATATCAAAGCGTTGTGTTTATCAAACTGATTTTGATGGTGTGTTAATTGTCCCAACTCCGTGATACTTGATTAGTTTTCCAGAGGCACAGTGGCTCCTCTAGACATTGTGGAGCGTTGATAAGACATTGATTTGCTTACTGTTGCTGTAATCTCAGAGAGATCTCACCTAGGGTGTGATTATGTTAGTGCTGTCTGGGATATGGTCATTTGTCTGCCCCCAGTGAGAGTGAATACTATAGTCAGGCTGTCTGTTTAACCTCATCAATTCCATCCTCTTCTGCTGCAGTCTACATTGGCTGGGTTTATTCTGCAACAAATGTAAACATGGATTATATTCATAGAAATCACAGAAACCCTATAGTACAGAAAGAAGTCATTCAGCCCACTGAGTCTGTACCGACTACAAAACCACCCAGGCCCTACCCTCATATCTCTCCATATATTTTACCCGTTAATCCCTCTAACTTGTGCATCTCAGGACACTAAGGGGCAGTTTTTAGCATGACCAATCAACCTAACATGCACATCTTTGGACTGTGGGAGGAAACTGGAGCATCTGGAGGAAATGCATGCAGACACGAGGAGAATGTGCAAACTCCACACAGACAGTGACCCAAGCTGGGATTCGAACCCAGGTCCCTGGAGCTGTGAAGCAACAGTGCTAACCACTGCTACCATACCGCCCCTTATTGTTATTTTGGACTAACAGCTTGGGTCACTGGTGCAGCTGGTGGAATTTCAACCCCATTCATAAATCTGAGATTGAAAGGTAGTCTCAGTAATGGTGACCATAAAACCATTATTGATTATTGGAAAAACCCATCTGGTTCACTAATGTCCTTTAGGGAAGGAATCTGCTGTCTGCCCAGGTCTACATGTGATTCCAAAGCCACAGCAATGTGGTTTATTCTTAACTGCCATCTGAAATAGGCTTTAAAAAAAACATTTAGTTAATGGGTAACTAGGTCCCCTTGCTAGTAGAGCCACATTCCATGAAAGAATAAAGGGGAAGAATACACATAACCTTGGACAGGTTCAAGTCCAACATGCCAGCTGGTGAATTTGAAATTGAATTCATTCAGTAAATCTAGAATGAAAAGCTGAGCTCAGTAAAACTAACACTACTGGATTGCTGTGAAACTGCATCTTTAGCGAAGGAAATTTGCCCAGTGTGGCCTACAGGAGACTCTCAGAAATGTGGTTTGACTTTTGAACTGCCCTCTGAAATGGCCTAGACAAGCCACACCGATCTATCAAAAAGATAATAATAAAAGGAGACCACCCAGCATTACACAAGGCATTGGTCATTCTGCAGGTTGAGTTGACACTGCCAAGCTCTTATCAATGTGCCAAAGTTAGGAGAGCTGTCTTACAGCCTAGCAACTTTTATCCAACATCCCAGACTACAACATCAGCATCCATGAGTCCTTAGAAACTCTGTCATCCAGCCACATTGTGTCATAAATGGTGATGGACAGTGAATTAACTGGAATAGGAGATTCAATAATGATCCCTGTCCTCGGTCTTGGTGAACTAAACATTCTAGGCTCACTTGGCATTCACAGCTAGAAATATTTTCAAATTTTAAGAGTGCATTGGGCTTGCAGCTGCACAAGTGGTGAATCTGAGCGTTGTGGAACATGTGGAAAAAATTCAGAACAACTTGTATTTCTGGATATTTGAGTTCTAGTGTTACGGTGTATTTGCTTTTCTAATTGCATGTTGTACCTGACGGTTTTTAAATTAATTTTACAGGATGTGGGTGTCGCTGGCTAGGCCAGTATTTGTTGTCCATCCCTAATTCAGAAAGTGGTGATGAGGTTCCTTCTTGAACCACCACAGTCCCTGAGGCGCTGTCGTGGGTTTGAAAGGTGCAATCTAAGGAGCATTGGTTAGTTCTTGCAGTGCCTCTTGTAGACAGTACACACTATCAATCAAGTGTGCTGATTTAACCCAGGTGGTTTTTTCAAATTCAGTTACAGGGTGTGGGTGTTGGCTAGAGCAAACTATTACCCATCCCTAGTTGCCCTTTAGAAGGTGGTGGTGCACTGTCTTGAACTGCTGCATTTGCTAAGGTGCAGATACACCCACAGTGCTGTTAGGGAGGGAGTGCCGAGCAACAGTAAAGGAATAGTGATATATTTCCAAGTCAGGATGATGAGTGACTTGAAGAGGAACCTCAAGGCGGTAATGTTCCCAGGCATCTGCTGCTGTTGTCCTTCTAGATAATTTGGAAGGTGCTGCCTAAGGAGCCTTGGTGAGTTCCAGTGCATCTTGTAGATACATATGGCTGTCGCTGTTTGTCAGTGGTGGAGAGATTGAATGTTTGTGGAAGGGGTAGCAATCATGCAAACTGCTTTGTTCTGGATGGTGCGGAGCTTCTTCAGTGTTGTTGGAGCTGCACGTCCAGTGGAGAGTCTTCTATTGCACTCCAGCTTTTGCCTTGTAGATAGTGGACAGCTTTGGGGGGTTGATGGTGGCGGGTGTTGGGGGCTGTTGTGGGTTACTCACTGCAGAATATGCAGCCTTTTCCCTGCTCTGGTAACCACAGTATTTATGTGGCTAGTCAAGTTCAGTTTCTGGTCAATGGTGACCCCCAGGATTGAGCGATGGTAATGCCAGTGAATGTCAATAGGTGATGGTTCAATCCTCTTTTGTTGTCACTTGTCAGCCCAAGCCTGAATATTGTCCAGATATTGCTGCATTTGGACATAAACTGCTTCAGTATCTGAGGAGTTGTGAATGGAGTAGAACATTGTGCAGTCATCAGCAAACATTCCCACTTTGATGTTATGACAGAGGGCAGGTCATTGATAAAACAGCTGAAGATGGTTGGGCCAAGGACATTACCCTGAGGGACTTCTGCAGAGATGTTCTGGAGTTGAGATGATTGACCTCCAACGACTACAACCATCTTCCTTGGTATAACTCCAACCAGTTTTCGTCCTGATTCCCGTTGACTCCAATTTTGCTAGGGCTTCTTGATGTTCTACTTGGTCAAATGCTGCCTTGATGTCAGGAGGAGGCAGTGGCCAAATGGTATTGTGGCTAAAGTATTAATCCAGAAACTCAGTTAATGCTCTGGGGACCTGGGTTCGAATCCTGCCACGGCAGATAGTGGAATTTAGACCGGAAGACATAGGAGCAGAATTAGGCCATTCGGCGCATTGAGTCTGCTCCACCATTCAGTCATGGCTGATATTTTTCTCATTCCCATTCTCTTTACTTTTCCCCCTAAACCCCTGATTAATCAAGGATCTAGCTATCTCTGTCTTAAAGACACTCAGTGACCGGCCTCCACAGCCTTCTGCAGCAAAGGGTTTTGTAAATTCCTTCTCATCTCTGTTTTAAAGGATCATCCCTTTAACCCGAGTTGAATTCAATCAAAAAATCTGGAATTTAGAACCTACTGATGACCATGAAACCATTGTCGACTGTCAGAAAAACTCATTTGGTTCATTCATGTAGTTTAGGGAAAGAAACTTGGTTTGGCCTACCTGTGATGCCAGAGTCAGCAATGTGGCTGACTCTCACTACCCTCCAAGGGCAACTAGGGATGGGCAATAAATGCTGACCAGCCAGCAATGCCCATATCCTAGGAATGAATGAAAAAAGGGCAGCCACTCTCACCTCAGCCATTCAGTTCTTCTGTCCATGTTTGAACCAAGGCTTAATATGGTCAGGAGCTGAGTAACCCTGAGGACTCTGAATAGTGTGGATGAACAGAGGGATTTAGGTGTATGTGTACATAGATCCCTGAAAGTTGGGAATCAAGTAGATAAGGTTGTTAGGAAGGCATACGGTGTCTTGGCGTTTATTGGTAGGGGGATTGAATTTAGGAGTCGCAGCGTCATGTTGCAACTGTACAAAACTCTGGTGCATCCGCACTTGGAGTATTGTGTGCAGTTCTGGTCCCCACATTATAGGAAGGATGTGGAGGCTTTGGAGAGGGTGCAGAAGAGGTTTACCAGGATGTTGCCTGGTATGGAGGGGAGGTCCTACGAGGAGAGACTGAGGGATTTGAGGTTGTTTCTGTTAGAAAGAAGGCGGCTGCGAGGGGACCTTATTGAAACATATAAGATGATTAGAGGTTTAGATAGGGTGGACAGTGATAACCTTTTTTCTCGGATGGAGAAAGCTAGCACGAGGGGGCATAGCTTTAAATTAAGGGGTGGTAGTTATAGGACGGATGTCAGGGGTAGGTTCTTTACCCAGAGGGTGGTGAGGGATTGGAATGCCCTGCCTGCTGCAGTTGTGGATGCGCCTAGTTTGGGGGCGTTTAAGAGATCCGTGGACAGGTTTATGGATGGAAAGGGTTTGGTTTAGGTTAGAGGGTCATTGTTTTTTAACTGGTCGGCGCATCGTGGGCCGAAGGGCCTGTTCTGCGCTGTAATGTTCTATGTTCTATTAACCCTGGCAAAATCCAGACTGAGCATCTAATAACAGGCAATTACTGCGTAAGTGCCTCTTGATAGCATTGATAATCCTTCCATCACATTACAGATGATCAAAGGTAGGCTTCTGAGAAGCTCAGAGATCAGTGCTGGGTCCACTGTTATTTGTCACTAATGATTTGGATGAGAATATAGGAGACGTGGTTAGTAAGTTTGCAGGTAACACCAAGATTGGTGGCATAGTGGACAGTGAAGAAAGTTATCTTGGATTGCAACAGAATCTTGATCCGTTGGGTCAGTGGGCTGATGAATGGTAGATGGAGTTTAATTTAGATAAATGTGAGGTGATGCATTTTGGTAAATTGAACCGGGTCAGGACTTATTCACTGCGGTGCGGTGGATAGAGGAGAACCGGTGGATGTGGTGTTTCTTCATTTTCAGAAGGTGTTTGAAAAGGTGCCGCACAAGAGGTTGTTACAGAAGGTCAGGGGGTAGGGTGTTAGCGTGGATAGGGGATTGGCTGTCAAATAGGAAGCAGAGAGTGGGGGTCAGTGGGTGCTATTCGGATTGGCGGTTGGTGACTAGTGGAGTGCCCCAGGGGTCGGTGCTGGGGCCTCAGCTATTTACCATTTATATAGATGATCTGGAGGAGGGAACCGAGTGCAGGGTGTCGAAATTTGCTGATGACACCAAGATTGGTGGAACGGCAAATTGTGCGTGGTAGTCTGCAGAGGGATCTAGATAGGCTGGGCGAATGAGCCAGGAACTGGCAAATGGAATTTAATGTTGGCAAATGTGAGGTTGTCCACTTTGGTAGGAATAATGGTAGGAAGGACTATTACTTACGTGGAGAAAAACTGCAGCAGGCAACGGTGCAGAGGGACCTCGGGGTCCTTGTGCATGAGTCGCAAAAACCCAGCTTGCAGGTGCAGCAGGTGGTCAGGAAGGCGAATGGGATGCTGGCCTTCATAGCGAGGGGGATTGAATATAAAAGTAGGGAGGTCTTGCTGCGGCTGTACAGGGCATTGGTGAGGCCGCAGCCAGAGTACTGTGTGCAGTTTTGGTCGCCGCACTTGCGCAAGGATATTTTGGCCTTGGAGGGCGTGCAGAGGACTTTCACTAGGCTGATGCCGGAGTTGAGGGGGTTGAACTATGAGGAGAGGCTGAATAAACTAGGCTTGTACTCGTTAGAGTTTAGAAGAATGAGGGGAGATCTCATTGAGACATACAAGATGATGAATGGGATGGATAGGGTAGAGGTGGAGAGGTTCTTCCCGCTCAGAAAGGACAGCAGGACTAGAGGGCACAGCCTCAAGGGGGGGGCAGTTTAGAACGGAGTTGAGGAGGAACTTCTTCACTCAAAGGGTGGTGAATCTCTGGAATTCTCTGCCCGTTGAAGTGGTGGAGGCTACCTCGCTAAACATATTTAAGACGCGGGTAGATAGGTTTTTGGTAGGCAAGGGGATTAAGGGTTATGGGGAGAGGGCGGGAATGTGGAACTGAGCCACTTCAGATCAGCCATGATCTTATTGAATGGCGGGGCAGGCTCGAAGGGCTAGATGGCCTACTCCTGCTCCTATTTCTTATGTTCTTATTAATGATAGGGTGATGGAGAGAGTTACAGAACAAAGAGGTCCAGGGGTATAGGTTCATAGCTCCTTGAAAGTGGAGTCACAGCTGGACAGAGTGGTGAAGAAGGCATTCGGCATACTTGGTTTCATTGGTCAGAACATTGAATACAGGAGTTGGGATGTCCAAAATTTGGTATTCATATTGTAATGTATTTTACTAATTAGTTGATAGTGTTGTAGCTGTAGTCAGAACAAGTTTTGGCGGGTGACTTTTGAACATTCCCTTCAAAGAAATATCATACATTTAATTGAAGTGAGACATTAGTCCTCAGTTATAGAAACAGTGCTGGGCGTACGATCCATACGACAGTAACTCCTTCTGTTTATTACGCAGAGTGAAATCAGGCAGTCAGACTGAGGAGGAAGATGGAGAATACGATGACGATGATGATGAGTATGTCCCGGAGTGGCATGACACATTCGATGAGGATGAAGATATTGATGAAGATGACTTTTCAGATGACGAATCAGAGAACCTAGAGAGAGATTTCTTTTACCTAGAAGACGATGTTTATGATTAAAGAGAGTTGAGATTTTTTTACATATAATATATATATATTATATATATATATTCTGAATAGGTGAACAATTTAAAAACAATGTAATTCACAGTAGTTAGATGAAAATATCTTAGTCGGCGCAGAACCTTAGATTTTTTTTTGTTATGCCACTTCTGGTTAACTGGCTTCTCTTTTTGATTTAGGAACTTCTTTGTGATGTTCAGGTTTCAAAACACACACACACAAATCTGAGAAACTCTGACTTTTTATTTTATTTTGTTAACATCTGGCCCCCAGAGAGAACAGCTGAGAAACTGTCATTGAGCTGTTTCTGGGAGATTGTCGCTGTATTCAGCTCCAAAAGAACAAAGGACACTGAAGACTGTACTTAGCAGAATGCTTTGATTGTTCACATATAATGTTCAATCTTTCTGACAAATTCCAGTTATGCAAGTTGTGAAAATAAAACACTTTGTTCTAATGTATGAAATTGGGCTGGTTTTTATACTGCTCCAATTGTCTTTATTCAACTAAGTAAATCAGATTTCATTTGCTGTTTGTAAATTTGTAACTACTTTCAAAAAACTAGTTAATCCTAAAAAAAATTCTCCATTCTCTGTGAGTATCTCCAAAACCATTGTCGCCACCCCCCATTCTCCCTCAACACCCACCCCCCCATTCTCCCTCAACACCCACCCCCCCCGTTCTCCCTCAACACCCACCCCCCCATCCCCCCATTCTCCCTCAACACCCACCCCCCCCCCGTTCTCCCTCAACACCCACCCCCCCATCCCCCCATTCTCCCTCAACACCCACCCCCCCCCGTTCTCCCTCAACACCCACCCCCCCAACCCCCCGTTCTCCCTCAACACCCACCCCCCCATCCCCCCGTTCTCCCTCAACACCCACCCCCCCCCCGTTCTCCCTCAACACCCACCCCCCCACCCCCCCATTCTCCCTCAACACCCACCCCCCCCGTTCTCCCTCAACACCCACCCCCCCCAACCCCCCGTTCTCCCTCAACACCCACCCCCCCATCCCCCCACTCTCCCTCAACACCCACCCCCCCGTTCTCCCTCAACACCCACCCCCCCCATCCCCCCGTTCTCCCTCAACACCCACCCCCCCATTCTCCCTCAACACCCACCCCCCCCCGTTCTCCCTCAACACCCACCCCCCCACCCCCCCATTCTCCCTCAACACCCACCCCCCCCGTTCTCCCTCAACACCCACCCCCCCACCCCCCCATTCTCCCTCAACACCCACCCCCCCATTCTCCCTCAACACCCACCCCCCCCGTTCTCCCTCAACACCCACCCCCCCACCCCCCCATTCTCCCTCAACACCCACCCCCCCATTCTCCCTCAACACCCACCCCCCCCGTTCTCCCTCAACACCCACCCCCCCACCCCCCCGTTCTCCCTCAACACCCACCCCCCCATCCCCCCGTTCTCCCTCAACACCCACCCCCCCATCCCCCCGTTCTCCCTCAACACCCACCCCCCACCCCCCCGTTCTCCCTCAACACCCACCCCCCCATTCTCCCTCAACACCCACCCCCCCATTCTCCCTCAACACCCACCCCCCCACCCCCCCGTTCTCCCTCAACACCCACCCCCCCACCCCCCGTTCTCCCTCAACACCCACCCCCCCATTCTCCCTCAACACCCACCCCCCCACCCCCCCCATTCTCCCTCAACACCCACCCCCCCACCCCCCCCATTCTCCCTCAACACCCACCCCCATTCTCCCTCAACACCCACCCCCCCGTTCTCCCTCAACACCCCCCCCCGTTCTCCCTCAACACCCACCCCCCCACCCCCCCGTTCTCCCTCAACACCCACCCCCCCCATTCTCCCTCAACACCCACCCCCCCCATTCTCCCTCAACACCCACCCCCCCCGTTCTCCCTCAACACCCACCCCCCGTTCTCCCTCAACACCCACCCCCCCACCCCCCCCATTCTCCCTCAACACCCACCCCCCCCATTCTCCCTCAACACCCCCCCCCATTCTCCCTCAACACCCACCCCCCCATTCTCCCTCAACACCCACCCCCCCGTTCTCCCTCAACACCCCCCCCCATTCTCCCTCAACACCCACCCCCCCATTCTCCCTCAACACCCACCCCCCCACCCTCCCTCAACACCCACCCCCCCACCCTCCCTCAACACCCACCCCCCCACCCCCCCCATTCTCCCTCAACACCCACCCCCCCCGTTCTCCCTCAACACCCACCCCCCGTTCTCCCTCAACACCCACCCCCCCACCCCCCCGTTCTCCCTCAACACCCACCCCCCCCATTCTCCCTCAACACCCACCCCCCCCCGTTCTCCCTCAACACCCACCCCCCGTTCTCCCTCAACACCCACCCCCCCACCCCCCCGTTCTCCCTCAACACCCACCCACCCCATTCTCCCTCAACGCCCACCCACCCACCCCCCCCGTTCTCCCTCAACGCCCACCCCCCCCCGTTCTCCCTCAACGCCCACCCCCCCCCGTTCTCCCTCAACGCCCACCCACCCACCCCCCCGTTCTCCCTCAACGCCCACCCACCCACCCCCCCGTTCTCCCTCAACGCCCACCCACCCACCCCCCCCCGTTCTCCCTGAACGCCCGCCCACCCACCCCCCCGTTCTCCCTCAACGCCCGCCCACCCACCCCCCCGTTCTCCCTCAACGCCCGCCCGCCCACCCGCCTTCTCCCTCCACGCCTGCCCGCCCGCCCACCCACCCACCCCCCCCTTCTCCCTCCACGCCTGCCCGCCCCCCCACCCCCCCTTCTCCCTCCACGCCTGCCCGCCCCCCCACCCCCCCTTCTCCCTCCACGCCTGCCCACCCCCCCACCCCCCCTTCTCCCTCCACGCCTGCCCGCCCCCCCACCCCCCCTTCTCCCTCCACGCCTGCCCACCCCCCCACCCCCCCTTCTCCCTCCACGCCTGCCCACCCCCCCACCCACCCCCCCTCTCCCTCACCAGCCCCCCCCCCACTCCCTCACCAGCCCCCCCCCCCACCCACCCCCCCTCTCCCTCACCAGCCCCCCCCTCCCTCACCAGCCCCCCCCTCCCTCACCAGCCCCCCCTCTCCCTCACCACCCCCACCTTCTCCCTCACCACCCCCACCTTCTCCCTCACCACCCCCACCTTCTCCCTCACCACCCCCACCTTCTCCCTCACCACCCCCCACCTTCTCCCCTCCCCTCTCCCCTCCCCTCCCCTCCCCTCCCCCCTCACACCCACTGCCAATCTTCTTTCTGTCCTGAACCCTGGTTCCCCTTGCTGGGTGCCTTGTTGAGGGACTCCACGAGCTCCCAGACTTGGCCGTTTCTGTGCATCTCCAGGTGGGGAGTGGGCTGCCCAGCTCCGTATCGTTCCATTCTTCCGGCCTCGCAACCTGCATCTGGGGATCAATCCCAATTGTTCAAACTCCGAATCGAGAGTGCCCGAGGTAGCAAGTGTCCTTGATGAGAGGCTGTGAAATGGAGTCAAAGATAAGGAACAAAGAACGGAGAATGAAACAGAATTGCAAATACAGGGAACAGAGTTTGAAAACAGAGGAATCATAGGAAACCTACAGTGCAGGAGGAGGCCATTTGGCCCATCCAATCTACACCAACAACAATCCCACCCCAGGCCCTATCCCCACATTTACCCCACTGAACCCCTCTGACCTAAACATCCTGAGACGCTAAGGATCAATCTGGCTTAGCCAATCAACCTAACCTGCACATCTTTTGGATTGTGGGAGATTACTGGAGGATACCCATGCAGAGATGGGGAGAATGTGCAAATTCACACACTGACCCAAGCCGGGAATCAAAGCCAGGTGTCTGGAGTTTTGCATCAGCGCTGACCACTGTGCCACCGTGCTGTCCTAAACTGTTGGGGCAAGGGTATCCCTTTGGAGCAGTCATGTTCTGCTTGGTGCAGCCAAGGATCTGAATTTGTACACTGAGGAATCCAGCAGAATGGATCTTCATGTGAGATTTAAATGCCTGTTAAGGTGCCTTGCTGATGGTATTCAAATCTGAGGCCTCACTATGGGCCCTGAGGAATCAGGAAGGCAGCCAATAATTGGTGTTGGGGCAAAGATAACCCTTTGCAGCTGTTGTGTTCTGTTTGGCACAACCAAAGGGCTGAAAGACCATCAAGTCTGCACCAAACACAATCCCACCCAGGCCCTACCCCCTCATATCCCTACACTTTTTGCCCTCCAACCTCTCCAACCTAAGCATCCTAGTACACTAAGGGGCAATTTTAGCATAGCCAGTCAACCGAAACCGCACATCTTTGGACTTTGGGAGGAAACCGGAGCACCCGGAGGAAACCCACACAGACACGAGGAGAATGTGCAAACTCCACACAGACAGTAACCCGAGCCAGGAATTAAACCCAGGTCCCTGGAGCTGAGAGGCAGCAGTGCTAATCACTGTGCTACTGTGCTGCCCCCTCAGAAACCCTCATAAGGGAGATGGAGTTTTGGGGAGATTGGTTCACTCAATATCTGGGTGGATTGTTGGAGAAATGCGTGGAATCTGTTTTGGTCATTGTGTAATGTGGGGTGTACACCCAGTTTGATGGTTAAACCACAAGTATTTCATATTAATTTTGAATATTAAGAATATAAGGTTGAAATTGTAAACTGTTTTACCTTTCTATTCATCCATAGGATTTGGGAGCTGCTGGCTTGGCCAGGGTAATTAAGAATCACATGCAATCACCAGATAAGGATGGCAGATTTCCTTCCCTAAAGGACATTTGTGAACCAGATAGTCTTTTTTACAACAATCAACAATAGTTTTATGGTCATGAGTATTAGACACTTAATTCCAGATATTTATTAAATATTTCACCACCTGCCATGGTGGGATTCAAACCCTGGTCCCTAGAGCTTTTGATCCAGGCTCCAGCAGCAGTGTCACTTTACCATACAAGGAAAGGTGGTGGCAATGTTTTTTTTTGTTCAAAACTTCTGGCTCTGTTGAGCAAGTGGCTTAAATCACAAACTTCTATTTATTGTGTCATTGTCTTTGTTAGGGTAAGCGGGAATGTGGGGTAGGGGGTGAAAGGTTATTAGGGTCGGCGGGAATGTGGGGTAGGGGGTGAAAGGTTATTAGGGTCGGCGGGAATGTGGGGTAGGGGGTGAAAGGTTATTAGGGTCGGCGGGAATGTGGGGTAGGGGATGAAAGGTTATTAGGGTAAGCGGGAATGTGGGGTAGGGGGTGAAAGGTTATTAGGGTCGGCGGGAATGTGGGGTAGGGATTACTATTAGATGAACCATCACCCATGCTCCACAGTCCTGACACATCCACTCATTCGAAGCAATGGGCAATTAAACAGTTAACTGGAGGAGGAGGTCCACAAATATCCTCATCCTCAATGGTGGCACAGCCTAGCTGATCAGTGCAAAAGAAAAAGCTGAAGCGGTTGTAACCGGATCCAGCACCAGTCTTCAGGCAACTGAATTCACTCCACATGCAATTAACTACAGACACTGGATACTGCAAATGGATCCTGATAACTTTCCAGTAATCAGACTGAAGATTTCTGCTCCAGAGCTCAGTCAAGCTGTTTCAATAAGCTGCAACACTTGCACCTTCCCAACATTGTGGAACCTTTTCTACATTTGTCCTGTACACAAAATAGCAGCACAAATCCGACCTGGCCAATTATGACCAATCAGGTTATTTTCCATGAACAGTTTAGTTGATGGATGGAGTCATCGACAGTGTAATTACATGGCACATCCTCAGCAATGCTCACTGATATTCAGTTTGGGTCCTATCAGGACCACTTGGATACTGACCTCATTGCATAGAAACTGGGAGCAGGAATAAGCCATTCAGTCCTTCAAAGCCCGCTCCACTATTTAATATGATCTTGTCTGATCCTCTCAATACTACATTCCCACTTCTTCCCATACCCCTCAATATCATTAAGTCTAAAATATTATCCCTCTCTTCAACACATTGTGACTTGGCCTCCACAGCATTGTGTAGAAGAGAATTCCATGATTCACTACCCTTTGAGTAAAGAAATCGTTCCTCATCTGTCCTAAATGGTTTACCCAATATCCTGAGATGTGTCCCTGGTTCTAGGGTCCTTTACAAGAGAAAACATCTTCCTTATATCCAGTCTGTCCAGCCCTGTTAGAATTTTATACATTTCAATTAGATATTCTCTCAGTCATCTGAACTCTAGTGAACATAATCCTAGTCCAACCAATCTCTCCTCACCGAACAGTCCTGCCAATACAGTATCAGCTTCCTTAGGTAAGAAGCCCAAAACGGCATGCAGTAATTATTCCAGAGTGTGGGCTCAGCAGCACGCTGTATAACTGCAGTAAGACACCTCTATTTCTGACCTCAAACCCTCTTGCAATTAAGATAATAGACAATTTGCCTTCCAAATATAGTACATATACTGGTTTTGCTATCCATTCCAATTGTTATATTCTCAACAATCCAGTAGATCTGTTAAGCATGATTCGCCTTTCATAAACCTTGGTCCAAACATGGACAAAGGAGCAGAACTCCAGCGACATCACGGCATCATTTGACAGTTGCATCGAGGAATCCAGGCAAAACTGAAGTCAATTGGAAAGTTCCCTCCGTTTGGAGTCATACTTAGCACAGAGGAAGATTGCTGTCATTGTGTGAGGCCGATCATCTCAGTTCAAGAACCATTCACAATCTTCAGCTGCTGCATCAATGACCTTCCGTCTATTAGATATGACAATCTTCACTGATTGCACAATGTTCAGCGATATTCACAACTCCTCAGCTACTGAAGCAGCCTCTGTCTAAATGCAGCAAGACCTGAAAAGGGTCACGCTTTTGTTGATGAAAAGCATTTTCCATAAGTGCAAGACAATGGTCATCTTCAACAAAAGAGAATCTAACCTTTTTCCACCATTCAACTGGATAAGCCATATAAATAATTAGGAAATTTTCAAGCACAACTAATGGTACACCTTCATTGCTGGGTGTCAATGCAGGCTTTGTTTCACTTGGCAGAAATGATCCTGAATTCCCCTCCTTTATCAATTACTATGGTTATCGACCAACAAGCCCTAGCCAACAAGGTTACTGACTTTCCTCGTGTATTGACAATTCTTGTCTAGATTGTCAACTCTAGATTGCCAGAGTGCTACATCTCTTGTTCAAATCGGTATTCTGAGCTCGATGTCACCTACAGTGAGCTAATCTTTCATGCAGATATGAGGAGGTTAAGTCAAGGAAAGTCCTCCAAAAATTTTTACAACTGCTCCCTCAAATTGTCACCTTCCTTAAATCACGAAATGAGGTGTGCAGGCAGCTGTTTGATAATATGTGATTGCTAGACTTACCATTATGGGTAAAAGTATAAAACTGAATTGCAAACTGCGGGGGGGGGGCACAGAAACTTGATTTATTATTGTCACATGTATTAGTATGCAGTGAAAAGTATTGTTTATTGCATGCTATAAAAGCATACCGTTCATGAAGAAGGAGAGAGTGCAGAGTGTAGTGTTACAATCATAACTATTAGAGCTAGATCAACTTAATATGAGGTAGGTCCATTCAGAAGTCTGATGGCAGTAAGGAAGAAGCTATTCTCGAGTCATTTGGTACATGACCTCAGACTTTTGTATCTTTTTCCCAACAGACGAAGCTGGAAGAGCGTATGTCCAGGTTGGATGGGGTCTTTGATTACGCTGGCTGCTTTTCTGAGACAGCAGGAAGTGTAGACAGTGTACATGGATAGGAGGCTAGTTTGTATGATGGACTGGGTTTCGTTCACAAGCCTCTGTAGTTTCTTGCTGTCTTGGACCATGCAGTGAATGCATTCAAGTTGAAACTGGATCTGTGATCCTCCCAGTTAAAGAACAAAATTCCTGAGCACGTCCCAAATCTGGAGAAAATGCAACAGCAGGTCAAACAGGGTCCCATCCAAACAAATTCTGTGACCAGCTGAGCAAGTTGGAAAGCAAATTCAACAGGCATTAAACAAGATGGAACAAATCATTACATTTGTCTGAAATCCTTTTCTTCACATGGATGCTGGAGAAATGACAGCAAAATTTTCAGCAGGTGTTGGAACAAAGCAGTGGACTTGACATGGAAATAATCGACATGCAAAATAACAGCTGAAAGCTAGGTTAAGGGTCAAAGATTTTTGGAGGTTTGTAAATAGAGAGAAGTATCCTGTTCTGATATTATGTGCATGCAAGGTGAAGGCCTCCCTTGCTTCTACACACCTGTGAGGTGGCTTTTTCCTAGATGAGTATCATCAAGTCCAAGTACCACACTTGTCTCTCAGATGTCCATCTGATGGACTGTACAGGAGTGGCCATCTCAAACTACACCCAGACTTCACAGCACATCAGCAAGCACAAGTGTCACACTAAGAATAGGTGAGTGTTATGCATGTTTTGGGGGGGGGGGGCGGAGTTTAGTAAAGTGAAATTTTTAAGAGTAGATGTCACGCTGCATTTAGGTTCTAAAAGTGATCTTGTGCTTAAAAAGCTGGAGACCACACAAGATACACTGCAGCAGCTTATCAAGGCTGTTTTGACAGCACTCTCCAAACTTGCGACAAATGCAGCATGGGAACACCATCACCTATAAATTTTCCCCCGAGTCACACACCATCTTGACTTGGAACTACATTGCTGCTGTTTTACTGTCGCCTGGGTAAAAATCCTGGAACTCCTGAAAAACACTGTGCGTGTACCTGCACCATATGAACTACAGCAGTTCAAGAAGGCAGCTCACCATCATCTTCTCAAGAGCAGTTATGATTAGGCAATAAATGCTGGCCAGCCAGTGATATGCTTGTCCCATGAACAAAGTCCTTCAGACATCTCATCATTTATTTTGAAAGTTTTATTTCTGTCTAGAGTATAAGGCACCAGTAGTTGACATTATCAATGCACAATTAGAATTCCAATTTTGAGGAAGGAATTTTTGGGTGTTGACATTACTTATGCCTGCAACTGCTCCTCAAAATATTGTTGTAGAATAGTTTCCAGTTCCTGTTCCTGGTAATCCTTCACTTGGAGATTTGTTCCATTTTCTGCCCCTCGGATCATTGCAGAGAGAACTTTGAGAAACAAATGATTTAAATTTCAGTAACAGTTTTTAAACATTCGACTAGAATTACATGTCCTCAGTGTTTGCTGGTATTATATGATTACACCAATGTTACTAACTGCCTGAAGGTAATGACATATCAATTAATTACTGTTTGTCACATTGGTCCCCCAAGTACTTTGTAACCTTAATCCACCAGTCAAAAGCTTGTGCCTCTCAAAGGGCATCTCCACCAACTTCACACTTGTGCCCATGAGACAGGCAACAACTGGTTGTGACCTGGGCAGGATCCTTAGCTAATTTGTTATGGATGGTAAAGGTCAATGAAGTAACCACACTCAGATGATAATAAAGTTTCTGGGACATTTTTGACTTGCATAATTCAGCAACTTGCTGCTTAAACCTGCGAGACCTTTGTAGAAGCATCACCAAATATTGATAAGACATTCCTTATTATTGTCTGGAGTAATCTGAATGCTACTTTAGTGCAACTGTTTCATCTATGCCATGTGTTTGTGCTTTTAACAAAGCCACTGTGGCTACAAATCTGTCCAGGAAAACAATCCAGAAACCAATATCAAATAACTGAACTGCCATCTTAGGACAGGTGCTTTTTTTTATATATATTCGTTCATGGGATGAGGACATCACTGGCTGGAGCAGTATTTATTGCTCATCCCAGAGGGCTACGCTGTGGGTTTGGAGTCACATGTAGGCCAGACTGGCAGATTTCCTTCCCTAAAGGACATTAGTGAACCAGATGGGTTTTTAGAACAATTGACAATGGTTTCACGGTCATCATTAGACTATTAATTCTGGACTTATTTTTGAATTCAAATTTCACCATCTGTTATGGTGGGATTTGAACCAAGGTCCTGAGAACAATACCCTAGATCTTGGGATTACTAGTCCAGCAATAATACCACAATGCTGCTGGCCTCCCCTGGGTGATGCTGGGAAAACTTCATTTATTGCTCATCTCTAGATATCTAACAATAATGAGTCTTTTACTTTAGACAGTGAACCATTTCCAGGTTGCTTTAGAGAGGGTTAATCTACAAATTCTGTCATTCTTCCACAGGATGTGGTGTCACTTGTTAATTCTGCAGTGTGGCTTGAACTCTCAACCTTGTAACTCAGAGCCAAGTCTGACACTGTCATGCATAGGGCTGATGGGATCAGACGCAGCTACCTTTTCTGACATTCACTCAGTATTTGGGTGTTTCTGATATTACTCTGGAATGGTGCACAAGATGGGCAATGGCATTCTCTACAACATCATGTAAAAGGAGTAGGAAGAGCACAGAATCCAGCTGAGGGCCTCAAACAGAGGCACAGGACATAAAGGGCCCAAAGCTGTACTCTGAGCACACACACATCACTCCATTCACAAAGACTCTCTGCTTTTTGTTTGATATCCAAATCAGACTAACATTGATTTTGATTGATGTGAATCCAAAAGCCAAAAAATTAAGAACTTTCATTTCAGAGAAGGAGGCACAAACAATAAAGAAAAATGACAGACACTGTTCACATGTCTCACTGCCAATTTGAGAGCAATGTTAGTACTGATGAAGACTGCCATGTGAATCCGAGGGCAATGGAAGTCTGCTCATCCACCACTTCCACAGCAATCAAGGAACTGTTCTGTGTTCTCTCTGCCATGTCACACTTAGAACAAAGAACAAAGAAAATTACAGCACAGGAAGGCCCTTCAACCCTTCAAACCTGCACCAACCATGCTGCCTGACTTAAGTAAAACTCTCTACCCTTCCGGGGACCATATCTCTCTATTCCCATCCTACTCATGTATTTGTCAAGACGTCCCTTAAAACTCACTCTCGTATCTGCTTCCACTACCTCCCATGGCAGCGAGTTCCAGGCACCCACTACCCTCTATGTAAAAAATCTGCCTCGTACATCTCCTTTAAACCGGGTCTCTCGCACGTTAAACATGTGCCCCCTAGTAATTGACTCTTCCGCCCTGGGAAAAAGCTTCTGACTATCCACTCTGTCATTATCTTGCAGACTTCTATCAGGTCTCCTCTCAACCTCTATCTTTCAGTGAGAACAAACAAAGTTTCTCCAACCTCTCATAGCTAATGCCCTCATTACCAGGCAACATCCTGGTAAATCTTTTCTGTACCCTCTCCAAAGCCTCTACATTTTTCTAGTAGTGTGGCGACCAGAATTGAACACAATATTCCAAGTGCGGCCTAACTAACGTTCTATAAAGCTGCAACATGATTTGCCAATTTTTCAACAATGCCCCGACCGATGAAGGCAAGTATGCTGTATGCCTTCTTGACTACCTTCTCCACCCGTGTTGTCACTTTCAGTGACCTGTGTACCTGTACACCCAGAGCCCTCTGCATATCAATATTCTTAAGGGTTCTTACATCTACAGTATACTTCCTATCTGTATTAGACCTGCCAAAATGAATTACTTCATATTTGTCCAGAGTAAACTTCATCTGCCATCTTTCCGACCAAGTCTCCAACTGATCTACGTCCTGCTTTATCCTCTGATGGTCCTCATTGCTGTCTGCAAATCCACCAATCTTTGTATCATCTGCAAACTTGCTAATCAAACCAGTTACATTTTCCTCCAAATCATTTATATATATTACAACCAGCATTGGTCCCTGAGGAACACCACTTGTCAGTTCTCCATTCAGAAGAACACCCTTCCACTGCTACCCTCTGTCTTCTATACTCAAGCCAGTTCTGTATCCACCTTGCCAGCTCACCTCTGATCCCATGCGATTTCACCTTCTGTACCAGTCTGCCATGAGGGACCTTGTCAAAGGCCTTACTGAAGTCTATGTAGACAACATCCACTGCCCTACCCTCATCAATCATCTTCGTCACTTCCTCAAAAAACTCAATCAAGTTAGTGAGACACAACCTCCTCTTCACAAAACCATGTCGCTTCTCACTAATACATCCACTTATTTCCAAGTGGGAGTAAATCCTGTCTCAAAGAATCCTCTCCAATAATGTCCCTACCACTGACGTCAGGCTCATGGCCTGTAATTTCCTGGATTATCCTTGCTACCCTTCTTAAACAAAGGAACAGCATTGTCTATTCTCCAATTCTCTGGGACCTCCCCTGTAACCAATGAGGATACAAAGAGTTCTCTTAAGGCCCCAGCAATTTCCTCCCTTGCCTCTCTCAGTATTCTGGGATATATCCCATCAGGCCCTCGGGCCTCGTCTACCTTAATGTTTCTCAAGAACCCCAATACCACCTCCCTTTTGATCTCAACATGACTCAAACCATCTACACACCCTTTCTCAGTCATCATACACCAAGGCCTTCTTTTTGGTGAATACTGACACAAAGTACTCATTTCCTCTGGCTCCACGCAGATTCCTTCCCCTGTCCTTGAGTGGGCCCTCTCCTTGGCTACCTTCTTGCTCTTTATGTATTATGAAAAGCCTTGGGATTTTCCTTAATCCTGCTGACCGATGACTTTTCATGATCCATATCTTTACTCCTTAAGTTTCTTCCTACTTTCCTTATATTCCTCACTTGCTTCATGTGTTTCCAGCCTCCTAGCTTTGACAAATGCTTCCTTTTTCTCTTTGATTAGCCTCACAATATCTCTCATTATCCAAGCTTCCCAAAATTTGCCAAACTTATCCTTCATCCTTATAGGATTGTGCCGGCCGTGAATCCCTATCAACTTACACTTGAAAGCCTCTCACATGCCAGATGTGGATTTGCTCTCAAACATCTTGCCAGAACTGACTATCCCATGTTCTCTTCGCTGTGTCATATATGCCAGAACTGACTGTTCCATGTTCTCTTTGCTGTGTCATATATGCCAGAACTGACTGTTCCATGTTCTCTTTGCTGTGTCATATATGCCAGAACTGACTGTTCCATGTTCTCTTTGCTGTGTCATATATGCCAGAACTGACTGTCCCATGTTCTCATGTGCACCTTCACCACTTTACAAGATAAAGAATGTGCAAGTAAAAAATGGAAATGAGTCTATAGCATCTTTCTAAACTATTGCCGGAACTCTAGCACCTCGCCCACATGGAATCAGAGTGGGCAAGGGTATGACAACGGAAATCTATGTTGACGTCGGGTGGGAATTTCCAGTATTGCCCGAGCAAGGCTATAAAATCCTGCCTATTGTGCTGACTGATCTGTTTAATGTTTTATTTCTATACATATGTATTTTTATTATAGTGAAATCTTGTGGTGCTTGGTTATTTTTGCTCTGTTGATGATTTGCGTGTCTCCTCTAAATGGCTAACAGTGCCTAATAATGGAATCGCAGTGGTTTAAGTCACTGAATGACCACCACCTTCTCAAACACATCTTTTGGCTCAGCAATAAATGCCGGCCTTGCCAATGTTCCATAACCAAGTGAAAAGGCTGAAATCTTTAATGCTGGGTAGTTTGAGTGCATGAGCTACTATTATATTATTATAATTATATGCTGTATAATTTTTGTGAGAGAGTTGCTGCAGGTAAGATTGTTAAACATGTCGTATTCTGGCTCAGTGAGCCCACTGATCATTTTAAACAGAGCTGACATTTGTCTCCTTGTTGAAATTGAAATGAAGGGCTTTGTACCCGTTTGAAGATTTTTTTATTCGTTATAAATACTCACAGTGATTTGATGATGTTCTGAACAGACACAAAATCTTCTTGTTCATGTGCACAGCCCTTCCAATTTCGTAACCTACACCTAAAGAAGGTTGGGTGACCTCTGCCACTATTACTGCCGAGAAGAAAGACATTTTATTATAGAAGAACCCAGTACTCTGCCTAAATTAAGACCAGTACACAGAATATAATTAATAACAATCCCTCAGTGTGCACCAAAACATGCAGGATAAAATTTCCACAACTGACGATGTTCTCGTTCTCCAGGGATTTTTTTTTATTCATTCATGAGACATGGGAGTTACTGGCTGGCCAGCATTTATTGCCCATCCCTACTTACCCAAGGGCAGCTAAGAATCAACCATATTAGAACATAGAACATTACAGCGCAGAACTGGCCCTTCGGCCCACGATGTTGCACCGACCAGTTAAAAAACAATGACCCACTAACCTAAACCAAACCCTTTCCATCCATAAACCTATCCACAGATCTCTTAAACGCCCCCAAACTAGGCGCATTTACAACTGCAGCAGGCAGGGCATTCCAATCCCTCACCACCCTCTGGGTAAAGAACCTACCCCTGACATCCGTCCTATAACTACCACCCCTTAATTTAAAGCTATGCCCCCTCGTGCTAGCTTTCTCCATCCGAGGAAAAAGGCTATCACTGTCCACCCTATCCAAACCTCTAATCATCTTATATGTTTCAATAAGGGCCCCTCGCAGCCGCCTTCTTTCTAACGAAAACAACCTCAAATCCCTCAGTCTCTCCTCATAGGACCTCCCCTCCATACCAGGCAACATCCTGGTAAACCTCCTCTGCACCCTCTCCAAAGCCTCCACATCCTTCCTATAATGTGGGGACCAGAACTGCACACAATACTCCAAGTGCGGCCGCACCAGAGTTTTGTACAGTTGCAACATGACGCTGCGACTCCTAAATTCAATCCCCCTACCAATAAACGCCAAGACACCGTATGCCTTCCTAACAACCCTATCTACTTGATTCCCAACTTTCAGGGATCTATGTACACATACACCTAGATCCCTCTGTTCATCCACACTATTCAGAGTCCCACTGTTAGCCCTATACTCTACAAATCCATTATTCCTGCCAAAGTGAATTACCTCACACTTTTCCGCATTAAACTCCATCCTCCACCTCTCGGCCCAGCTCTGCAACTTGTCCAAGTCTCCCTGTGGACTAAGACACCCTTCCTCACTATCAACCACAGCTCCGACTTTGGTGTCATCAGCAAATTTACTAATCCACCCAGCTATACCCTCATCCAGATCATTTATAAAAATTACAAACAGCAGTGGCCCCAAAACAGATCCTTGAGGCACACCACTCGTAACTGAACTCCATGTCGAATACTTACCATCAACCACCACCCTCTGTCTCCTATCTGCTAGCCAATTCCTAATCCAATTTCCTAAATCACCCTCAATCCCATACATCTGCAATTTCTGCAGAAGGCTTCCATGGTGAACTTTATCAAACACCTTACTAAAGTCCATATATACCACGTCAACTGCCTTACCCCCATCCACCTCTTTGGTCACTTCCTCAAAAAACTCAATAAGGTTAGTAAGGCACGACCTACCCTCCACAAAACCATGCTGACTATCTCTAATCATTTCATTACTCTCCAAATAACTATAAATCCTATCCCTAATAATTTTTTCTAAAACCTTGCCCACAACAGAAGTAAGACTCGCCGGTCTATAATTCCCGGGGAAGTCTCTGTTCCCCTTCTTAAACAATGGGACAACGTTCGCTATCCTCCAGTCCTGTGGCACTATACCTGTGACCAACGACGACCTGAAGATCAGAGCCAGAGGCTCTGCAATCGCCTCACTTGCCTCCCAGAGAATCCTAGGGTAAATCCCATCCGGCCCAGGGGACTTATCTATTTTCAAACCCTCAAGAATAACTAGCACATCCTCCTTATCAACTGCAATACTGTCCAGTTTACAACCCTGTAACCCAGTGTTCTCCACAGCTACATTTATGTCCCCCTGCGTGAACACCGAAGAGAAATATTGGTTCAATGCCTCTCCGATCTCTTCCGGTTCCACACATCAATTCCCACTGCTGTCTCTAACTGGCCCTAATCTTGCCCTAACCAACCTTTTGTTCTTAACATATCTATAGAACGCCTTAGGATTCTCCTTAATCCTATCAGCCAAAGTCTTCTCATGTCCTCTTTTAGCCCTTCTTAACTCTCTCTTTAACTCCCTCCTAGCCAATCTAAAGCTCTCTAGTGCACTACCTGAGCCCTCAAGTCTCATCCGGACATAAGCCTCCTTTTTCTTTCTAACCAGCGAATCAACTTTCCTAGTGCACCACGGTTCCCTAGCTCGACTAATTCCTCCTTGCCTGACAGGGACATACATATCAAGGACTCGCAGTAGCTGCTCCTTGAAAAAGATCCACATTTTGGACGTTCCGAGACCCTGTAGTCTCCTAGTCCAACCTATGCTTCCTAATTCTCTCCTAATAGCCTCATAATTACCCTTCCCCCAGCTAAAACTACTGACCCAAGGTTCCTGCCTATCCCTTTCCATCACTAAGGTGAACGTGACCGAATTGTGGTCACTATCACCAAAATGCACCCCAACTTCCAAGTCTAGCACCTGGCCTGGCTCATTTCCCAGCACCAAATCCAATATAGCCTCACCTCTAGTTGGCCTGTCAACATACTGAGTCAAGAAACCCTCCTGCACACTTTGTACAAAAACTGACCCCTCTAATGAGCTAGAGCTATAGCTATTCCAATCAATATTAAGAAAGTTAAAGTCCCATATTGCTGAATCTGGAGTTGCATGTAGGCCTGAGCAGGTAAAGATGACAGATTTATTTCTCTCAAGGACATTAGTGAATCAGATGGGCTTTTCCAACTATGGATAATGGTTTTAATGGTCATCAGTAGATTCTTAAATTCAATAAAACGTGTCTGGAATTAAATTCCACCATCTGCCGCGGCAAGATTCCAACCCAGGTTCCCAGAGCATTAGCTGAGTTTCTGGATTAATAGTCTAGCGATAATACCACTTGGCCATTGCATTCTCCTGTATAACGCTGATGATATAGATGAAGGAATTGTGGGGGGAAGGTGGGATCAGGATATTGAATTTGATGATCAGCCATGATCAAAACGAATAGTGGAATATCACTTCCAGCCAAAGTCTCATTGTGCTTTGGGTGGTATGGTGGCACAGTGGTTAGCACTGCTGCCTCAGAGCACCAGGAACCCGGTTCAATTCTAACCTCGGGTGACCGTCTACGGGGAGTCTCCTTGTGTCTGCATGGATTTCCTCTGGGTGCTCCTGCTTCCTCCCACGAGTTGGGTGGATGGGCCATGGTAAATTCCCCCTTAAGTGTCCCAATTATGTGCAGATTGGAGGGATTAGCAGGATAAAAACATGAGGTTACAAGGATAGGGCAGGGGGCGGGCCTGTGTAAAAAACTATCAGAGGAGACCTGATGGGCCAAATGGCCTCCTTCTGCACTGTATATTCAGATATGAATAATTTCAATGACGCAGCCTGCACTGTGCTCTGGGGAAGAGAATTCCAGATTAGGCCCTTTGTGAGAAAATAAGCATGCGATATTCTTATACGTACAAACTAAACTCACCATCAGCCTCTTCCAGCCACTTCAAATCCCGATCATGGATATATTTATCTCCACCCTTCACTTCATCCTCACCTGAAATTTACCAGATAGAGAATTATCACTATCTTCAAATCAACTAAAACAAATAAACAGAGACTTATATCAGTCTGAGAGACAAATCAAATCACAACCCTGGCTTCATTCCAAATGTCCTCCCCAGCTACTGAGAGTTGGGCTGCAGTTGGCAACTGTGACAATACTGTGCCTTTAAGAGATGTATTTGGGTCATGCCTTTTATGAGGGGACTGCTTTATATTTCAGCTCTGATTATGGTGACAACTGTCCGTAACCGGTAACACACATGCTGAACACACAGATTAACTGCTGTTAATCATTGAGATGTTTGTCTTAATCTAAGTTAATGCCGTTTTATTATTTTTTAGGGTTGTCCCTTGGACTTTTAGAGTAGGATTTAATTAGGCTGCTTGATGAGACGAGAAAATAGTGAATGGATGGAGAGACAACAAGCAGTTGTTTCTCTCTGGAGTTCTGCTGTGTGCAGACAGGTCTTTTTCTGCAGGCTGCTATCTGACAGTCAGAGAACAGTGTCGCTCAGTATCTCTGTCCGGAGGTGTTAAAAGGCTGGAAAACTAGCAACTTACGCAAGCCATGTGTGTTGCTAACTGATTTTGAACAGGAGGTTACATCTATGGGGAATAATTCTTAAATTGCAACTAATAGAGAGAGGTTAGCATTAAAATTATAACTTGCCACGTTTAAGTATTTCAATTAGGGCCAGTCAAGGATAGTAGTGGGAACTTGTGCATGGTATCAGAAGAGATGGGTGAGACGTTGAATGAATACTTTGTTTTAGTGTTCACCAAGGAGAGGGGCCATGTTTTTAAAGATGAGAGTGTGATATAGGCTGATAGGATGGAGGAGGTAGATGTTCTGAGGGAAGATGTATTAGCAACTTTGGAAAACCTCAGAGTGGATAAGTCCCCTGGGCCAGATGGGATACATCCTAGGATACTTTGGGAGGCAAAGGATGAGATTGTGGAGCCTTTAGCTTTCATCTTTTGGTCCTCATTGTCCACAGGGATTGTGCCAGAGAACTGGAAAGTGGCGAATGTTGTTCCTCTCTTCAAGAAAGGAAATAGGAATGACCCTGGTAATTATAGGCCAGTTAGTCTTACTTTGGTGGTCAGTAAGTTAATGGAAAGGATCCTGAGAGATAGGATTTATGACCATTTGGAAAGATGAAGCTTAATCCGGAATAGTCAGCACGGTTTCATGAGGGGTAAGTCCTGCCTCACAAATTTGATTGAATTCTTTGAGGAGGTAACTAAGTGTGTAGATGAAGATAGAGCAGTTGATGTTGTATACATGGATTTTAGTAAGGTGTTTGATAAGGTTCCCCATGGTAGACTCATGAAGAAAGTAAGGAGGTGTGAGATAGAAGGAAATTTGGCCGATTGGATAAGTCACTGACTGTCTCATAGAAGACAGAAGGTGGTAGTGGAGGGAAAATTTTCAGACTGGAGGCCAGTTACCAGCGGTGTACCAGGGATCAGTGCTGGGTCTTCTGCTATTTGTGATTTTTAATCAATGACTTGGAAGAGGGGGCTGAAGGGTGGGTTAGTAAATTTGCTGATGACACCAAGATTGGTGGAGTAGTGGATGAGGTGGAGGGCTCTTGCAGGCTGCAAAGAGACATTGATAGGATGCAGAGCTGGCCCGAAAAGTGGCAGATGGAATTTAACCCTGATAAGTGCGAGGTGATTCATTTTGGTAGGACAAACTTGAATACGGATTACAGGGTCAATGGCAGGGTTCTGAGGAACGTGGAGGAATAGAGAGATCTTGGGGTTCATATCCACAGATCTCTGAAGGTTGCCGCTCAAGTGGATATGGCCGTGAAGAAGGCTTATAGTGTGTTAGCATTTATTAACAGGGGGTTTGAGTTTAAGAGCCGTGGGGTTATGCTGCAACTATACAGGATCTTGGTGAGACCACATTTGGAATATTGTGTTCACTTCTGGTCACCTCACTATAAGAAGAATGTGGAAGCATTGGAAAGAGTGCAGAGGAGATTTACCAGGATGCTGCCTGGTTTGGAGGGTAGGTCTTATGAGCAAAGGTTGAGGGAGCTGGGGCTTTTCTCTTTAGAGTGGAGGAGGATGAAAGGAAACTTAAAGGTTTATAAAATGGTGCGGGGGATAGATGGAGTGGACGTGCAGAGACAATTTCCTTGGGTAGATGTAGCTGTTACTAGGGGGCATAACTATAAAGGTTCATGGTGGGAGATATGGGAGAGATGTCCGAGGTAGATTCTTTACTCAGAGAGAGGTTGGGGTGTGCAATGCACTGCCTGCTGTGATCGTGGAGTCGGACACTTTAGGAATATAAGAACATAAGAAATAGGAGCAGGAGTAGGCCATCTAGCCCTTCGAGCCTGCCCCGCCATTCAATAAGATCATGGCAGATCTGTCATGTCTCAGTTCCACCTTCCCGCCCTCTCCCCATAACCCTTAATCCCCTTGCCTATCAAAAACCTATCAACCCGCGTCTTAAATATATTTAGCGAGGCAGCCTCCACCACTTCAACGGGCAGAGAATTCCAGGGATTCACCACCCTTTGGGTGAAGAAGTTTCTCCTCAACTCCATTCTAAACCGCCCCCCCCTTTATCTTGAGGCTGTGCCCTAGTCCTACTGTCCTTTCTGAGTGGGAAGAGCCTCTCCACCTCTATCCTATCCATCCCATTCATCATCTTATATGTCTCAATGAGATCTCCCCTCATTCCTAAACTCTAACGAGTACAAGCCTAGTTTATTCAGCAGTTACTGGATAGGCACATGGAGCACACCAGAATGATAGGGAATGGGATAGCTTGAGTTTGGATTCGGACACGGCTCGGCACAACATCGAGGGCCGAAGGGCCTGTACTGTTCTATGTTAATTGGTAAAAGTTGGACTAATTCTTTTGTTATCGTTAAACTGTATTGTTAAATAAAGGTTACTTTAATAAATGCTTCCTAGTGAGTCAATAGAATTATACAAGGAGCAAAACAACTTATGCTCACACTAATACCAAAATCAAAAATAGCTGGGGTTTATGCCAGCTTTAAAATATACTTTGCAGTTTCTGATCTGGTCCCTAATACAACTCTCTTGCCATAGTCAGGTTTCACTCGGAGGGGTGGGAAGGGTAAACAGAGGATGGGAAGAGGGGTGAAGACAAGGAGACGGATGGCATGAGCGGGGAAAAGAGTAGAGGAGGACACAGAGAGTCAGATGTTGTTGGGGGGGGTGATGTGAGAGCTGTAAGAAATAGAGACAGTTTAAATAATTTATATTTGTACTGAGAAAAGGTATAGTTTTAAAGTTTAATTTGTATTTCTGTACTTGAGAGCTAAGGCTTAGAACTTGAGTTGAGCTTCATGTTAAACAAAAGGTGCCTGCATGGCTATAGCTTTTACTTTCATTTTAAATGTTGCCTGAATTACAATTAAAAGGTTACACTGTAAAAGCAATTGCAGGCTTTAAAATAAAACTAAGCTGTTGCTTAGTAACCAGACGCTCAGACTGAAAAACAGAAAAAGTTAGATTCAGTTTGAACTAAATACCCAGAAGGAGGTCATGGGCAGGGGGGGATGTTTTAATTTTTTATTTATTAGTATCACATGTAGACTTACATTAACAGTGCAATGAAGTTATTGTGAAAATCCCCCAGTCGTCACACTCCAGCGTTTGTTTGGGTACATTGAGGGAGAATTTAGCACGGCCAGAGAACCTAACTAGCACATCTTTGGAATAAGGGAGGAAACCGGAGCACCTGGAGGAAGTCCACACACACAGGGAGAATGTGCAGGCTCTGCACAGGCACTCTAAGGCAGAAGTGCTAACTACTGTACACCGTGTGCCCATATTGTGAGGGGGAAGGGGGGGGGAGGAAGAGAAGGAGAATGTCGGGATGTTCAGCCCATCGTGCCTGCATCAGCTCTCCAAACAAGCATGACAACTCTGCCACTCTTCTGCCGTTTTTCCATACTCCTGAACAAAATTTCTGTTCAAATAATCATCTAATGCCCCCTTGAATGTCTTGATTGAAGCTGTCTCCCCCACACTTCCAGGGGGCATTCCAGACTCTAAACAGTTGCTGTGTGAAAATGGTTTTTCTCACATCACATTTACTTCTTTTGTAAATCATTTTAAATGTGTCTTAAAGCACAGTGGTGACATTTTGAATTACCTTTCACATTTAAAGTCGGGTTGCCGATGTGCTCCGTAAAAACTGTTCCAAATTTCTTCAAATGGTTGATAATCTGGGAATAAATTTCCACATCCTGCCTGCCCCCTCTGATACTGCCACAGAAATAAATGCCCAGACTCATCCCTGTGTCTGTCTTAATTCCTGGGTCTCTTTCTGTCCCTGTGTCTGTCTCACTGTGTGTTCCTCTCTCTGTGTATATATCTGTGTGTCTGTCTCACTCTGTGTGTATGTGTGTCTGTCTCACTCTGTGTGTATGTGTGTCTGTCTCACTCTGTGTCTGTCTCACTCTGTGTGTGTATCTGTGTCTGTCTCACTCTGTGTGTATCTGTGTGTCTGTCTCACTCTGTGTGTGTCTGTCTCACTCTGTGTGTATGTGTGTCTGTCTCACTCTGTGTGTGTATCTGTGTGTCTGTCTCACTCTGTGTGTGTCTCACTCTGTGTGTGTATCTGTGTCTGTCTCACTCTGTGTGTGTATCTGTGTGTCTGTCTCACTCTGTGTGTGTATCTGTGTGTCTGTCTCACTCTGTGTGTATCTGTGTGTCTGTCTCACTCTGTGTGTATCTGTGTGTCTGTCTCACTCTGTGTGTGTCTGTCTCACTCTGTGTGTGTCTGTCTCACTCTGTGTGTATCTGTGTGTCTGTCTCACTCTGTGTGTGTCTGTCTCACTCTGTGTGTATCTGTGTGTCTGTCTCACTCTGTGTGTGTCTGTCTCACTCTGTGTGTATCTGTGTGTCTGTCTCACTCTGTGTGTGTCTGTCTCACTCTGTGTGTATCTGTGTGTCTGTCTCACTCTGTGTGTGTCTGTCTCACTCTGTGTGTATGTGTGTCTGTCTCACTCTGTGTGTGTCTGTCTCACTCTGTGTGTATCTGTGTGTCTGTCTCACTCTGTGTGTGTCTGTGTGTCTGTCTCACTCTGTGTGTATCTGTGTGTCTGTCTCACTCTGTGTGTATGTGTGTCTGTCTCACTCTGTGTGTGTCTGTCTCACTCTGTGTGTGTCTGTGTGTCTGTCTCACTCTGTGTGTATGTGTGTCTGTCTCACTCTGTGTGTGTCTGTCTCACTCTGTGTGTGTCTGTCTCACTCTGTGTGTATGTGTGTCTGTCTCACTCTGTGTGTATCTGTCTCACTCTGTGTGTATGTGTGTCTGTCTCACTCTGTGTGTGTCTGTCTCACTCTGTGTGTATCTGTGTGTCTGTCTCACTCTGTGTGTATGTGTATCTGTCTCACTCTGTGTGTGTCTGTCTCACTCTGTGTGTATCTGTGTGTCTGTCTCACTCTGTGTGTATGTGTGTCTGTCTCACTCTGTGTGTCTGTCTCACTCTGTGTGTATCTGTGTGTCTGTCTCACTCTGTGTGTATGTGTGTCTGTCTCACTCTGTGTGTGTCTGTCTCACTCTGTGTGTATCTGTGTGTCTGTCTCACTCTGTGTGTGTCTGTCTCACTCTGTGTGTATCTGTGTGTCTGTCTCACTCTGTGTGTATGTGTGTCTGTCTCACTCTGTGTGTGTCTGTCTCACTCTGTGTGTATCTGTGTGTCTGTCTCACTCTGTGTGTGTCTGTCTCACTCTGTGTGTATCTGTGTGTCTGTCTCACTCTGTGTGTGTCTGTCTCACTCTGTGTGTATCTGTGTGTCTGTCTCACTCTGTGTGTGTCTGTGTGTCTGTCTCACTCTGTGTGTATCTGTGTGTCTGTCTCACTCTGTGTGTATGTGTGTCTGTCTCACTCTGTGTGTGTCTGTCTCACTCTGTGTGTGTCTGTGTGTCTGTCTCACTCTGTGTGTATGTGTATCTGTCTCACTCTGTGTGTGTCTGTCTCACTCTGTGTGTATCTGTGTGTCTGTCTCACTCTGTGTGTATCTGTGTGTCTGTCTCACTCTGTGTGTATGTGTGTCTGTCTCACTCTGTGTGTCTGTCTCACTCTGTGTGTATCTGTGTGTCTGTCTCACTCTGTGTGTATCTGTGTGTCTGTCTCACTCTGTGTGTATGTGTGTCTGTCTCACTCTGTGTGTGTCTGTCTCACTCTGTGTGTATCTGTGTGTCTGTCTCACTCTGTGTGTGTCTGTCTCACTCTGTGTGTATCTGTGTGTCTGTCTCACTCTGTGTGTATCTGTCTCACTCTGTGTGTATCTGTGTGTCTGTCTCACTCTGTGTGTATCTGTGTGTCTGTCTCACTCTGTGTGTATGTGTGTCTGTCTCACTCTGTGTGTGTCTGTCTCACTCTGTGTGTATCTGTGTGTCTGTCTCACTCTGTGTGTATCTGTCTCACTCTGTGTGTATCTGTGTGTCTGTCTCACTCTGTGTGTATGTGTGTCTGTCTCACTCTGTGTGTGTCTGTCTCACTCTGTGTGTGTCTGTCTCACTCTGTGTGTATCTGTGTGTCTGTCTCACTCTGTGTGTATCTGTGTGTCTGTCTCACTCTGTGTGTGTCTGTCTCACTCTGTGTGTATCTGTGTGTCTGTCTCACTCTGTGTGTATGTGTGTCTGTCTCACTCTGTGTGTGTCTGTCTCACTCTGTGTGTGTCTGTGTGTCTGTCTCACTCTGTGTGTGTCTGTCTCACTCTGTGTGTGTCTGTGTGTCTGCCTTACTCGGTCTGCCTCTTGCTCTGCGTCTCCCGCTTTTTTCTGTCCTCGCGCTGGTTCTCGATCTCGCCTTTATGAAAGATGGCGGGCTTAGTGATGACACACTGACCTTCTGTGCGGTCTCAGAAACTACTCAGATGATCACAGAAAGTGTTCTCTTCACTAAATCATCATATCCGACCGAGTGAAAGTAAATATTTAAATTGCAGAATTGAAGCCGGTGCCAGGATTAAACATGGCGTCAGTTTTTGAAAATAACCGCCAGAGCGCGCGGCCCGAGCGCGCAGGCGGCAAGATGGCGGCTGATGCTGGGAGGCAGGGAGTTGAAAGGATGAGGGAGCGGGAGCGGGTAAATGAGAGAATGAAGATGAGACAGGAGGAGAAAGAGAGAAGCGTGGAGTGGGAAAAGGAGGAGAGGGTCTCAGAGATGAAAGAGAGGGGAAGAGGTTTAGGCCGTGGTGTGGCAGCAGGAACAGTTAATTGTCGTGGTGAAGAAGTGCCATCAGAGGAGGATAGGGAAAATGGGGACAAGATAAAGGCCGAAATGCGATCACAATCTGGTGAGAAATGGAAGCTGCTAACTGACTCCAGGTTTCAAGCTGGTGGCGAGGCTGAGCTCCCGGTGATGTTCCCTGGCCATGTCAGTCCAGAAAGTTGTTGCCGGTTGGTGTGTGAGCTCCTGAAACATATCCTGTACCAGAGGCAGCAGCTACCACTCCCATATCAACAACTAGCTTTCTTCAGCGGGAGAGAATGTGGAACAGTGAGTAAAACCATATCAGAAATATTGTCTGTATATGAATTATAAGTAATAGAATTTGAAGGAGATCAAACAAACAAAGAACAGTACAGCACAAGAAACAGGCCCTTCGGCCCTCCAAGCCTGTGCCGCTCATTGGTCCAACTAGACCATTCGTCTGTATCCCTCCATTCCCAGTCTGCTCATGTAACTATCCAGGTAAGTCTTAAATGATGCCAGTGTGTCCACCTCCACCACCCTACTTGGCAGTGCATTCCAGGCTCCCACTACCCTCTGTTTAAAAAAAAAAGTCCCTCTGATATTGAGTTAAACCTCGCCCCTCTCACCTTGGGCCCGTGACCCCTCATGATCATCACCTCTGGCCTGGGAAAGAGCTTCCCACTGTTCACCCTATCTATACCCTTCATAATTTTGTACATCTCTATTAGGTCTCCCCTCATTCTCCATCTTTCCAGGAAGAACAACCCCAGTTTACCCAATCTCTCCTCATAGCTAAATCTCCTCGTTTGGAAGGACGATCTGATTTTGGCCTTAGCTTCAGTTTTCTACTTTTAGTCTCCAAAAATAAACTAAGTCAGCCTTGAATATATTCAATGCTCCAGCCTGCACTGCTCTCCGGGAAAGGAAATTCCACAGATTAACACTCTGAAAGAAGAAATTCCTCGTTTGCTTAAACTGGAGATTCTTTCAGTTTAAGTTGTGCCTCCTGATGAGAAGCTCCCTCATGAGGGGAAGATTGACAAAGGTAGTCTAGTTCATAAAATATTTTCAGAACAGTTTTTTAGAGCAAGTTGTACTAGATCTGATATTGTGCAATGAGGTAAGGTTAATTAGTGAAGATGCCCCTAGCTGGCAGTGATCATAACATAACTGAGACCCCTGGGGCACTCCACTAGTCACCATCCGCCAATCTGAATAGCACCCATTGACCCCCACTCTCTGCCTCCTATTTGACAACCAATCCTCTATCCATGCTAACACCCTACCCCCAACTCCAAGTCCCCTGACCTGCAGTAACCTCTTGTGAGGTGCCTTGTCAAACGCCTTCTGAAAATCAAGAAAGACCACATCCACCGGCTCTCCTCTATCCACCGCCCTAGACACATCCTCATAGAACTCCAATAAATTTGTCAGACATGACTTCCCTTTAACGAAACCGTGCTGCGTCTGCTCTATCAAGCAATTCCCCTCAAGCTGCCTCGCTATTTCCTCCTTGATGACGGATTCTAACATTTTACCTACAACAGACGTTAAACTAACCGGCCTATAATTCCCTGCCTTTTGCCTGCCACCCTTCTTAAACAACGGCGTAACATTAGCCGTTTTCCAATCTTCCGGCACTTCCCCGGAATCCAGCGACATCTGGAAAATAACCACCAAGGCATCCACTATCACCTCCGCCATTTTTTTCAGAACCCTCGGATGCATTCCATCTGGTCCTGGCGACTTGTCCACAATCAGCCCCTCCAGTCTGTCAAGCCCCGCCTCTCTAGTAACAGTAATGTCATTAAGACCCTCCAGTCCTACCACCTTTCCATTTCTAACACCCGGCAAATTATTCACGTCCTCCTCTGTGAAGACAGAAACAAAAAAGTTATTCAATACCTTAGCCATATCCCCATCCCCTACCACTAAGTCCCCCTTCTCATCCTCTAAGGGACCAACGTTCACCCTAGCCAGCCTCTTCCTTTTTATATATTTATAAAAACTCTTGCTATCCTTTTTTATATTAAGCGCTAGCCCAGCTTCATAGTTTCTCCTGCCCTTCTTTATCAACTTCTTTGTCGGGGCCTCAGCTATTTACCATTTATATAGATGATCTGGAGGATGGAACCGAGTGTATGGTGTCGAAATTTGCTGATGACACCAAGATCGGTGGAATGGCAAATTGTGCGGAGGGTGTGGAGAGTCTACAGAAGGATCTAGATAGGCTGGGCGAATGGGCCAGGAACTGGCAAATGGAATTTAATGTTGGCAAGTGCGAGGTGGTCCACTTTGGTAGGAATAATGGTAGGAAGGATTATTACTTACGTGGCGAAAAACTGCAGCAGGCGACGGTGCAGAGGGACCTTGGGGTCCTTGTGCATGAGTCGCAAAAACCCAGCTTGCAGGTGCAGCAGGTGGTCAGGAAGGCGAATGGGATGCTGGCCTTCATAGCGAGGGGGATTGAATATAAAAGTAGGGAGGTCTTGCTGCGGCTGTATAGGGCATTGGTGAGGCCGCAGCTGGAGTACTGTGTGCAGTTTTGGGCGCTGTACTTACGCAAGGATATTTTGGCCTTGGAGGGAGTGCAGAGGAGGTTTACTAGGCTGATGCCGGAGTTGAGGGGGTTGAGCTATGAGGAGAGGCTGAATAAACTAGGCTTGTACTCGTTAGAGTTTAGAAGAATGAGGGGAGATCTCATTGAGACGTATAAGATGATGAATGGGATGGATAGGATAGAGGTGGAGAGACTCTTCCCGCTCAGAAAGGATAGTAGGACTAGGGGGCACAGCCTCAAGATAAAGGGGGGGGCGGTTTAGAACGGAGTTGAGGAGGAACTTCTTCACTCAAAGGGTGGTGAATCTCTGGAATTCTCTGCCCGTTGAAGTGGTGGAGGCTACCTCGCTAAATATATTTAAGACGCGGTTAGATAGGTTTTTGGTAGTCAAGGGGATTAAGGGTTATGGGGAGAAAGCAGGAAAGTGGAACTGAGCCACTTCAGATCAGCCATGATCTTATTGAATGGCAGGGCAGGCTAGATGGCCAACTCCTGCTCCTATTTCTTATGTTCTTATGCTGGCCTTTATAGTGAGGGGGATTGATTATAAAAGCAGGGAGGTCTTGCTGCAACTGTACAGGGCACTGGTGAGGCCACAGCTGGAGTACTGGGTGCAGTTTTGGTCGCCGCACTTGCACAAGGATATTTTGGCCTTGGAGGGAGTGCAGAGGAGGTTCACTAGGCTGATGCAGATGTATGGGATTGTGGGTAATCTAGGAAGTTGGATCAGGAATTGGCTATCAGATAGGAGACAGAGGGTGGTGGTGGATGGTAAATATTCATCATGGAGTACAGTTACGAGTGGTGTGCCTCAGGGATCTGTTTTGGGGCCACTGTTGTTTGTAATTTTTATTAATGATCTGGATGAGGGTATAGTTGGGTGGATTAGTAAATTTGCTGATGACACCAAAATTGGAGGTGTGGTAGATTGTGAGGAAGGGTGTCATAGTCTGCAGGGAGACTTAGATAGGTTGCAGAGCTGGGCCGTGAGGTGGCGGATGGAATTTAATGCGGAGAAGTGTGAGGTAATTCACTTTGGTAGGAGCAACAGATGTGTCGAGTATAGGGCTAACGGGAGGACTTTGAATAGTGTGGATGAACAGAGGGATCTAGGTGTGTGTGTACATAGATCCCTGAAAGTTGGGAATCAAGTAGATAAGGTTGTTAAGAAGGCGTACGGTGTCTTGGCGTTTATTGGTAGGGGGATTGAATTTAGGAGTCGCAGTGTAATGTTGCAACTGTACACTACTCTAGTGCGGCCGCACTTGGAGTACTGTGTGCAGTTCTGGTCCCCGCATTACAAGAAGGATGTGGAGGCGTTGGAGAGGGTGCAGAGGAGGTTTACTAGGATGTTGCCTGGTATGGTGGGGAGGTCCTACGAGGAGAGACTGAGGGATTTAGGGTTGTTTTCGTTGGAAAGAAGGCGGCTAAGAGGGGATCTTATTGAAACATATAAGATGATTAGAGGTTTAGATAGGGTGGATAGTGATAGCCTTTTTCCTCGGATGGAGAAAGCTAGCACGAGGGGGCATGGCTTTAAATTAAGGGGGGGTAGCTACAGGACGGATGTCAGGGGTAGGTTCTTTACCCAGCGGGTGGTGAGGGATTGGAATGCCCTGCCTGCTGCGGTTGTAAATGCGTCTAGTTTGGGGGCGTTTAAGAGATCTCTGGATAGGTTTATGGATGAAAAGGGATTGGTATAGGCTAGTGGGTCATTGTTTTTGTAGCTGGTCGGCGCAACATCGTGGCCGAAGGGCCTGTTCTGCGCTGTAATGTTCTATGTTCTATGTTCTATGATACTGGAGATGAGGGGGTTGAACTGTGAAGAGAGGCTGAATAGACTGGGTTTGTACTTGTTGGAGTTTAGAAGGATGAGGGGGGATCTTATAGAGACGTATAAGATAATGAAGGGGATAGATAGGGTAGAGGTAGAGATTCTTCCCGCTCAGAAAGGACAGCAGGACTAGAGGGCACAGCCTCAAGATAGGGGGCGGGGGGGGCGGGGGGGGGGTGTGTGTGTGTGTGCAGTTTAGAACGGAGTTGAGGAGGAACTTCTTCACTCAAAGGGTGGTGAATCTCTGGAATTCTCTGCCCGTTGAAGTGGTGGAGGCTATCTCGCTAAATATATTTAAGACACGAGTGGATAGGTTTTTGGTAGGCAAGGGAATTAAGGGTTATGGGGAGAAAGCGGGAAAGTGGAACTGAGCCACTTCAGATCAGCCATGATCTTATTGAATGGCAGGGCAGGCTCAAAGGGCTAGATGGCCTACTCCTCCTTCTATTTCTTATGTTCTTGTGTTGCCTTACAATGCCAGGGACTTGGGTTCGCTTTTCAGCTTGGGTCACTGTCTGTGGAGTTTGCGTATTCTCCCTGCGTCTGCGTGGGTTTCCTCTGGGTGCTCCGGTTTCCTCCCACACTCTAAAGATGTGTGGGTTAGGCGGATTGGCCATTCTAAATTGCCCCTTAGTATCAGGGAGACTGGCTAGGGTAAATGTACGGGGTTATGGGATAGAGCCTGGGTGGGATTGTGGTTGGTGCAGACTTGATGGGCTGAATGGCCGCCTCCTGCTCTGTAGGATTCTATTATTCACTTTTTCTTCAAGGCAGAGATGGGTGGATCCAAGACTCGTGTTTTAAACTTAAGGGAAATTATGAGGACGTGGAGACAAGCTAGTTAAAGTGAACTTGCCAGTTAAGTAAAGGGATAGGTCTGTAACAATGCAGTGGCAGATGCTCGAGATATTTCCGAATGCTCAGAAAAGATGAATTTCCAAGCGGAAGGGTTTTGATTTGATTTATTGTTACATATATCAGTATACAGTATTGTTTCTTGTGCACTATACAGACAAAGCATACCGTCCGTAGTAGGTCCATTCAAAAGTCTGATGGCAGCAGGGAAGAGTTGGTTGGTACATGAACTCAGACTTTTGTATCTTTTTCCTGAAGGAAGTAGGTGGACGACAGTGGGGTTGTGGTAATAGTAGTAGGTAGGTAGGTACGTTATTTACGGCTAACTAAAGAATTTAAAAATAGTATCAAAGTGAAAGAATGTGATATCGTTCAGGTCAACAGATTGGACATGAGATAATGAACAGCAAAGAATGATTAAGACGAATAAAGAGGGAGAAAATAGAATATGAAAGAAAGCCATCTGCAAATATAAAAATTTCTGCAAGTAGTAAAAAAGAATAATTGGAATAAGCATGGTCAACTGGATAATGGAAAATAAGGAAATGGTGGGTGAACTGAATAGAGATTTTGCATTTGTCCTCATTATATAGCAGAGCATTTGAATAAGCTCAAGATAATTGGGCAGAGTCAAAATGGTTTTCTGAAAGAGAAATCATGTTTGACTAATTTATTGGAATTCTTTGAGCATTTAACAAGCAATGTGGATAATGGGAAGCTGTTGATAAGATGTATTGCTATTTCCAGAAGGCATTTTACAAGGTGCCACATCAAAGGTTCCATCACATAATAAAACCTCAAGATGTAGGGATCGGTATATTAGCACAGATAGAAGATTGGTTAGTAAACAGGAAGCAAAGAGTGGAGGTAAGAAGGTCTTTTCTGGCTTCAAGGATGTAATGAATCAAGTGCTGAAAGGATCAGTGCTAGGACCTCAACGATTTACATCTCTATCAATAACTTGGATGTAGGCACCATAAGAACATAAGAAATAGGAGCAGGAGTAGGCCATCTAGCCCTTCAAGCCTGCCCCGCCATTCAATAAGATCATGGCTGATCTGAAGTCGATCAGTTCTACTTTCCCGCTCTCTCCCCATAACCCTTAATTCCCTTGTCTGTCAAAAACCTATATACCCGTGACAAATATATTTAGCGAGGCAGCCTCCACCACTTCAATGGGCAGAGAATTCCAGAGATTCACCACCCTTTGAGTGAAGAAGTTCCTCCTGATCTAAACTGGCCCTACCTACCCCCCCCCCCCCCCCCCCCCCCCCCATCTTAAGGCTGTGCCCTCTAGTCCTGCTATCCTTTCTAAGCGGGAAGAATCTCTACCTCTACCCTATCCATCCCTTTCATTATCTTATACGTCTCTATAAGATCCCCCTCATCCTTCTAAACTCCAACGAGTACAGACCCAGTCTGTTTAGTCTCTCTTCGTAGCCCAACCCCATCATCTCCGGTATCAGCCTAATGAACCTCCTCTGCACTCCCAAGGCCAGAATATCCTTGTGCAAGTACGGCGACCAAAACTGCACACAGTACTCCAGCTGCGGCCTCATCAGTACCCTGTACAGTTGCAGCAAGACCTCCCTGCTTTTATATTCTATCCCCCTCGCTATAAAGGCCAGCATACCATTTGCCTTCTTGATCACCTGCAGACTGGGTTTTTGCGACTCATGCACAAGGACTCCCAGGCCCCTCTGCACCGTAGCATGCTGCAGCTTTTTGTCCTTTAAATAGTAATCCCTCCTACTATTATTTCTGCCAAAGTGGATAACCTCATACTTGCTAACATTATACTCCATCTGCCAGGTCCTCGCCCACTCGTCAGCCTATCCAGATCCCTCTGCAGCTTCCCAATTTGCTTTTCCACTCATCTTCGTGTCATCAGCAAATTTTGTCACCCTACACTCAGCCCCCTCCTGTCGATCATCTATATAAATGGTAAATAGCTGAGGCCCCAGCACCGATCCCTGGGGCACTCCACTAGTCACCAACTGCTAATCAGAATAGCACCCATTGATACCAACTCTCTGCCTCCTATTAGACAGCCAATCCTCTATCCATGCTAACGCCTTACCCCCAACTCCATGCACCCTAACCTTCTGAAGCAACCTTTTGAGAGGCACCTTATCAAACGCCTTTTGAAAACCTAGAAACACCACATCCACCGGTTCCCCTCTGTCTACCACACTAGTCATATCCTCATAGAAATCCAATAAATTCGTCAAACACGACTTCCCCTTAATGAATCCGTGCTGCATCTGCTCTATCAAACCATTCTTTTCTAGGTGCCTCGCTAATTCTTCTTTGACGGATTCAAGCGTTTTTCCAACTACAGACGTTAAACTAACTGGCCTATAATTCCCTGCCTTTTGTCTGCTACCTTTGTATTGTATGTATTGTAAGATGAATAAGAAAATAGATTGTGGGGAGGATGTAAGGTGTCTGCAAAAAGACATTGGTGGGTTAAATGAGTAGGCAAAAATTTGGCTGATGTAGTATAATGTGGAAAAATATCCATTTTGGCAGGAAGAATAAAAAACAATGTTATTTGAACAGGAGATTGCAGAACCCTGCTGGATAGAGGGATCTGGGTGTTCTGGTACATGAATCAGGAAAAGTTAGTTTGAAGGTACAGCAAATGGTCAGGAAGTCAGATAAAATGTTTATTGCAAAGGGGATGCATATAAAAGTAGGAATGTTTTATTTATTATAAATATAATACTTCCGTATTGCTTCCATGCTAATATAAAAGCAAAATACTGTGGATACGGGAATCTAACAAAAACAGAAATAGCTGGAAAATCTCAGCAGGTCTGACAGCATATGTGGAGAGAGAAGAGAGCCCACCTTTCAAGTCTGGATGACCCTTCGGCAGAAGGTTATGCTTCCATGCTACTTTGACCCCATGGATTCTTCCAGTACTCTTATACCTTTTTATGTTAACACGTTTAAATGTGAGATTCTGAATAAGTAGTCTTGTCATTCTAAGTTCTGCTTTTGTGGCATTGTGTGATCTCAATTATCCTGTGTGCTTTTATCTTTAACCGTTCTATTGTTCATACCCTGTGGTGGTCACGTCTCGTTGTAATATCAAATCGCAACAAGTGCCTTCTAACATGTAAATTTCAACAGCGGATGTCAGTTACTGCAGTTACCCTAATACTTGATTAGTTTCCCTGGAGGCACAATGGATCCTATGCATTATCTCCAGACGCTGTGGGGTCATGGTAAATAGTATTGATTCTTTATTGTTGCTGCAGTCTCTGAAAAATGGCACCTGGGGTGTGACTGTCTGGTATTGTCTGTGAGATCCGTCAAAGAAAGTCATGCAGTGTTGGTCTGAGGAATCAGATGATCTCCTACAGAACTGCTTAGAGTCAGTATTCAAAAATTCTATGACAAGCCTGAATGAATGCACGACTACAGTAACTGACTTCATTAGTAATGCGTAGAAGACTATATGCTAAAGAAACAAATCCGTGAATTTCCCAGCCAGAAACCATGGATGGACAAGGATATCCACTGTTTGCTGAAGTCCAGATCTCAGGGCTTCAAGTCGGGTGACCCTGACCTCTACAAGAAAGAAAGATATGACCTATGGAGATTCATCAAAGGTGCCAAAAGACAGTATGTACCAAGCTAGAATTCCAGGCTAACCATACCAACCCCAGCCAGCTATGTCTGCAAGACAGAACAGGTTACAAGATGAAGGCATGTAAAATCACTGGCACCAATGCCCCCCTCCCCAATGAGTGCAATGGATTCTGTGCCTGTTTTGACCAAGAGGTCAGCGAGAACACGCTGTCCATTCCCGAAGCTTTGGATGAACCTGTTTCCAAGGTCACTATTGCAGATGTCACAGCAGCTTTCTCAAAAGTCAACCCACGGAAAGCAACTGGCTTAGATGGCCTGGACGAGCACTCAGATCCTGTGCGGCCCAGCTGACAGGGGTTTTCACAGACATCTTTAACTTTTCTTTACACCAATCTGAGGTCCCTACCTGCTTCAAAAAGATGACCATCATCCCGATACTAAAGAAAAGTAGGGAGCGTGGCTTAGTGATTATCCTTTGGTGGTTTTAACATCCATTATTATAAGAACTAGGAGCAGGAGTAGGCCATCTGGCCCTCAAGCCTGCTCTGCCATTCAATAAGATCATGGCTGATCTTTTCGTGGACTCAGCTCCACTTACCTGCCCACTCACCATAGCCCTTAATTCCTTTTACTGTTAAAAAATTTATCTATCCTTGTCTTAAAAACATTCAATGAGGTAGCCTCAACTACTTAATTGGGCTGGGAATTCCACAGATTCACATCCCTTTGTGTGAGAGGTTCCTCCTCAACTCAGTCCTAAATCTGCTTCCCCTTTATTTTGAAGCCATGCCTCCTAGTTCTAGTTTCACCTGCCAGTGGAAACAACTTCCCTGCTTCCATCTTATCTATTCCCTTCAAAATCTTATGTTTCTATAAGGTCTCCCTTCATTCTTCTAAATTCCAATGAGTATAGCCCCAGTCTACTGAGTCTCTCCTCATAAGCCAACCCTCTCAACTCTGGAATCAACCTAGTGAATCTCCTCTGCACTCCCTTCAGTGCCAGTATATCTCCAGTAAGGAGACCAAAACTGTACACAGTACTCAAAGTGTGGCCTCACCAGCACCTTATATAGCTGCAACATAATCTTGCTGTTTTTAAACTCCATCCCTCCAGCAATGAAGGACAAAATTCCATTTGTCTTAATTACCTGCTGTACCTGCAAACCAACTCCTTGTGATTCTTGCACAAGGACACCCAGGTCCCTCTGCATAGCAGCAAGCTGCAATTTTTTTACCATTTTAAAAAAAAGGCCATTTTGCTGTTATTCCTACCAAAATGGATGACCTCACATTTGCCAACAACGTACTTCACCTACCAGACCCTTGCCCACTCACCTAGATTTTCTGTATCCCTTTGCAGACTTTCAGCGTCCTCTGCAGACTTTGCTTTGCCACCATCTTAGTGTCATTTGTGAATTTTGACACACTACACTTGGTCCCCAACTCCAAATCATCTATGTATATCGTTAGCAATTGCGGTTTCAACACTGATCCCTGAGACACACCGCTAATCGCTGATTGCCAACCAGAAAAACACCCATTTACCTCCACTCTTTGCTTTCGGTAAGTTGACTAATCCATTATCCATGCTAATACATTACCCATAACACCGAGCACCTTTGTCTTATGTAGCAGCCTTTGGCGTGGCACCTTGTCAAACGCCTTCTGGAAATCTAGACATACCACATCCACAGGTTCCCCATTATCCACTATACATGTAATGTTCCCAAAGAATACCACCAAATTAGTCAAACATGACCGCTTCATGAACCCTCATTCATTACTACAATGTATGTGGAAGTCTTTATTGGAATCTGGTAGTCCTAGTCCAGGGGCTGTTATTAGTTCTGCCTTTAACTTAGTATAGGCCTCTTCTTGCTCAGGTCCCCATTCTATGGAGTTTAAAGCTGGTTTTCCCACTTTAACTAGCCTTTGTAAAGGTTCTGCCAATTTTGTGAATCCGGGGATGAAACTTGGACTATAGTTAAACAGTCCCGGCACCTTCCTGACTCCTCTTATGGTAACTGGCTGTGGCATTTGTTGTAATACATTTCAGTCTGTTGGCATTCCTTTAAGCCCTTGGGATATTAGGTGTCCTAGGTACTGGACTTGTGTTTTCCCAATTTTGTGCCTTTTTGGGGTTCAGCTTTAACTCAGTGGTTTTTTTAGTTCATTTAACAATAGGAATACTGCTTCCTGATGTCATGACTGAGATTCTGAAGCTATTAAGATATCATCTACATATTGTAGAATCGTGCTACCCTCTGGCAGTTCTACCCTGCTCAGGATGTCATTCATTACTCGATGGAAGATAGTGGGGCTGTTATGGAATCACTGTGGTAGGCGAGTCCAAGTGTACTGTTTGTCTCCCACTGTAAAGGCAAACTCGTCCTGGGATTCGGGATCCAAGGGTAGGGACCAGAATCCATTGGCTATATCCAGTACTGTAAATATTTTGTGCTCCGGTGATGATCCATTCGAAATTGTCAGGGGGCTTGCTATACTGGGATGTAACTTGGACATGACTTAGAGTCCTGTGTAATCTATCGTGAGCCTATAGCTTCCGTCGGGTTTGCTCACCGGCCAGGTTGGGGAGTTAGTGATACTTGTGGATTCACTCAGAATTCCTTTTTCCACTAACTCTTTAACTATCTTCACTACATCTGCCTCTGCTCCTGGTTTTATTGGGTATTGGCGGTGGGGCTTACACTCCGGCCCAGGTACCTTTATTGGGTCCGTTTTAGTTAAGCCAGTATCTAATTTTGTCTCGGCCCGTACTGTAGGGACAGAGGCACAGATGGCTCCGAACCCTTCTGTTTCTAATCTCCAACCTTTGGTGGCTATGGCCACTCTTGATTGTTTTGAGGTGACTTGAGTTTCCCTATTCTAGTTTTCCGACCATCCTATTTTGGCCAGGTTAATTCTCTCTTTCCACAGTCTATCAAAATCTCATATTCTTACATTAAATCATTTCCCATTATTGTACCCTCGTTATTTTTACACACACAGAATCTCATCAGTATATACAAATTATTTATTTCTACTAACGTGGTCTCGCTCAGGTAGGCGGGTGTTTTGTTCTCTCCTATCCCTGTTAAGCAAATCATCCTACTTGTAGTGGGTAAGGATAGGTCAGTGACAGATGTGGATGCTCCTGTGTCCACCAGTATCTCACATTGCCTGCCCTCTATTGGTGCAGACACAAGTCCTTCCCTCCTTCTTAACCGTATGAATAGGGGCTGCAGACCATCAATCTTGCTGACCTCAAAGGTTCCTGATTTCTTCTGATTCTGTGGTGATGGATCGGGTCGGGGATCTCCCATGTTTGTCCCAACACACTGCTTCTGTGTGTTTTTATTACAGTGATTACAATGTCTCCCACTGCTTCCAGATTTGTTTCCTTTCCTTGGGACCCTGCAATCCCTTGCAAAGTGCCCTTGTCAGCCACAATTGTGACAGGTCAGTTTGGACTTAGTTCCGCTCTCACTACTGTAAGTGGCTACTCTTTCTTGTCTTGCTCTTGCCTAGGATTTCTCCTCTCCACCTTCCAGTATGCCACTAGCCCATTCCACCAGTTCATCATCATAATCCTGGGACATAATCACTCTCATTTTTAGGATGCTTTGGTGAGTGCTAGAGAGCCCTTCCTTGAAAGCCTGGATGAATGCTCGATTCCCACGGCCTGGGTTCCCTTGCCTTGAGCATTCCTGGCATACTTGGAACAACCGTTCTCCGTCCTCAGAAGCTCCTTCCCCCTTTAGCTGCTTGGTCATTGTAATTCTGCTCCATTAACTAGGAGCATTTCCTAAAACTCTCTGGACTTCTGTTTTAAACTGGGTGAAGGGTGTCTGTTGGGCATCTATTTCTGCTGTTGGGGCGACTCCATGTGTCCAACATCCCCCACTATAATCTTGTGCTGGGAGAGTGGCGGGTCCTCCTGCTATCTGCTTCCACTTATCCGCTAGACATGCTACCCTGACCAGTTAGTATATGTCCCTTAGGTGCAGTTGGTGTCCTACCCATACTGTATCTAATTCTTCCCAGAGTTTAGTGTATGCGCTTCTAGGTTGTAGTTTACCCAGGGAAGCCATTATCTGTTGTCTTTTGCCTGGGGTGAATGGTTTATAATTTGCTGTTGGCTGCACATCTGTTCCCCCTCGGCGGGAACTGGCACTAAGTTGTGTTCTAGCGCTTCCTATTCCTCTGGAGGGGCAGTTGGTCCCTGTTATGTGTACTCATAAAGGGGCAGAGGAACAGTTTCCCCTCCATTGATTGTCTTTTAATACTTGGTTCCATTTCTCCAGTTCCTTGCTCTGGATTCTAACTTTCTAATCTTATCTTTATCTTCGCTCCACTTTTTGGTGGAAGTGACTACTTATTCAATTATTCCCGCTAATTGATGTACTAATAATACCTCTGCTGCCTTTATCTTGTCTCTCTTTTCCCCATCTATCCACTTTCTCTGCTGTTCTAAGGTCCGAGAAACATCCCAGCCATCCCTTTGCATCCTCTTGATTAACGCGTTCAACAAGAGATCCTGCAGGTCCCCACTTAATTTCTTTATCTGCCATCTCGCAGACTTCACTACCCCCAGTGTTTTATCCACTGTCTGGCCATGATTACTTCCTAGCAATGTCTTTTCTCCACCAGAGTCTGGCTCTAGGTCAGAGTTGATCAGCTCCTTTTCCACACCGCTTTACAACATTGACAGACAAGTTCATGCAAGTAGGTGGCAAACTCTGCGTTTGTTTGCTACTACAGAGTTTGATATTAAATGACCTTTGCCACTGGTGCTTCACGGTCCTAAGTGCCCTTGTGCCTCTACGCCCACTTCAGGATTCTGACCTTTGCGTGGAGGATTTCCCCTCTTAACAACCGGTCTAAGGCTGCGTGTTTGAGGTGGGCTCTTCCTTATCCTCTAGTCAATCAGCATTTAATACTTATTACTATACCATTAACAATCAATACTTGCGTATATACCATAAATTCCCCTTAATTTTTACACCTTTTAAACTGTATTGTTGACTCAGTCTGACTCCTGCAGATTCAATGACCTCTACCCCACTTTGCTGATCGAGGCCAACCTATCGAACTTATCAGCAGTGAGATCTTGCCCAACTACACCAATTTGGTGTGGGAAAGTCACCACTTCGGAGTCAGACTTGGAGGTTCAACAAGCAGTTTTATTCGGACAAAGCTTTGGGAGAAGCGCTGGCACTCCACAGTACAGGCAGTCACCTTCTCAACTACACAATGGTAGTTGAGCATCTTTATACATTTAGATAATAGACAGCATGGACGTTAGCAAATTGTTACACATTACAAGTACAGACATCAACAGCACACCGTTGTACGTAATAGATACATTTATGCAGTTGTGTCCTTATTAGTGGCTGATCTCGTTATCAAACTCATTGTTTTGGGTCTGCTTTTATCTCCAGTTTAAGGTGCCACAAGGTCTGACCTGTTTCCTGCAGTAATTTAAACACTACAGATTTTAACTTTTCATGCACTGTTTGTGCCCAAAATCAGTGTCTCTTAATGTCTTTTCCCAGAGTCTGTTTTGTGCCAGTTAACTATTTTGTGTCCTTTGATTTTGATTTCACTCTAACACCACCTCTTTTTTGATAGTTTTTAGGTCCTCATCTGCCATAGCCCTCCTGTCATAAATTTTTGGCATGTTATTTGAGTTTTTCGCTGTGAAGACTGACACAAAATATCCGTTCAATGCCTCAGCCATTTTCTCATTTCCAGTTATTACATCCCCCCTCATCCTCTAAAGAACCAATGTTTACTTTAGCCATTCTTTTTCGTTTTATATACTTGTAGAAACTTTTGCTATCAGTTTTTATATTGAGCTAGTTTACTATCATAATCCATCTTGTGTTTTTTTATAGATTTTTTCGTGGCTTTCTGCTGACCTTTAAAGATTTCCCAATCTACTAGGTTCTCACTAATCTTGGCCACTTTGTATGCATTTTCTTTCAATTTGATACCCTCCTTTATTTCCTTACATATCCATGGCTGATTATCTCTTTTTCTACAGTTCTTCTTTATCACTGGTATATAAGTTTGCTGAGCACTGTGAATGGTAGCTTTGAAAGTCCTCAATTGTCCCATCATAAAGTTTTTGCTCCCAGTCTACCTTAACCAACACCTCCCTCATCCCTTTGTAGTCTCCTTTGTTTAAGCACAAGACACTGGTATTGGATTTTACCTTCTCGTGCTCCATCTGTATTTTAAATTTAACCCTACTCTGATCGCTTCTTCCAATAGGATCCCTAACTGCAAGATTGTTAATTATTCCTGTCTCATTACACAGGACCAGATCTAGGATAGCTTGCTCTCTCATACTCCCTCAATACTTTGAAAGGTTTGTCATGGCATGAATCAACTCCAGCCTCCCAGATTGCCCACTACAGTTTGCCTACCACTGCAATAGCTCCGCAGCAGACACCATCTTCCTGGCTCTATACTCAGCCCTGGAACGTTTAGATAGCTAAGACTCCTATACCAGATTCATATTCATAGACTACAGCTCAGCCTTTAACACCATTATTCCGAGGAGACTCATCTCCAAACTCCGTGGTCTGGGGCTCGGCTCCTCCCTCTGCAACTAGATCCTAGACTTCCTAACCCGCAGACTGTAGTCAGTAAAGATAGGCAACACCTTCAAGGTTATCTTCAACACCAGTGCTACGCAAGGCTGTGTTCTACGACTCTGTAGCCGAATTCCCCTTCAACTCGAAGTTTGCTGATGACACTACTGTAGTGGGTGGAATCTCAAACAATGACAAGACAGAGTACAGGAAAGAGAGGGAGAATCTGGTGAACTGATGCGACGACAGTAGGCTCTTCCTCAATGTCAGCCAAATGAAGGAGATTGTTGTCAACATCAAGTGTAGTGGAGGGCATACCCCTGTCTGCATCAACGGGGCTGAAGTAGACATGGTTGAGTGCTTCAAGTTTTTAAATATCCAGATTACCAACAACCTGCCCTGGCCCCCTATGCTGGCCACCAATGCCTTTATTTTCTCAGAAAGTAGTGTCTCAACACCAGGTTAAAGTCCAACAGGTTTATTTGATAGCACGAGCTTTTGAAGCTATCAAATAAACCTGTTGGACTTTGACCTGGTGTTGTGAGACTACTTATTGTGCCTATCCCAGTCCAACGCTGGCAACTCCACATCATGACTTTCACAGAAGACTAAGAAAATTTGGCATGTCAGCTATGACTCTCACCAACTTTTACAGGTGCACCAGAGAAAGCATTATCTGGTTGTATCACAGTTTGGTATGCTTCCTGCTCTGCCCAAGACCACAAGAAACTACAAAAGGTAGTGAATGTAGCCTAATCCATCATGCAAGCTACCCTCCCATCCATGACTCTTTACGCTTCCTGCTGCCTCAACAAAACAACCAGCATAATTAAGGACTCCACGCACCCAGACATACTCTCTTCCACCTTCTTCCATAGGGAAAAAGATACAAAAGTCTGAGGTCATGTACCAACCGATTCATACACTTTTTCCTTGCTACCAGTGAGTGCAGTTTAGTGTTACAGTCATAGCTAGGGTGCAGTGAAAGATCAACTTCATATAACATAAGTCCATTCAAAAATCTGATGGCAGCAGGGAAGAAGCTGTTCTTGTGTCGGTTGCTACATGACCTCAGACTTCTGTATCTTTTTCTCAAATGAAGAAGGTGAAAGAGAGAATGTATGGAGTCCTTGATTATGCTGGCTGCTTTTCCAAGGCAGCAGGAAGGATAGACAGTCTCTTTCTGGTACTCTGCCTCCTTATTTGTTTGAGACCTCACCCACTATGGTGGTGTCATCAGCAAACTTGAAAATCAAGTTGAAGGGGCATTTGGCCACACGGTCATAGGTATAAGTGTGTAAGGGGCTGAGGACACAGCCTTGTGGGGCTATCCTTGTTGTTGCCTATCCTTACTGGTTGAAATCTGGATTAGGGAATCTAGGATTCAGCTGCAGAGTGGGGGAGCTGAGCTCCAGGCCTCAGAGTTTGGAGGTAAGTTTTGTTAGGATAATAGTATTGAAGGCTGAGCTGTAGTAAAGAAATAAGATTCTGACTTGTGTCCTTCTATCCAGTAATCCAGGGTTGCGTGCAGGACCAGGGAGATGGCACCTGCTGTGGACCTGTTGCGATGATAAGTGAACTGTAGTGGATCCAAGCAATCTAGGAGGCAGGAATTGATTCATGCCATGACTAGCCTTTCAAAGCACTTCATAAAGATGAATGCCAGAGCCACCAGACAATAGTCATTAAAGCTCGCAGCTTGGCTTTACTTTGGTACAGGGTTGATGGTCATCTTCATGAAGCAAATAGGGACCTCAGATTGGTCTAAAGAGAGGTTGAAGGTAGCTGTGCATATCTCTCCACTGCCACCACCCCCCCAAGCTGGTCCGCGTAGGATCTGAGTGCTCATGTGGGTATCCCATCTGGGCCAGTCTCTTCCCCTAGGTTGATTTTTGAGAAGGCTGATCTGACGTCTGTGATGGTGATCTCGGATTCCATCATGGTTCGGCTGATACTTCCGCATTGGAAGTGACCTCTTGCTCAAAATGGGCATCGAATGCGTTGAGGGGTGTGTTGGTACTGGCGTTTCTGCAGGCCTTTGTCGTGCAGCCTATTATATCTTGCAGACCTTGCCATAGTCGGTGAGAGCCTGTGTGGCTAACCACGGACTTTAGCTTGGTTTGGTCCTGCCTTTTGCCATCTTTGGATCTGCGTGGATCATATCTGGGTCAACTCACAGCATGTAGACTGCAGCGTTTCAAGATGGCAACTCCGAAATGGGTAATAAATACTGGGCAGCCAGCAATGCCTATGTCTCATGAATAAATTGTAAAGTCCCACACAACAGGTTTTTCTTTCAAAAGCTTTCCAAAAATCCAAATACATCACATCCACTGGTTCACCCTGATCTATTCTACAGTATTGTTAAATAAAGTGTGTTTTGATGAAAGCTTCCTAGTGTGTCAACAGAATCGCGCCTGGAGTGAAACACTGTATCCTCATACTAATGCCAAAAATTGAAATACTATTGGGATCTAGTCTGACTTCATAACATATTTGGAGTTTCTGATCTCGTATCTCAACAGAAGTGTCTTCAAATAGACCATCTTTAACTGATTTCTATCTGTCATAATGTCAAGAGTGGAGCTGCTTACTGATTCCAGAATGACTATTTCCATTTGCAACTTATCTAATAATAAAGATGGTTTGGCTCATTGGCTGAGTGCCTGGTTATGACCAGCTCCAGCAAGAGAGAGCACAGACATGTCTCCCTAACCTTCAGCAGCCACCTCCAATCAAGACATCTTTGAGGTTGCTGCTGACCAGAAGTTTAACTGAACATTCCATATCAACACTAAAGCCACAGAAGTGAGATCAATGTTGGGTGTTCTGCAATAAGTTGCTGTATACATGACTTAAAGCCTCTGTACCACCTACAAGTTAGAAGTGAAGTTTTCATTGCACTGGAACATCTAGGACAGTGTCATTGGTGTTTGGTTATTTGTTTATCCGTTAAGTTTTTTCACGGGCTTTTCTCCTTTGCAAAAGTTTTTTTACTGGGAAAACTGAGCAGGCGTCTGACGCCAACCAGTGGTGAATGGGAACTATAAAGAGCAGGCCACTCTCTACAGCGGGCAGCGGAGTGAGAGGGAGCAGAGTGAAGGCTGAAGGGCTTTGGCTTAACGAGCTTCGGCGAAAACGGCAGAGGCAGGGTAGGTTCTGTTCTTCGTTCTTCCAGTAATTTAAAGAAAGGAGTAAGCATGAGTGAGAGGCCAATTTGTTGCTTTCGGTGTCGGATGTGGGAGCTCATGGAGTCGCCTAGCCTCTCGGAAGTCCATATCTGTGCCAGGTGCGTGGAACTGCAGCTCCTGAGGAACCACGTTAGGGAACTGGAGCTGTGGCTCGATGACCTTAATCTAGTCAGGGAAAATAAGGAATTAATAGAAAGAAGTTACAAGCAGGTAGTCGCACCGAGGTCACGGGAAGAAGACCCGTGGGTCACGGTTAGGAATGGTAAAGGTCACGTACCAGAGAGTACCCTACTGGCTGTTCCCCTTAACAGTAAGGGCTGGGTGATAGACAAGAGTGGGGAAGGGAGAGAGCAGTCAGTGGAGGGATCCCCTGTGGTTGTCCCACTCCAAAATAAGTATACCATTTTGGATACTGTGGGGGTGGGCAGGTTGACCTTCCAGGGGTAGGCCACGGTGACCAGGTCACTGGCACGGAGTCAGGCTCTGTGGCTCAGAAAGGAAAGAGGAGGACTAGGAGAGCAAAGTAGTGGGGGACACAATAGTTAGAGGCAGACAGGAGGTTCTGTGGGCACGAATGAGACTCCAGGATGGTAGTCTGCCTCCCTGGTGCCGGGGTCCTGGATGTCTGAGTGGGTAGGAAGCATCTTAATAGAGGCGGTAATCAGACCGATGTCATTGTCCACATTGGTGCAAATGATGTAGGCAGAAGGAGCAGGGAGGTCCTGTGAGAGCAATTCAGGGAGTTGGGTGCTAGGCTAAGAAGCAGAGCCCCTAGGGTAGCAATCTCTGGACTGCTCCCAGTGCCTAGTGCTAGTGAGGCTAGGAACAGGGAAATTGTACGGCTGAACGCGTGACTAAAGGACTGGTGCAGGAGGGAGGGTTTCAAATTCATGGATCACTGGGAAGTCTTCAAGAGGATGGCACCTGTACAAGAAGGATGGGTTACACCTAAACTGGAGGGGCACGAATATCCTAGCCGGGACTTTTGCTAGTGTGGTTCTGGTGGGTTTAAACTAATGTGGCGGGGGAGTGGGGATCAGAACAATAGGTCAATAAACACAGAGGCTGGGGACGAGCTTGGGGCCAGGACAAGGCTATCTAAGAGGAAGAGCATTATGGGGGAGGATGAACTCAGTGGGCCTGGAGGTCTGGAGTGCATCTGCTTCAATGCAAGGAGCGTAATGGGCAAGACAGACAAACTTAGAGCCTTAATGCTTGCGCGGAACTTGGATGTGGCTGCAGTGATGGAGACTTGATTAAAAGAAGGACAGGACTGGCAGCTGAATATTCTGGGGTATAAGTGTTTTAGGTGAGACAGAGGAGGGGCTAGAAGAGGTGGGGGAGTAGCAATACTGGTTAGGGAGCACATTACAGTGGTGCAGAGGGTGGACAATTTAGAGGGGTCATGTAATGAGTCGCTGTGGGCGCAGCTCAGAAACAGGAAGGGTGCAGTCACTATGCTGGACGTGTACTACAGGCCACCCAACAGCCCACAGGAAGTGGAGGAACGGATATCTAAGGAGATTCTGGATAGGTGCAAAAACAAAAGGATTGTTGTAGTGAGAGACTTTAATTTCCCTGGTATAGACTGGAAAGTGCTTAGGGCTGGGGGTCTGGACGGGGAGGAATTTATAAAATGTGTACAGGAAGATTCTTTGGAACAACGTTGACAGTCCAACTAGAGAGGGGGCTATACTGGACCTAGTACTGGGTAATGAGCCCGGTCAGGTCATCAAAGTTTCAGGAGGGGAACATGTAGCAAATAGTGATCACAGTTCTGTTAACTTTAGGATAGTAATGGAAAAGGATGAGTGTTGCCCTATGGGTAAGGTGCTGAATTGTGGGAAGGCTAACTATAGCCAGATTAGGCAAGATTTGGTGGCTGTTGATTGGGAGAGGCTGTTTGAGGGTAAATCCACATCTGGCATGTGGAAATCTTTTAAGGAACAGTTGATAAGGCTGCAGGACAGGCATGTGCCTATAAAAAGGAAGGATAGGAAAGTAGGATTCGAGAGCCATGGATAACCAGTGAAATTGTGGGTCTAATCAAAAAGGAAAAAGAGGCATACGTAAGGTCCAGGCAGCTTAAAAACAGATGGAACCCTGGAGGAATATAGAGAAAGTAGAAAAGAACTCAAAGTGAGTTAGAAGGGCAAAAAGGGGTCATGAAATGTTTTTGGCAGACAGGATTAAGGAGAATTTTATACATACGTTAGGAATAAGAGGGTTGTCAGGGAAAGAATCAGACCTCTCAGGGACAAAGGAAGTGAATTATGCTTAGAACCCAAGGAAGTAGGTGAGATCCTAAACGAATACTTTGCATCAGTATTCACAAAGGAGAGGGACATGTTGACTGGTAGTGTCTCAGAGGGATGTGTTGACCCGTTAGAGAAAATCTCAATTGCAAAGGAGGAAGTGTTAGGTTTTTTAGGAAACATTAAGACAGACAAATCCCCAGGGCCTGATGGTATCTATCCTAGGCTGCTCAGGGAGACAAGAGATGAAATTGTTGGGCCTCTAACAGAAATCTTTGTCTGTTCACTGGACACATGTGAGATCCCAGAAGATTGGAGGATAGCGAATGTGGTACCGTTATTTAAGAAGGGTAGTGAGGATAACCCAAGTAATAGGCTGGTGAGCTTGACATCCGTGGTAGGGAAATTGTTAGAGAAGATTCTTAGGATATGTGCACATTTAGAACTGAATAATCTCATTAGCGATAGACAGCATGGTTTTGTATGAGGGAGGTTACGCCTTGCAAATTTGGTTGAGTTTTTTGAGGAGGTGACAAAAACGATTGACGAGGGAAGGGCTGTGGATGTCGTCTATATGAATTTTAGTAAAGCGTTTGATAAGGTCCCTCATGGCAGGCTGGTGCAAAAAGTTAAATCTCACGGGATAAAAGGTGAGCTACTAAATGGGTGGAGAACTGGCTTGGCCATAGAAGACAGAGGGTAACAGTGGATGGGTCTTTTTCCGGTTGGAGGTCTGTGACTAGTGGTGTTCTGCAGGGCTCTGTACTGGGACCTCGCTGTTTGTGATTATATATATATAAATGATTTGAAAGAAAATGTAGCTGGTGTGATCAGTAAGTTTGCGGACGACACAAAGATTGCTGGAGTTGTGGATAGTGATGAACATTGTCAGAGAATACAGCAGGAAATAGATAGGCTGGAAAATTGGGCGGAGAAATGGCAGATGGAGTTTAATCCAGATAAATGCGGTGATGCATTTTGGTAGATCTAATGTAGGGGGGAGCTATACAATAAATGGCAGAACTATGAGGAGTATAGACACACAGAGGGACCTGGGTGTGCAAGTCCACAGATCCTTAAAGATGGCAGCACAGCTGGAGAGAGTGGTGAAGAAGGCATATGGCATGCTTGCCTTTATTAGACGGGGCATAGAGTATAAAAGTTGGCATGTGATGTTGCAGCTGTATAGAGCGTTGGTTAGGCCACATTTGGAGAACTGCATCCAGTTCTGGTCACCACGCTACCAGAAGGACATGGAGACTTTGGAGAGAGTACAGAAAAGGTTTACCAGGTTGTTGCCTGGTATGGAGGGTCTTAGCTATGAGGAGAGATTGGGTAAACTGGGGTTTTTCTCCCTGGAAAGACGGAGGATAAAGAGAGACCTGATAGAGGTGTATAAAATTATGACGGGCATAGATAGGGTGAACAATGGGAAGCTTTTTCCCAGGTCGGAGGTGACAAACACAAGGGGTCACAAGTTCAAAGTGAGGTGGGGCAAGGTTCAACACAGATGTCAGAGGGACGTATTTTACACAGAGGGTGGTGGGGGCCTGGAATGCACTGCCAAGCAAGGTGATTGAGGCAGACACGCTAGGATCGTTTAAGAGTTATCTAGATAGCCACATGAACAGACTGGGAGTAGAGGGATACAAATGAATGGTCTAATTGGGCGCATGAGCAGCGCAGGCTTGACGGGCCGAAGGACCTGTTCCTGTGCTGTATTGTTCTTTGTTCTATTCATTAAAACTGTTTGTGACCTCTGATATATCCTTGGTTACTGAATATTCCACTCATTAGGACTTTCTAGAGACACTGATAAGAATTGTTCTTCCCTTTGCTCAGTAGCTGCATTATTCTGAGGATTTTTTTTTTCAACTCGACTACATCCCATCATGCATTGTGAAATTAGCCAAGGTATGTGCTTTTAATGCAGAATATGTTTTCAAAGCTACATGTCTGTCTACTTTAGGATAAAAATGGAAGAAGATGAGTGCTGTCCAAAGGGGAGGGTGCTGAACTGGGGGAAGGTGAGCTATAGCCGGATTAGGCATGAGCTGATGGATACTGATTGGGAGAGGTTGTTTGCGGGCAAGTCCACGGTCAGCAAGTGGGAGGCTTTCAAGGAAAAACTGGAAAGGTTGCAAGAAAGACGTGCCGGTAAAGAGGAAGGATGGGAAAGGCAGGATTAGAGAGCCGTGGATTACAGGGGATATTGAGGACTTGGTCGGGAAGAAAAGAGAGGCATATGTTAGGTCTAAGCAACTGGGAACGGAGAGAGCACTGGAGGAATATAGAGAGAGCAGGAGGGAGCTCAAAAGGGGAGTTAGAAGGGCGAAAAGGGGGCATGAAATGGCTTTGGCGGATAGGTTTAAGGAAAATCCAAAGGCATTTTACTCTTATATTAGGAACAAAAGGGTGGTTAGAGGGAAGATCGGTCCTCGTAGGGACAAAGGGGGGGAACTGTGCATAGAGTCTGAGGGAATGGGGGGGATCCTGAATGAATACTTTGCGTCGGTATTCACGAAGGAGAGGGGCTTGGTGTCTTGTAATGTCTTGGAGGGAGCTGTAGACCAGTTGAAGGAAATATCCATTATGAGGGAGGAAGTGTTAGGGTTTTTAGGCAGCATAAAAACTGATAAAGCTCTGGGGCCTGATGGCATTTATCCCAGGCTGCTTAGGGAGGTGAGAGATGAAATTGCAGGGCCTCTGACGTAAATCTTTATCTCTTCTTTGGACACAGGTGAGGTCCCAGAGGACTGGAGGATAGCTAATGTGGTACCGCTGTTTAAAAAGGGCAGTAGGGATAACCCTGGTAATTATAGGCCAGTGAGTTTGACATCAGTGGTAGGAAAGTTGTTGGAAAAAAATTCTTAGGGATAGGATGTATATGCATTTGGAGCGTTGTGTTCTGATTAGGGATACGCAGCATGGCTTTATTAATGGGAGGTCTTGCCTTATGAATCTGGTAGAATTTTTTGAGGAGGTGACAAAAACGGTTGACAAAGGACGAGCTGTTGATGTCGTCTATATGGATTTCAGTAAGGTGTTTGACAAAGTCCCTCATGGTAAGTTGGTAGAAAAGGTTAAGGCTCATGGAATACAGGGACAGGTATCTAGATGGATTGAAAACTGGCTGGGCAACAGGAGACAGTAGTAGTGGAAGGGTCCTTTTTCTAGCTGGAGGTCTGTCACCAGTGGTGTGCCACAGGGCTCAGTACTGGGACCTCTTCTATTCGTAATATATATAAATGACTTGGAAGAGGGCGTACGTGGTGTGATCAGCAAGTTTGCAGATGACACAAAGATGGCAGGATTGGGCGGATAGTGAGGAGGACTGTCAGGTGACACAGCAGGATATAGACAGGCTGGTATACTGGGCAGATAGATGGCAGATGGAATTTAATCCTGAGAAATGCGAGGTGATGCATTTTGGAAGGAATAATGTACAGAGGAGTTGCATGATAAAGGGTAGACCTATTAAGAGTATAGAAATGCAGAGGGACCTGGGAGTGCAAGTGCACAAGTCTCTGAAGGTAGCAACACAAGTGGAGAAGGTTGCGAAGAAAGTTTATGGTATGCTAGCCTTTATAGGAAGGGGTATAGAGTACAAGAGCTGGCGTCTAATGCTACAGTTGTACAGAACGTTGGTTAGACTGCATTTGGAGTACTGCGTCCAGTTCTGGTCACCTTACTACCGGAAGGATGTGGAGACCCTGGAGAGAGTGCAGAGGAGGTTTACCAGGATGCTGCCTGGCATGGAAGGACTGGGTTATGAGGAAAGATTGGGTAAACTGGGGCTCTTTTCCTTAGAAAGACGGAGATTAAGGGGGGATCTGATAGAGGTATATAAAATAATGAAGGGTATAGATAGAGTAAACAGTGGCAGGCTTTTTCCTAGACTGGAGACAAATATCACGAGGGGCCACTGGCTTGAGGTGAGGGGGGAGAGGTATAATTTGGATGCTAGAGGGAGGTTTTTCTCACAGAGGGTCGTGGGGGTATGGAATGCAGTGCCAAGTAAGGTGATGGAGGCAGGCATGCTGGACTTGTTTAAGGTTTACGTAGATAGACACATGAGCGAAACAGGGATGGAGGGTTATAGGAGACTTCTAAATAAGGATCAGAGCCTCGGGACGTTCCTGGAAATCTGATGCTACATGTGTTGATGTTTTTTCTCTTTTACTCCACAGGTGTGTCAGTCCACCTTGTTGTCTAACGAGGGTCATGCATGGGCTGCTCTTGGATGTTTTGAGAGTAGCCTAGTACTTCGCGTCGTTGTGTGTGCTTAAAACTGGACCAGCAGATGGGCACCACAACAGCTCAGTGACTATCACTGCTAGCTGTGCAGATACATGGATTTGGGCCAGTGTCTGTGGGAGTTTGCACATTCTCCCTGTGATTGCGTGGGTTTCCTCCAGGTGCTCCGGTTTCCTCCCACACCCCAAAGATGTGCTCTTGGGCTGATAGGTGTAACAAATTGTCCCTAAATTATTCTCCCCTTAATCTGGTTTCCAATGGGGGTACCATAAGCGTAGACATGGGTCAAGGGTGGAGGAGGAAAAACACATTGTTAAGATGGCAGCGTGGGCTCATTGGGCCGAAGGGCCTGTTTCCTGTGCTGTGTTGTTGTTCTTTGTCTAAATTCTCTAACTGTAGTATGTGTCCTTATGCAAGTGGTATTTTTCTGGCACTTTGTAACTTTTCTATACTCTATTCACTCAGCTCTAATCTACCCTTATCTGTTAGTCTTTTAATCCCAAGTTATTCTATATTCCCTCTTACACACGGCAATGGAGTTACTGCGAAAATCCCTAAGTCACCACACTCCAGCACCTGTTCGAGTACACTGAGAGAGAATTTAGCATGGCCAGTGCACCTAATCTGCACATCTTTGGGTACGGGAGGAAACCAGAGCACCCAGACAAAACCTAGAGAGACTCAAGCTGGGAATTGAACCCAGGTCCTTGGTGTGTGAGACAGCAGTGCTAACCACCCTTCTTTGTTGTGACTTGTTCAATGTCATGGAATTCTCACCTGATACCATTGGAGCAAAGCTCTCCTGATAAGGACTATAGTGATGATCTCTGTTTCAAGTGTTTTTGCTGACTTTCTCACTATTTTTACTCTCCCAGGCTGATGGTCCTGTGTTACCACATTCAAGAAGGAATGAACAGAATAACTGCAAGAAGTATCAGCGGGCACTGTCAGAGCTGGATGAAGTTTTCCAGAATCTGGAGGCGATGTTCATGCTGACACTGGTTCCTTGTGTTCTCATCCTGTTGGGTGGCAGTGTAGTCAACCCGAAGGAAATGTATGAGATCAACATGGAGCGTGTTACCTTTGGCAGTGCTGAGGAGAGCTTGAAAACAGTCTCCTGCATCCGCAGACTTTTCCACACACTCTTTGTCAAGGACATCTTCAATGAGTTGAAATCTGTTCCTCTGATGAACACTGTGCTGCTTGTTCAAGGGCACAGGGATTGTGGTGTTCAGTGGTTCCGACCCAAACTTAACTACAGAGTTCCAAACCGCAGCAGGAAGGTGGTTATTAACCTGGCTTGTGATACGATGGACTTCGCATCAGCTGAAACTCAGTCAACAAGCCACAACCATGATGATTATATCTGGTTTCAAGCACCCATAACAATCAAGGGATTTCATTAATTCGTATATTAACCTTTTTAATAACAGCTATCTTTTTACAACAGTTATGTGATATCCAATTTTAAAATTAAAAAAGCTCAACTTTGAGCAAGCTATAGTGCTAATGGGAGGAAATGATGCTGCTGGTACACAAGTTTAACTCGACTGGGAATCTGTCATGTGATCCTTCCCATGAAAAAGATGAATTAAGTCAAAATTTATGATACCGGACTGCTGGTAGAAATGAAGATCGAGGAAATGTCTGTTTGCCAAATTGGAGCAGAAAGGAAGAATCATTAATTTAGTGTGCAAGATCATGGCAACTAATTTGTGTGTAAATACATTAGTTGAGAATGACATTGTGATTGGCCTGATTTGTTCAGCATTCATTGGCCTTTGGATCCTTGGTTTAAAGTGGGAGATTCGGCTGGAATCCCCAGAGGGCAAGGCAGGGTTAGATTCTGCTTTGAACCAATCCATAATAGTCCATGATGAATGGGTCTATGTCCTTGGATAGATCAAAAATCAGTAGCAACCCTTCAGAACGTAAACAATAGGTGTTGGCCATGTGAACAATCAAACCTGTTCCACCATTTAATTTGGTCATGGCTGAAACAAGTTCAACTCTGTTTTGCTGCCCTATCTCACATCTGTCGATTCCCATCGTGCTTAATCTATTGATCCTCGTCCTGGGCGTGCTCATCGAATGAACATCTATGGCCCTGAGGGAATTCCAAAGATTCATACTTGATTATTTCTTTATAAGGAAAACATTTTTTAAAAAGCAAGTATTTTATCAGTGAAAAATCAATTTAAAGAATTATTCAACCTTTTATGTCAGCTTTTCAAACATGGTGCTCAAAATCAGTGAATTCTCATGAAATGTAACTATGGAAAATAAACATTTATAAATCCAGATTTTTGTGCAGGTTCAATATTTATCTGCTGAGGCAGCGCTAAACCACATTGCAACATAGACAATGGGAAGTTGAAAATTTGGTGAGGGTGATAGTTTGGTGTAGGGTTGGAGGAGTTACTCCTGTTTCCCTTACCTCAAGCTTACACACTAGTGTAAAGTATTTAATATTTTATTTAGTGTTTCAACAGTGCAAGTTGGTGTTGATAGTGAACTTTGAAAATTAAAGTAGTTACCCCCATAAATGTAGGTAAGGACTAAAGATAAAGATAGAAAATATTTAAAAATGAAATGATCCAATCTTGTCCATTCAGCTAAATAAACAGCTGAACCCAGTAACGTCACTGGTGATTCATTAGTCTCATTTTTTTTGCCCTCTGAGCTAGTGGAATAGTGTCTAACTAATACTTTTGGTTTAAACTGGCTAAACAAATTAAGTTAAAGAAAATAGATAAATCTGCTGAGTTAATTGTGTAAAACTTCAATAAAATCTATGAACAAAATAGTGATATTCCACTTTTTCAGCCCGTGGAACTTGGAGAGCAGACCACATCTTGATCATTTTGATCACTGCATACCCACCGTGCTTTTAGGGAGGGAGTTCCAGGGTTTTGACCCACTGACAATGAAGAAACAGTGATTTGACCAAATCTTTACAGAATTGTTACAGCACTGAAGGAGGTCATCCGGCCCATTGTGTCTGCACCGGCTCTCCGAATGAGCAATTTACTTAGTACCATTCTCTGCCTTTCCCCAGATTGCTGCATGGTTAATGGGCTAATTTCCTCTTGGGTGCCTTGATTGAACCTGTCTTCATCACACATTCAGGTAAAGCAGCCCAGATCTAATCACATGCTGTGTGGAGAGGTTTTTCCTCATGTTGCCATTGGGTATGAAATGCTCGTGTTTTGTGAGGGGTAGGTCCTGCCTAACGAATTTGATTGAATTCTTTGAGGAGGTAACTAAATGTGTAGATGAAGGTAGAGCAGTTGATGTCAGATACATGGATTTTAGTAAGACGTTTGATAAGGTTCCCCATGGTAGACTCATGAAGAAAGTAAGGAGGTGTGGGACAGAAGGAAATTTGGTCGATTGGATAAGTAACTGACTGTCTCATAGAAGACAGAGGGTGGTGGTGGAGGGAAAATTTTCAGACTGGAGGCCAGTTACCAGCGGTGTACCAGGGATCAGTGCTGGGTCCTCTGCTATTTGTGATTTTTATCAATGACTTGGAAAGGAGGCTGAAGGGTGGGTTAGTAAATTTGCTGATGACACCAAGATTGGTGGAGTAGTGAATGAGATGGAGGGCTCTTGCAGGCTGCAAGAGTTTGATAGGATGCAGAGCTGGGCCGAAAAGTAGCAGATAGAGTTTAACCCTGATAAGTGCAAGGTGATTCATTTTGGTAGGACAAACTTGAATGTGGATTACAGGGTCAACGGCAGGGTTCTGAGGAATGTGGAGGAATAGAGAGATCTTGGGGTTCATATCCACAGATCTCTGAAGGTTGCCATTCAAGTGGATTGAGTCATGACGAAGGCTTATAGTGTGTTAGTGTTTATTAACAGGGGGTTTGAGTTTAAGAGCTATTGGGTTATGCTGCAACTATGCAGGATCTTGGTGAGACCACATTTGGAATACTGTGTGCAGTTCTGGTCACCTCATTATAAGTAGGATGTGGAAACATTGGAGAGAGTGCAGAGGAGGTTTACCAGGATGCTGCCTGGTTTGGAGGGTAAGTCTTATGAGGAAAGGTTGCGGGAGCTGGGGCTTTTCTCTTTAGAGCAGAGGAGGATAAGTGGCAACTTAATAGAAGTTTATAAGATGATGAGGGGGATAGATAGAGTGGACAAGCAGAGACTATTTCCTCAGGTGAATGTATCTGTTACTCGGGAGCATATCTATAAGGTTCATGGTGGGAGATACAGGCAGGATGTCCAAGGTAGATTCTTCACTCAGTGGTTGAGGTGTGGAATGCATTGCCTGCTGTGATAGTGGAGTCAAACACTTTAGGAACTTTCAAGTGGTTATTGGATGGGCACGTGGAACACACCAGAATGATAGGGAGTAGGATAGCTTGAGTTTGGGTTCGGACATGGTTCAGCACAACATTGAGTGCCGTACTGTTCTATGTTAGGAAAGGTGAGATACTGAAATGAAAATGGTTTAAGAGTATTTTGTTGTTTGACCTGTTCATTAATGGAGGTCCTGCCGAACGCCAGTGGGAATGCTGGAGAGTCCATGTGACAGTTGGAATGATAGAATTTTTTCCCTGTTATTTGCCCCATGTTGGCCAAGTAATCAGTGAAGTAAGTGTTGCGTAAAGTTGAGTAAGATACTGTATGAAATCAGTTCAAAATATTCAATTGATTTATTAAATAACAGATTGAATTTGCATGTATACAGTGCAATATAAATATATAAATGTAGTATTTAACATTAATATGTCAGTTTAATATGGTTGACTATATTTTATTATAATTACAAGGCACTTTGTATAAATGCAAGTTGCTTATGTCTTCAAATTCAAACTCAACTATATTACTGTAAAATTATCTTGGTCTAAAACACATTTTGCCCTGACTCAAGCATCTGTTGCATTATTTGATATCACAGAGTAGAGCTGCCCCTCTCAGGATCCAGTGGTCAGGTGTCTGAACTGTTTTCAGACAGAGGGCAGTGATGAATGTCAGGTCAGTGCGCTGTGGTTTCTTATAGACTGGACAGATGTATAGTTTAGGATCCTTGGGTGCAGTGGAATTGATGGCAAATATATAGATGACAGGTAGCATTGTAAAGAGAACTTTGGCAGTGGATTCAGTCAGTCGGATATTTCTCCTGTCCCAACCTGCTCCATCGAGGTAAAGGCCATAGATATACACTCCCTCCTATCAAGCAAGTATACAGAGTTTGAATGTTAACAAAACATTGACAAAAAGATAGCACCGTAGAATTTTACAGCACAGTATTTTACTTTTGAATGGACCTACCCTATACAGTACGAGGGGCCATGGACTTAAGGTGAGGGGGGAGGGGTATAACAGATATTAGAGGGAGGTTTTTCACACAGAGGATAGTGGGGGTATGGATTGCTCTGCCAAGTAAGGTGGTGGAGGCAGGCATGCTGGAATTGTTTAAGAGTAACTTAGGCACATGAGTTTTTATAAATATATAAAAAGAGGCTGGCTAGGGTGAACGTTGGTCCCTTAGAGGATGAGAAGGGGGACTTAGTGGTAGGGGATGGGGATATGGCTAAGGTATTGAATAACTTGTTTGTTTCTGTCTTCATGGAGGAGGACGTGAATAATTTGCCGGGTGTTAGCGATGGAAAGTTGGTAGGACTGGAGGGTCTTAATGACATTACTGTTACTGGAGAGGCGGTGCTCGACAGACTGGAGGGGCTGATTGTGGACAAGTCCCCAGGACCGGATGGAATGCATCCGAGGGTTCTGAAAGAAATGGCGGAGGTGATAGTGGATGCCTTGGTGGTTATTTTCCAGACATCGCTGGATTCCGGGGAAGTGCCGGAAGATTGGAAAGCGGCTAATGTTACGCCGTTGTTTAAGAAGGGTGCCAGGCAAAAGGCAGGGAATTATAGGCCGGTTAGTTTAACGTCTGTTGTAGGTAAAATGTTAGAATCCATCATCAAGGAGGAAATAGCGAGGCATCTTGAGAGGAATTGCTTGATAGAGCAGACACAGCACGGTTTCATTAAAGGGAAGCTGTGTCTGACAAATTTACTGGAGTTCTATGAGGATGTGTCTCGGGTGGTGGATAGAGGAGAGCTGGTGGATGTGGTCTGTCTTGATTTTCAGAAGGCGTTTGACAAGGTACCTCACAAGAGGTTATTGCAGAAGGTCAGGGGACATGGAGTTGGGGGTAGGGTGTTAGCGTGGATAGGGGATTGGTTGTCAAATAGGAGGCAGAGAGTGGGGGTCAATGGGTGCTATTCGGATTGGCGGATGGTGACTAGTGGAGTGCCCCAGGGGTCGGTGCTGGGGCCTCAACTATTTACCATTTATATAGATGACCTGGAGGAGGGAACCGAGTGTAGGGTGTTGAAATTTGCTGATAACACCAAGATTGGTGGAACGGCAAATTGTGCGGAGGGTGTGGAGAGTCTACAGAAGGATCTAGATAGGCTGGGCGAATGGGCCAGGAAATGGCAAATGGAATTTAATGTTGGCAAGTGCGAGGTGGTCCACTTTGGTAGGAATAATGGTAGGAAGGATTATTACTTATGTGGCGAAAAACTGCAGCAGGCGACGGTGCAGAGGGACCTTGGGGTCCTTGTGCATGAGTCGCAAAAACCCAGCTTGCAGGTGCAGCAGGTGGTCAGGAAGGCGAATGGGATGCTGGCCTTCATAGCGAGGGGGATTGAATATAAAAGGAGGGAGGTCTTGCTGCGGCTGTATAGGGCATTGGTGAGGCTGCAGCTGGAGTACTGTGTGCAGTTTTGGGCGCCGTACTTACGCAAGGATATTTTGGCCTTGGAGGGAGTGCAGAGGAGGTTTACTAGGCTGATGCTGGAGTTGAGGGGGTTGAACTATACGGAGAGGCTGAATAAACTAGGCTTGTACTCGTTAGAGTTTAGAAGAATGAGGGGAGATCCCATTGAGACGTATAAGATGATGAATGGGATGGATAGGATAGAGGTGGAGAGACTCTTCCCGCTCAGAAAGGACAGTAGGACTAGGGGGCACAGCCTCAAGATAAAGGGGGGGCGGTTTAGAACGGAGTTGAGGAGGAACTTCTTCACTCAAAGGGTGGTGAATGTCTGGAATGAAGTGGTGGAGGCTACCTTGCTAAATATTTTTAAGACGTGGGTTGATGGGTTTTTGATGAGAGGGGATTAAGGGTTATGGGGAGAGGGCGGGAATGTGGTACTGAGCCACGACAGATCAGCCATGATCTTATTGAATGGCGGGGCAGGCTCGAAGGGCTAGATGGCCTACTCCTGCTCCTATTTCTTATGTTCTTATGAGTGGGTTGGAGATGGGAGGATATAGGAGATTGTTTTAAATAAGGTTCATTAGCATTTGGACATCCCTGGTACTGTAAAAGGATGTGGTATGATAATGTTTTTCTCTTTTAATTCACAGGTTTTAAGTCGGTCCGCCTTGTTGTCCAACGAGGTGCATACACACGATGGGTTGTACTTGGGCTGCTCTTGAATGTTCGAGAGTGGCCTAGTGCTTCATGTCATTAGTGTACGCTTAAACTGGACCAGATGCTGGGCAACACGACAGCTCAGTGACTATCACTGTTTGCTGTGCAGACACATGGATTTGGGCCAGTGTCTGTGGGAGTTTGTGCATTCTCCCCGTGCTTGTGTGGGTTTTCTCTGGGTGCTCCGGTTTCCTCCCACACCCCAAAGATGTGCTATTAGGCTGACTGGAGGTAATAAATTGTCCTTAAATTAGTTTTGCTCAATGTGGATTGCCATAAAACAATAGATAAGGGTCATGGGTGGAGAGGGGGGATACTGGTAATGTTAAAATGGCGGCGCGGGCTCGTTGGGCCGAAGGGCCTGTTTCCCGGGCTGTTTTTGTTCTTTGTATATTAACTTGATCTTTCTCTACACCCTAGCTATGACATTACATTCTACACACTCTCCTTCTCTTTGAACAGTATGTTTTGTCTGTGTAGTGCGTAAGAAACAATACTTTTCACTGTATAGAGTCATAGAGGTTTACAGCATGAAAGCAGACCCTTTGGCTCAACTTGTCCATGCTGCCCTTTTTATAAGCTAATCCCAATAGCCCGCATTTGGCCCATTTCCCTGTACCCAACTTACCCTTGTAACTGTCTAAATGCTTTTTAAAAGAAACAATTGTACTTGCCTCTACTACTACCTCTGGCAGCTTGTTCCAGACACTCACCACCCTCTGTGAAAAAATTGCCCCTCTGGACACTTTTGTATCTCTCCGCTCTCATCTAAACCTGTGCCTTTTAAGTTCAGACTTCCTTACCTTTGGGAAAAGATATTGACTATCTAGCTGATCTGTGCTCCTCATTATTTTGTAGACCTCTATAAGATCACCCCCTCAGCCTCCTATGCTCCAGAGGAAAAATGTCCCAGTCTCTCCAGCCTTTCATTATAACTCAATAATTTATTTTTGTTACATGTATACTCGTACATGAGTAGGAATCAGAACGCTGCAGATATCTGGGGGCGGAACCTGCCATTAACGAATGACCATATTATTCAACCCCAAATTTTGTGGCACCTGTAAATTTGAAATTATACCCAAGTGCAGGTCATTAATAATAATATCAAAAGTAGCAATGGTTCTATGGACCTTTGTGGGGAAGATATTGATTGTTTCCCAAAGACTATGAATCTAGGCTAGCGCTAAATATAAAAAAGGATTGTAAGAGTTTTTATAAATATATAAAAAGGAGGAGGCTGGCGAGGGTGAATGTTGGACCCTTAGAGGATGAGAGGGGGGATTTAGTGGTGGGGGATGAGGAAATGGCTGAGGCCTTGAGTAACTTTTTTGCTCCGGTCTTCACGGAGGAGGACGCAAATAGTTTGCCGGGTGTTAACGATGGAAAGATGGTAGGAGTTGAGGGCCTGAATGAGATCATTGTTACTAGAGAGGCAGTGCTCGACAGACTAGAGGGACTGATTGTGGACAAGTCCCCAGGACCGGATGGAATGCATCCAAGGGTTCTGAAGGAAATGGCAGAGGTTATAGTGGACGCCTTGGTGATTATTTTCCAAACGTCGCTGGATTCCGGGGAAGTGCTGGAAGATTGGAAAACGGCTAATGTTACGCCGCTGTTTAAAAAGGGTAGCAGGCAAAAGGCAGGGAATTATAGGCCGGTTAGTTTAACGTCTGTTGTAGGAAAATGCTTGGATCCGTGATCAAGGAGAAAATAGCGAGTCATCTTGAGGAGAATTGTTTGATAAAGCAGACGCAGCACAGTTTCGTTAAGGGGAAGTTGTGTCTGACGAATTTATTGGAATTCTATGAGGATATGTCTGGTGCGGTGGATAGAGGGGAACTGGTGGATGTGGTGTTTCTCGACTTTCAGAAGGCGTTTGAAAAGGTGCCGCACAAAAGGTTGTTACAGAAGGTCAGGGGGCATGGAGTTGGGGGTAGGGTGTTAACGTGGATAGGGGATTGGCTGTCAAATAGGAGGCAGAAAGTTGGTATCAATGGGTGCTATTCGGATTGGCGGTTGGTGACTAGTGGAGTGCCCCAGGGATCGGTGCTGGGGCCTCAGCTATTTACCATTTATATAGATGATCTGGAGGAGGGAGCCGAGTGTAAGGTGTCGAAATTTGCCGATGACACAAAGATAAGTGGAACAGCAAATTGTACGGAGGGTGTGGAAAGTCTGCAGAGGGATCTAGATAGGCTGAGCGAGTGGGCGAGGACCTGGCAGATGGAATACAATGTTGGCAAGTGTGAGGTTATCCACTTTGATAGGAATAATAGTAGGAAGGACTACTACTTACAGGGCGAAAAGCTGCAGCATGCTACGATGCAGAGGGACCTGGGGGTCCTTGTGCATGAGTCGCAAAAACCCAGCCTACAGGTGCAGCAGGTGGTCAGGAAGGCAAATGGGATGCTGGCCTTCATAGCAAGGGGGATAGAATATAAAAGTAGGGAGGTCTGTACAGAGCACTAGTGAGGCCGCAGCTGGAGTACTGTGTGCAGTTTTGGTCGCCGCACTTGCGCAAGGATATTTTGGCCTTGGAGGGAGTGCAGAGGAGGTTCAGTAGGCTGATACCGGAGTTGAGGGGTTGAGCTATGAGGAGAGGCTGAATAGACTGGGCTTGTACTCGTTAGAGTTTAGAAGAATGAGGGTAGATCTCATTGAGACACATAAGATGATGAAAGGGATGGATAGGGTAGAGGTGGAGAGGTTCTTCCTGCTCAGAAAGGACAGCAGGACTAGAGGGCACAGCCTCAAGATAGGGGGGGGGTGGGGGGTGGGGGGGGGGGGTGCAGTTTAGATCGGAGTTGAGGAGGAACTTCTTCACTCAAAGGGTGGTGAATCTCTGGAATTCTCTGCCCGTTGAAGTGGTGGAGGCTACCTCACTAAATATATTTAAGACGCGGGTAGATAGGTTTTTGGTAGGCAAGGGAATTAAGGGTTATGGGGAGAAAATGGGAAAGTGGAACTGAGCCACTTCAGATCAGCCATGATCTTACTGAATGGTGGGGCAGGCTCGAAGGGCTAGATGGCCTACTCCTGCTCCTATTTCTTATGTTCTTATGTTCAAACAGCCTGAAAAACAACCATTCATGCTAATCATTGGTTAAGGAAAACAATTTTCTATCTATGTTCACATTGTTCCCTTAATCTCTTAGGTTTTCATTTGGTTTAACAATCTATTATGTGGTAATTTGTCAACTGGCTTTTGAAACCCCTGATACTCAGCATTGGTCCTCATTGTTCCTTCATCAAAAGACTTGATTGAGTTAGTTGGTTGGCTTTTGTTTATCAGCACTTGTATTTCCAAATTAAAATTTAGTTTGTCCTGAATGCTGATCTCTAACAATTTCCCCTCTAATGGTTGATCTGACTTGGCCTGGAATTGCTAAGTGAAGCCAATATAAATTGGGGAGAGGAAATGCTACACTGAAACCTAGCACAAAGGAAGCTGGCTGTGGTTAGCAGAGGCTGATTGTTGCAGTCCCAGCATCCTAAATCCAATCACCGTCAGTTGTTTCATCAATGTCCTTCCCTCCATTATAAGAACAGAACAAAATAGCAGCACGTTTGGCTATCTGGCACTTCCAGCCCATTCCACCATTCAATAAAATCATACTTGCCCTTCAACTTCAACTCCACTTCTCACACTGTGCCCATAAACTTTCGCTCCCATGAGACCCAGAATTCTCTCAATCTGTGTATTCAATAAACTCAACAACTGAGTAGCAGTAGCTCTCCAGTGCAGAGAATTGCAAAGATCCATATCTCTTGGTAAAGAAATTTCTCCTCATTTCAAACCTAAATGGTTGATCCCTTAACTGACACTGTAGCCCCATGGTCTAGATTTCCCCAATCTGGGAAAATTCTCTAGTGGCAGTAAGATTTCATCAGATGTATTACCCCCATCCCTTTGGAACAAAAGATAACTGCCTTAAAACTTCTGCCCCAAGATCAGGATAACTTCCAAAACTTGGGCTGATCTAACTTAAGGACATGTGGCTCAGTGTAGTTTATAGACCACCAATTGATGGGAAAAATGTAGAGGAACAAATTTGCAAGGAAACAAGTGTAAGACCTACAGAGTAGTTATAATGGGAGTGTTTAGTTTGCTGAATATTCATGGGAAAATAATCAGTTAAAGGGCAGAAGTTCCTCGAGTATGTTCAGGAAAAGCTTCCACAGCAGAATGTTTCCAGTCCAATGGAGAAAGGATACAATAAAACAAGTAAAGAAACAAACGATGTGTCTAGACGAGGTGTTAATGGGAGGATAGCTGGCATCCAAGTGCAATTCATTAAGGAAGAAATGAGGAAAAAATAAACAGCAAAAAACTCCCCATAAAAAATTGGGGTAAGTATTCTAATCTAAAATTGTTGAAGCGACTGCTGAGTCCAGAAGGCTGTGAAGTGCAGAACTGAATGATGGATTGTTATTCCTTGAGCTTGCACTGAAGTTTACTGGAACATTGCAGGAAGTCAGGGACAGAAAGTCAGAACAAGTTAGAAAATTAAATGCTTGCAGTCATGCTTGTGGGTTCAACAGAGGTATTCTGTAAAGTAGTTAATGGAGACCACGCTGTGAGCTGCAAGTATGTACATTAAATTGAAAAAAGTACAAATAAATCACTGCTTCACTTAGGAGGAGTGTTTGGGCCCTAGAAAGTCAAAAGGGAGGAGGTTGAAGGACAGATATTACATCGCCTGTACTTGCATAGCAAGGTATCATAGGAAAGGGGGAGATTGTTTGGGTGAATGTGAATGGACCAGAGAGTCAGGGAGAGAACAGTAAGTTCAGAATATTCCATGGTGAAGATGTGATCACGAGGGGTGGAGGATGATGTATTGAATAGAGACGCTGGGGACAAGGGGCACCTTATTGCGGTTTTGGGATGGATGGGAAGTTGGGATAGAAAGGGCCTGTAACAACACCAAAAGCACGTTCAATACTCCAGGATCTGGGAATTTGGGTGGGTTCTTGGGCCCTGCCTTCTCCCAGCTTGATGACATTTGTTGGCAGTTGGAAACAGTGGTACTAATTTCATCATTTGTACTGTCTCCATTCTTGCTCCCACTGCAATCTCAAATCCTGCCCCAATATTGCACTTCCCTCCCTATACCATAGAAGTGGAAAAACAAAGGAAGTCTATTGTTGGGACCCTGCTTCTCAATGGACCTGTGAAAAGTAGTCTCTTACTGTAGCTAATTCAGCTCTGTCTGCTTTTAAATGACCAGCATGCAAGGTGAAACTGGGTAAGGGGTATTATCTGAATAGGGCTGTTGGTACATGCTCCATTCTCAGGGTAAACCTAAGAATGGCATTGTTGGAGGGAAGGTTGAGTAATCTACACCTTCCCCTCTTCTCCACATGGAACACCAGAATTTATGAGGAACTCTTTAAGGATACTTAGGATAGCAGGACTCGAGGGTATAGCCTCAAGATAAGGTGGGGGGGGCGCAGTTTAGATCGGAGTTAAGGAGGAACTTCTTCACTCAAAGGGTGGTGAATCTCTGGAATTCTCTGCCCGTTGAAGTGGTGGAGGCTACCTTGCTAAATATATTTAAGTCACAGGTAGATAGGTTTTTGACAAACAAGGGGATTAAGGGTTATGGGGAGAAAGCGGGAAAGTGGAACTGAGACACGACAGATCAGCCATGATCTTATTGAATGGCGGGGCAGGCTCGAAGGGCTAGATGGCCTACTCCTGCTCCTATTTCTTATGTTCTTATATTTAAATTGTTTTCTCACTTTTTAATAAGGCCACTTGCTCCTTTGGATGTTGCTGTGGGTGTTCATCTGCACTGTCACAGAATCCATCAGGAACTCATCCTGCATCTAAACAGCCCTGGTCCTGGTTCCTGAAATGCATTCAGGAACCAAAAGAGAAAATGCTGAAAAATCTCAGCAGGTCTGGCAGCATCAGTAAGGAGAGAACAGAGCTGGTGTTTCGAGTCCAGCTGACCCTTTGTCAAAACTAAAAAGCAAACAAAGTGGGAGATATTTACACTGTGGGGTGAGGGAATGAAAGATGAGTCATAGCCACAAAAACAAGGGGAAAGGCTAAGAAGTGCTAATGGCAATCCATAGAGAGAATAGCCAAACAGCAGAGAAGCTGAAGGCAGATGGTGAACTGTGATAGATAAAGATGTGGGAGGGACGGGGATAAAATTGAGAAAAAGGGGGAAAGGGAAGCAAAGGGGAGAAAAAAAGGGGGGATAAAATAGAGGGAAAGAGTTGGAGGAAGAAAAATGAAGGACAATAAAGAAAAAGGTAGAGAACAGTTAAAAAATTAAATAAAATGAAAACAAAGGGATTGAGGTGGGGTACAGCTAATCAACATCAAATTCAACAACTTCAGTTGATTAGCTCAATCCCACCTTGACCCCTTTGTTTTCATTCTATTTAATTTTTAACTGTTCTCTACCTTTTTCTTTATTGTCTTTTAGTTTTCTTTATATTTTTCCCCTCCACTCTTTCTCCCTATTTTGTCCCCCCCCCCCCCGTTCTTACCTTTTCTCCCCCTTTGCTTCCTTTTCATCCTTTTTCTCAATTTTATCTTTCTCCTACCCATCTCCGCCCTCCCCCCATATCTTTATCTGTCACAGTTTACCTTCTGACTCCATCTCTGCTGTTCGGCCATTCACTCCTATTCTCTCTATGGACTGCCATTAATGCATACAAAGAACAAAGAACAACACAGCACGGGAAACAGGCCTTTCGGCCCAACGAGCCCGCGCCGCCGTCCCACTGTCTGTGACCTGTTCATGATTTTAGTCTACACCTAACGTGCGAGGATCAGGGAGGTCCAATTTAGGGACAATTTAGTACCCAATCAATCAGCCTAAAAGCACATTTTTGGGGGATGTGGGAGGAAACCGGAGCACCCGGAGGAAACCCACGCAACCACGGGGAGAACGTGCAAACTCCCACAGACACAGGCCCAAATCCATGTGTCCGCACAGCAACAGAGATAGTCTCTGAGCTGTCATGTTGCCCTCGAGATGGTCCAGTTTAAGCACGCTAACGACATGAAGCAATAGGCAACTCCCGAAGCAACGTCCAAGAGCAGCCCACTACAACCTGCCACATGCATGCCCCTTGCTGGACTTAAATGCCTGTGGAGACAAAAAAATTCATTATTAAACAGGCAAAGACTAACATCCCTGAGGCAAAACGTATTCCCAAGCCTACAATGTTTAGTAAGGCCTACTATATCCCCCTATATCTAGCCCGCTCATATGGCCTTGTCCTTGTTTTTGTGGCAATGACTCATCTTTCATTCCCTCACCCTACAGTATAAATATCTCCCACTTTCTATGCCTTTCAGCTTTGACAAACAGTCATCTGGACTCGAAGCGTCAGCTCTTTTCTCTCCTTACAGATGCTGCCAGACCTGCTGAGATTTTCCAGCATTTTCTCATTTGGTTTCAGATTTCAGCATCTGCAGTAATTTGTTTTTATCCAAATGGATTCAGGAACTGAGTGATGTTTACAAGTCACTGCCTGCTCCACTTGTGGCAAGATATCCTCTCTGGAGAAAATTCAACCAGCTGGAGTATTCAGTAGCAAAATAAGGAATATAAACCTCAAAAGCAGTTTTTAAAAATGTAATCTTTTGTGGGATATGGGTGTTGCTCCCATGTTACCCATTCCTTATTGCCCTTGAACTTGGACTTCCCAGCCCATTTCAGAGGGCAGTTTAAAGTTAATCACTCCTGTGGCTCTGGAGTCACATGTGGGCTAGATCAGGTAAGGGTGGCAGATTTCCTTTCCTAAAGGACATGAGTGAACCTGATGGATTTTTTTAACAGCAATCGACAGCAGTTTAATGGTTACCAACACTTAGACTAGCTTTTCATTTCCAGATTTCCGTAATTGAATTTAAATTCCACCAGCTGCTGTGAAGGGACTTTAACCGTGTCTACAGAACATTAGCCTGAGCCTCTCGATTATGAGTTCAATGATATTAACAGGACCTCATCATCTCCTCTCAGCTAGGCATTACAGTATCTTGTCTGCTTTCTTGTATATTTGTAGAAATTTGATGTGCGATCTTGGAGATCCTCTCCTTTTGGAGCTGGCAGTTTATGGTGTCAATGGCAGATGCCCACATCTAGGCATTACAGCATGAATCTGCCGATTCATTTCAGTCATGGAGATCTTACATGGGCGTAGCAGGAAATCAACATATGAAGTTGCTGTGAGTGTTGACAATATCACCCCTTGCTGGCTCTGCTGTTATACAGGAAGGCGTTGGAGAGAGGATTTTGCAGGGAACTGTGGGATGAGAGGAAAATGGCTCATGCAGCAGATTGATGCTGGGGTTTGAGAGTGAGGGAGTGGGATACACTGACTATCAAACTGGGTGGTTGGAAGTCAATAATCAGCAACTGGTGTTAAGTTAAAGTTAAAACTGGATCCTGGACTTCCAATCCCCAGATCACAATCCGAGGCAACAACACCTTAGAACACTACAGCACAAACAGGCCCTTTGGCCCACGAGTTGCGCTGATCATATCCCTGCCTACCAGGCCTATCTATAACCCCCAATCCCATTAAATCTTCATGATCCTTCTCCACAATCATCCTCAATACCAATGCCCCATACCGTACTCCTATACACATGTGTGTGTGGTCAAATTCCCCTCCAATTCAATTTTCAAGTTTGCTGATGACACCACTGTAGTGGGTCAGAGCTTAAATACTGACGAGACAGAGTACAGTAATGAGATAGTGAATCTGGTGAACCTGTGCGGCAACAATAATCTCTCCCTCAACGTCAATTGAACAAAGGAGATATTCATCGACTTCAGGGAGTGTAAAGGAGAACATGCTTCTATCTACATCAGTGGGGCTGAAGTAGAAAGGATCGAGAGCTTTAAGTTTTTAGGTGTCCAGATCACCAACAACCTGTCCTGGTCCCCCCGTGCCAACACTGTAGTTAAGAAAGCCCACCGATGCCTGTACTTTCTCAGGAGATTAAGGAAATTTGGCATGTCCGCTACCACTCACCAACTTTTACAGATGCACCATAGAGGGCATTCTTTCTGGTTGAATCACAGCTTGGTGTGGCTTCTGCCCTGCCCAAGACCGTGAGAAATTAGAAAGAATCGTGAACAAAGCCCAGTCTATCATGTAGGCCAGCCTCCCATCTGTTTACTCTGTCTACACTTCCCTCTGCCTTGGCACAGCATCCAGCACAATCAAGGACCCCTCGCACCCCGGACCTATTCTCTTCCATCTGCTTCCGTCGGGGAAAAGATACAAAAGTCTGAGGCCACGTACCAACCCAACTCAAGAACACCTTTTTCCCTGTTGCCATCAGACTTTTGAATGGACCTCCCTTGCATTAAATTGATCTTTCTCCACACCTTAGCTATGACTGTAACACTACATTCTGCATTCTCTCCTTTCCTTCTCAATATTCAGTATGCTTTGGCTGCAGAGTACACATGAAACAAAACTTTTCACTCTATACTAATACATGTGACTATAATAAATCAAATTAAAATAAACCCAACTGGAGGCTAAGATACAGACTAGCTTTATAAAATATTACTTCGAGAGAACCTGGAACTTTTTTGACCAATTGAATATATTCCTACAGGTAGAATTGGGGCTAGTTAATTGAGGCGTGGCTGTATGGGAAATATGTTTGAATTCCTAATGTTAGTTCAATGGCTAGGATACCGCATGCTATATTTACAGTGGGGTGGATCTGCTTTTAGACTCAATTTGATGAAGCCCAACAATAGTCATTGCCAGAAATTGGTCCTTGTGCCTCTAGACATTCGAGAGGAGCTGCTGGTGCCAGCTCTGCCTTAGCATGCCATTTAGTTCATATTCTTAGTGTCCTTGCAACATATCTGACTGACGATGACTGACTGCCTTGGACATAATACTTGTAAGACAAACTTAAAGCATTGTCGCGAATGCTCAGGCTACTCCATGCTGTCAGAATTTAATTTTCCGATCATGGCGTAACAACAGGATATAAATTACTCCATACTAACCGGAGGTGGGATTTTGATCTCGTCTTTCATAAGCTTTGTAACTTCGTTGTGTAGAGTAACACTGTCCAGCGCCCAGCCTTTATGGGCACGCGCGACTTCCTGTCTCATAGCGGTTAGGAATCCTGTATACAGAATGAGCACAGTTTATTTCATTTCTTTTTTTATGCAGCATATTAAATATAAATCCCAATTTACAGTTTTACAGTGCATAAAATACAAATTAATTTGAATTTAGTCCTGGTTCCTTCAGTTCAGTTATAAGCAGCAAGACAACTGTATTCCAGCTGTTGGGTTAGTTTTGAATGTCTTCACGTACCACAGCTGCAAGGATCAATCTCTTTGCCCAGCGACACTGTACCTATGAAGCTCACTGCCAGTCCAAGCATATTCCAGCAGTCTGGCCTTAATATTCATTTGGACAAGTTCAGGAAGAAAATGAGTGGATGTAAACGCCCCTTTGACACACTGGTTGAAAAAAAAGACATGCAGCAACATGAGAAATACAAACCCCCCCCCACCCGCAGCTGTCAATGTACTGAACCACGGTGGGGGGTCTCAGAATCACAGATTACTACAGTGCAGAGGAGGCCCTTTGGCCCATCGGATCTACACTGACTGATGAAATGCCCTGATCTATCCCCTCTAAACCCACTTGGCAGCACTTGGCCCATAGCCTTGAATGTTATGGTGTGTCAAGTACTCATCCAGGTACTTTTTAAAGGTTGTGAGGCATCCCGCTGCCACCTCCTTTCCACGCTGTGCATTCCAGACTGTCACCACCCTTTGTGTAAAACGTTTTTTCCTCAAATCCCCCTAACTTCCCACCCTTCACTTTTAACTTGTGTCTCCTCGTAACTGACCCTTCAACTAGGGGGAACAACTGCTCCCTATCCATCCTGCCCACGCTCCTCAATCAGGTCACCCCTCAGACTTTTCTGCTCCAATGGCTCTCTCTGCTTAAGCAGGATTTCATACTTGCTCCTTTCCAACTTCACCAAACTGCCTTAACTATTTCCCAGTCTCTGCCTTTACTGTTCTCCCAGTCTCTGCCTTTACCCACCCAGCCTCTGCATCTCTGCCTTTACCCACCCAGCCTCTGCGTCTCTGCCTTTACCCACCCAGCCTCTGCATCTCTGCCTTTACCCACCCAGCCTCTGCGTCTCTGCCTTTACCCACCCAGCCTCTGCGACTCTGCCTTTACCCACCCAGCCTCTGCGTCTCTGCCTTTACCCACCCAGCCTCTGCGACTCTGCCTTTACCCACCCAGCCTCTGCGTCTCTGCCTTTACCCACCCAGCCTCTGCGACTCTGCCTTTACCCACCCAGCCTCTGCGTCTCTGCCTTTACCCACCCAGCCTCTGCGACTCTGCCTTTACCCACCCAGCCTCTGCGTCTCTGCCTTTACCCACCCAGCCTCTGCGACTCTGCCTTTACCCACCCAGCCTCTGCATCTCTGCCTTTACCCACCCAGCCTCTGCGTCTCTGCCTTTACCCACCCAGCCTCTGCATCTCTGCCTTTACCCACCCAGCCTCTGCGTCTCTGCCTTTACCCACCCAGCCTCTGCGACTCTGCCTTTACCCACCCAGCCTCTGCGTCTCTGCCTTTACCCACCCAGCCTCTGCGACTCTGCCTTTACCCACCCAGCCTCTGCATCTCTGCCTTTACCCACCCAGCCTCTGCGTCTCTGCCTTTACCCACCCAGCCTCTGCATCTCTGCCTTTACCCACCCAGCCTCTGCGTCTCTGCCTTTACCCACCCAGCCTCTGCGACTCTGCCTTTACCCACCCAGCCTCTGCGTCTCTGCCTTTACCCACCCAGCCTCTGCGACTCTGCCTTTACCCACCCAGCCTCTGCGTCTCTGCCTTTACCCACCCAGCCTCTGCGACTCTGCCTTTACCCACCCAGCCTCTGCGTCTCTGCCTTTACCCACCCAGCCTCTGCGACTCTGCCTTTACCCACCCAGCCTCTGCGTCTCTGCCTTTACCCACCCAGCCTCTGCGACTCTGCCTTTACCCACCCAGCCTCTGCATCTCTGCCTTTACCCACCCAGCCTCTGCGTCTCTGCCTTTACCCACCCAGCCTCTGCATCTCTGCCTTTACCCACCCAGCCTCTGCGTCTCTGCCTTTACCCACCCAGCCTCTGCGACTCTGCCTTTACCCACCCAGCCTCTGCGACTCTGCCTTTACCCACCCAGCCTCTGCGTCTCTGCCTTTACCCACCCAGCCTCTGCGACTCTGCCTTTACCCACCCAGCCTCTGCGTCTCTGCCTTTACCCACCCAGCCTCTGCGACTCTGCCTTTACCCACCCAGCCTCTGCGTCTCTGCCTTTACCCACCCAGCCTCTGCGTCTCTGCCTTTACCCACCCAGCCTCTGCGACTCTGCCTTTACCCACCCAGCCTCTGCATCTCTGCCTTTACCCACCCAGCCTCTGCGACTCTGCCTTTACCCACCCAGCCTCTGCGTCTCTGCCTTTACCCACCCAGCCTCTGCGACTCTGCCTTTACCCACCCAGCCTCTGCGACTCTGCCTTTACCCACCCAGCCTCCGCGACTCTGCCTTTACCCACCCAGCCTCTGCGTCTCTGCCTTTACCCACCCAGCCTCTGCGGCTCTGCCTTTACCCACCCAGCCTCTGCGTCTCTGCCTTTACCCACCCAGCCTCCGCGTCTCTGCCTTTACCCACCCAGCCTCTGCGGCTCTGCCTTTACCCACCCAGCCTCTGCGGCTCTGCCTTTACTGCTCCCCCCAGCCTCTGCGGCTCTGCCTTTACTGCTCCCCCCAGCCTCTGCGGCTCTGCCTTTACTGCTCCCCCGGCCTCTGCGGCTCTGCCTTTACTGCTCCCCCGGCCTCTGCGGCTCTGCCTTTACTGCTCCCCCGGCCTCTGCGGCTCTGCCTTTACTGCTCCCCCCGCCTCTGCGGCTCTGCCTTTACTGCTCCCCCGGCCTCTGCGGCTCTGCCTTTACTGCTCCCCCGGCCTCTGCATCGCTTTCTTAATTACTCACCCAATTTCTACCTCTGTCTTAACTACTTACACAGTCTCTGTTTTTCTGACTATACTACTTACACAGTCTCTGTTTTTCTGACTATACTACTTACACAGTCTCTGTTTTTCTGACTATACTACTTACACAGTCTCTGCATCTCGTAACTGCCATTTCTCTTTCTTATGTATCTTCTGCCCCTCATGTTTATCATGCAACCATCTCACGTCTTCCTCAGAATACTCGACAGCTTCTCTCTTTCGTGCTTGCCACCTTCTTCCCCACTTCCTCACTCTGTTCCTTTCAACTTTACTGTTTTTAGTTCGATGGATTTGCAATATTGATTTGCCACAATAGCTATTTGTCTGACCTGTTTTGTGTTCCCAGCATTTTCTGTTTTTAAAACAATGAAATGTTTGGAAATTGCTGCTACTGTCTGCCCTGAACTACTGGAAACTTCAGAACATAAGAACATGGAGCAGGCCATCTAGCCCTTCGAGCCTGCCCCGCCATTCAATGAGATCATGGCTGATCTGTCATGGCTCAGTTCCACATTCCCGCCCTCTCCCCATAACCCTTAATCCCCTCTCTTATCAAGAACCCATCAACCCGCTTCTTAAAAATATTTAGCGAGGCAGCCTCCACCACTTCAACGGGCAGAGAATTCCAGAGATTCACCACCCTTTGAGTGAAGAAGTTCCTCCTCAACTCCGTTCTAAACCGCCCCCCCCTTTATCTTGAGGCTGTGCCCCCTCGTCCTACTATCCTTTCTGAGTGGGAAGAGTCTCTCCACCTCTATCCTATCCATCCCATTCATCATCTTATACGTCTCAATGAGATCTCCCCTCATTCTTCTAAACTCTAACGAGTACAAGCCTAGTTTATTCAGCCTCTCCGCATAGTTCAACCCCCTCAACTCCGGCATCAGCCTAGTAAACCTCCTCTGCACTCCCTCCAAGGCCAAAATACCCTTGCGTAAGTACGGCGCCCAAAACTGCACGCAGTACTCCAGCTGCGGCCTCACCAATGCCCTATACAGCTGCAGCAAGACCTCCCTACTTTTATATTCAATCCCCCTTGCGATGAAGGCCAGCATCCCATTCGCCTTCCTGACCACCTGCTGCACCTGCAAGCTGGGTTTTTGCAACTCATGCACAAGGACCCCGAGGTCCCTCTGCACCGTCGCCTGCTGCAGTTTTTCTCCACGTAAGTAATAATCCTTCCTACCATTATTCCTACCAAAGTGGACCACCTCGCACTTGCCAACATTAAATTCCATTTGCCAGTTCCTGGCCCATTCGCCCAGCCTATCTAGATCCTTCTGTAGACTCTCCACACCCTCCGCACAATTTGCCGTTCCACCAATCTTGGTGTCATCAGCAAATTTCGACACCCTACACTCGGTTCCCTCCTCCAGATCATCTATATAAATGGTAAATAGCTGAGGCCCCAGCACCGACCCCTGGGGCACTCCACTAGTCACCAACCGCCAATCCGAATAGCACCCATTGACCCCCACTCTCTGCCTCCTATTTGACAACCAATCCTCTATCCACGCTAACACCCTACCCCCAACTCCATGTCCCCTGACCTTCTGCAATAACCTCTTGTGAGGCACCTTGTCAAACGCCTTCTGAAAATCAAGAAAGACCACATCCACTGGCTCTCCTCTATCCACTGCCCTAGACCCATCCTCATAGAACTCCAGTAAATTTGTCAGCCACGACTTCCCTTTAACGAAACCGTGTTGCGTCTGCTCCATCAAGCAATTCCCCTCAAGATCAAGTCAAGCTAACATGAAACTGGAACAAAATCCATTGGCACGTGGAAACTCCAATAAATAAATGAAAGCTGTCTTAGATTGTTTCGGAAAATCATGTTTGACTGAGGTCTTTGATGAAGTAATGGAAAAAGTACTGCAGAACTTTCCTCTAGCCTTGTTTTCAAATACCACTATGACTTCAGCCCTCCCTCTATCTTTAATCTCCTCCAGCTCCACATCCTTCTCTATTGTTATAATCTCCTCCAGGCCCACATCCCTCCCTATTTCTGCAATCTCCTTCAGTCCGCATGCCTCCCTGTCTCTGCAATCTCTTTTTGCCCCATATTTATGTATTATTAGTATTTCAAGTAGATTTATATTAACACTGAAGCAATGAAGTTACTATGAAATCCCCTAGTTGCCACACTCTGGCGCCTGTTCGGGTACAGCGAGGGAGAATTTATCATGGCCAAAACACCGAACCAGCATGTTTTTCGGACCATGAAAGGAAATTGGAGCACCCGGAGGAAACCCACATAGACACAAAGAGAATGTGCAAACTCTGCAGAGCCGGTGACCCAAGCCGGGAATTGAATCCAGGTCTCTGGAGCTGTGAGGCAGCAGTGCTAACCACTGTGCTATCATGCCTCACTACTGCTAATCTCCCCCAGCCCCATATCCCCCCTTATCTATGTAATCAATTTCCACCCCACAAACCTCACATATAACTGTACTTGTCATATTCTGTTGAACTCTTGACATCCTCAATTGAATGACTCTGTGTCTCTCTAGCTGATGTAAAACAGGTATGTTTTAAGGTCCAGCCACTTTCAAGCCAGGGAGAGGATAGATTTGTTTAGTAAGTGGATCGGATTTGGTGTTTCCGAGTGGTCCAGAGTAGTGGGAGGACTGAGGGGGTTGGGAGGGGTGCTGGGAGGTCATAGGGACATGGGGTGGGGCAGTTGGGTGTGGGGAATAAAGTTGAGGTGGATGGGGAGGACCAGGGCAGTTCCATGAGTGGTCAGGTGGTGTATTGGGTCTGGTGTATTGGGATCCCTTGGGGGTCTTGGAGTTCAATAGGGATGGAGGAGAGATAGTTGGGTGTCCTGCAGATGGTGTGAGGGCCATTGTGGGAGGATGTGGAGGACAGTTGGCATTCCCATGGGAGCGGTGGAGGGAGGGGTCAGTGCTAAAGTTACCCAGAAGCTGTTTTAGTGGTTTTAATTAGCATAGCGTTTTGTGGATAATGATGTCTTTAAGAAAGTTAGAACCTTTCAATTATTGGATAGTTCCAGTGTCAGTGAATTGACCAACAGAGCTTTAACCTTCCTGGGTAATTACCATGCAGTCGTTCCCTGGGAACCCCCCACTGGTGGTGGGGGATGCCCGAGCAGATCTTAGGGATATCTCCCAGTTGTATTCCCCGGTGCTTGGACATTATTAGTCAATATTTTACAGGCATAAATACATGTTGTATATTTTGAAAGATGATGGCAAAATAAATTATTCTTAGAACATAAGAAATAGGAGCAGGAGTAGGCCATCTAGCCCTTTGAGCCTGCCCCACCATTCAATAAGATCATGGCTGAACTGAAGTGGATCAGTTCCACTTTCCCGCTCTCTCCCCATAACCCTTAATTCCCTTGTCTATCAGAAACCTATCTACCTGTGACTTAAATATATTTCACGAGGTAGCCTCCACCACTTCAACGGGCAGAGAATTGCAGAGATTCACCACCCTTTGAGTGAAGAAGTTCCTCCTCAACTCCGATCTAAACTGCTCCCCCCCTTATCGTGAGGCTGTGCCCTCTAGTCCTGCTATCCTTTCTAAGCGGGGAGAATCTCTCTTCCTCTACCCTATCTATTCCCTTCATTATCTTATACGTCTCTACAAGATTCTTCAAATCTAATTTGCAATCATTTGTTTTGCATAATTTACTATTAATACTGATCTTCAGTTCAATCATGCACAGCTCTTTAGATTACAGCTCCTACCCTGGGGATTAAAAAATCCTGTCATCCAAAATACATTGGGCCTTCCCCCAAATATCCAGGTGGAAAATTGTGCATTTCTTTCCAGAAACTCTGTGAACCAAAATCCCAATGTAGAAGAATCCCAGGAAATCCTCTTCCACACCACAGGGACACGAGCATTGTACATGTTATCCAAAGCATCTGTTAAATTCTGTAACAGAAAAGAGAGAGAGCATTGCACTTCATACAGAACTCTGTACTCACCCAGATGCAGACAAATGATGGAAGATGATTTTTTCTTTATTCGTTTACAGAATAAAACATCACTGGCTAGGTTGACATTTATTACCCAGTCCTATTTGCCCTTTAGAAAGAAATGAGACACTTTGTTGAACTGCTGAAATTCCTGCGATGTGGGTACTGTTACGGAGGGATTTTCAGGGGTTACTCAGTGGCGATGAAGGAGGGATGATAATCAAAAGTCATTGAGCAAAGTAAAAGCCAGTAACACAGTGATTAGCAAAAACAAAGAACAGTACAGCACAGCCCTTCGGCCCTCCAGGCCTGTGCCGCTCATTGGTCCAACTAGACCATTCGTCTGTATCCCTCCATTCCCAGTCTGCTCATGTGACTGTCCAGGTAAGTCTTAAACGATGCCAGCATGTCTGCCTCCACCACCCTACTTGGCAGTGCATTCCAGGCCCCCACTACCCTCTGTGTAAAAAACATCCCTCTGATATCTGAGTTATGCCTCGCCCCTCTCACCTTGAGCCCGTGACCCCTCATGATCGTTACCTCCGACCTGGGAAAAAGCTTCCCACTGTTCACCCTATCTATACCCTTCATAATTTTATACACCTCTATTAGGTCTCCCCTCATTCTCTGTCTTTCCAGGAAGAACAACCACAGTCTGTCCAATCTCTCCTCATAGCTAAGACCCTCCATACCAGGCAACAACCTGGTAAACCTCCTCTGCACTCTCTCCAAAGCCTCCACGTCCTTCTGGTAGTGTGGCGACCAGAACTGGACGCAGTACTCCAAATGTGGCCTAACCAGTGTTCTATACAGCTGCAACATCAGACTCCAGCTTTTATACTCTATACCCTGTCCTATAAAGGCAAGCATACCATATGCCTTCTTCACCACCTTCTCCACCTGTGCTGCCACCTTCAGGGATTTGTGGACTTGCACACCTCTGTGTTTCTATACTCTTGATGGCTCTGCCATCTTCACAGCGTCAGAGACCCAGGTTTGATTCCCTGCTCGGGTCACTGTCTGTGTGGAGTTTGCACATTCTCCCCGTGTCTGCATGAGTTTCTTCTGGGTGCTCGGGTTTCCTCCCACATTCTGAAAGGCATGCTAGTTAGGTACATTGACCTGAACAGACGCCGAATTGTGGCAACTAGGAGAATTTCACAGTAACTTCATTGCAGTGTTAATGTAAGCCTTATTTGTGACTAATAAAAAACTTAACTTAAAAAAAAAGCTTGTGGTGTAGGAATAACATATTGGCATGGATAGAAGATTGGCTAGCTAAGAAGAAAATGAATTGGTGAAAATGGATCTTTTTCTGGTTGGCAAGATGAAATGAGGCTAGTTGGTTTAACAGCAGTGGTAGGGAAATTATTGGAAAAATTCTGAGGGACAGGATTAATCAACATTTGGAAAGGCAGGGATTGATCAGGGATAATCAGCATGGATTTGTTGGTGGGAGATCCTGTCTAACTAATTTAATTGAATTTTTTGAAAAGGGGGTCTTAATGACATTACTGTTACTAGAGAGGTGGTGCTCGACAGACTGGAGGGGCTGATTGTGGACAAGTCCCCAGGACCGGATGGAATGCATCCGAGGGTTCTGAAAGAAATGGCGGAGGTTATAGTGGATGCCTTGGTGGTTATTTTCCAGACGTCGCTGGATTCCGGGGAAGTGCTGGAAGATTGGAAAACGGCTAATGTTACGCCGTTGTTTAAGAAGGGTGCCAGGCAAAAGGCGGGGAATTATAGGCCGGTTAGTTTAACGTCTGTGGTAGGTAAAATGTTAGAGTCCGTCATTAAGGAGGAAATTGCGAGGCATCTTGAAGGGAATTGCTTGAGAGGGCAGACGCAACACGGTTTCATTAAAGGGAAGTCGTGTCTGACAAATTTACTGGAGTTCTATGAGGATGTGTCTAGGGCGGTGGATAGAGGAGAGCCAGTGGATGTGGTTTTTCTGGATTTTCAGAAGGCGTTTGACAAGGTACCTCACAAGAGGTTATTGCAGAAGGTCAGGGGACATGGAGTTGGGGGTAGGGTGTTAGCGTGGATAGAGGATTGGTTGTCAAATAGGAGGCAGAGAGTGGGGGTCAATGGGTGCTATTCGGATTGGCGGTTGGTGACTAGTGGGGTGCCCCAGGGGTCGGTGCTGGGGCCTCAGCTATTTACCATTTATATAGATGATCTGGAGGAGGGAACCGAGTGTAGGGTGTCGAAATTTGCTGATGACACCAAGATTGGGGGAAAGGCAAATTGTGCGGAGGGTGTGGAGAGTCTGCAGAAGGATCTAGATAGGCTGGGCGAATGGGCCAGGAACTGGCAAATGGAATTTAATGTTGGCAAGTGTGAGGTGGTCCACTTTGGTAGGAAGAATGGTAGGAAGGACTATTACTTACGTGGCGAAAAACTGCAGCAGGCGACGGTGCAGAGGGACCTCGGGGTCCTTGTGCATGAGTCGCAAAAACCCAGCTTGCAGGTGCAGCAGGTGGTCAGGAAGGCGAATGGGATGCTGGCCTTCATAGCGAGGGGGATTGAATATAAAAGTAGGGAGGTCTTGCTGCAGCTGTATAGGGCATTGGTGAGGCCGCAGCTGGAGTACTGTGTGCAGTTTTGGGCGCCGCACCTGCGCAAGGATATTTTGGCCTTGGAGGGAGTGCAGAGGAGGTTTACTAGGCTGATACCGGAGTTGAGGGGATTGAGCTATGAGGAGAGGCTGAAAAAACTAGGCTTGTACTCGTTAGAGTTTAGAAGAATGAGGGGAGATCTCATTGAGACGTATAAGATGATGAATGGGATGGATAGGATAGAGGTGGAGAGACTCTTCCCGCTCAAAAAAGACAGTAGGACTAGGGGGCACAGCCTCAAGATAAAGGGGAGGCGGTTTAGAACGGAGTTGAGGAGGAACTTCTTCACTCAAAGGGTGGTGAATCTCTGGAATTCTCTGCCCGTTGAAGTGGTGGAGGCTGCCTCGCTAAATATTTTTAAGCAGCGGGTTGATGGGTTTTTGATAAGAGAGGGGATTAAGGGTTATGGGGAGAGGGCGGGAAAGTGGAACTGAGCCATGACAGATCAGCCATGATCTTATTGAATGGCGGGGCAGGCTCGAAGGGCTAGATGGCCTACTCCTGCTCCTATTTCTTATGTTCTTATGTAACTACATTGATGAAGGCAGTTGATGTTGTTTACATGAACTTCAGTAAAGCCTTTGACAAGGTCCCACATGGAAGGCTGGTCCAAAAGGTTAGAGACCATGGGGCCCAAGGCAAATTGACAAATCGGATCCAAAATTGGCTTGTTAATGGGAAGCAAATTGTAGAGGGCTGGTTTAGCGATTGGAATCCTGTGACCAGTGGTATACCACAAGGATTGGTGTTGGGGCCCTTGCTGTTTGTTATGTACATTAACAACTTGAATGTGAATGTAGAAGATATAATTAGTAAATTTATAGATCACATAAAAGTTGGTGGTGCTGTTAACGGTGAGGAGGCTAGTCTTTGGCTACATACTGGTATCAATCAGCTGCTAAATTGGGCAGAACAATGACAGATGGAATTTAATCCTGATAACTGTGAGGTGATGCATTTTGGAAGGTCTAATAATGGTAGGATCATCACATGAATGGTAGGTCACTAGGGAGTATTGAGGAACAAAGGACCTTGGTATACAAGTCCTTAGATCCCTAAAGGAGGCAGGACAGGTAGATAGTGTGGTGAAGAAAACATACAGAATACTTGACTAGTGGGGTGCCCCAGGGGTCGGTGCTGGGGCCTCAGCTATTTACCATTTATATAGATGATCTGGAGGAGGGAACCGAGTGCAGGGTGTCGAAATTTGCTGATGACACCAAGATTGGGGGAAAGGCAAATTGTGCGGAGGGTGTGGAGAGTCTGCAGAAGGATCTAGATAGGCTGGGCGAATGGGCCAGGAAATGGCAAATGGAATTTAATGTTGGCAAGTGTGAGGTGGTCCACTTTGGTAGGAAGAATGGTAGGAAGGACTATTACTTACGTGGCGAAAAACTGCAGCAGGCGACGGTGCAGAGGGACCTCGGGGTCCTTGTGCATGAGTCGCAAAAACCCAGCCTGCAGGTGCAGCAGGTGGTCAGGAAGGCGAATGGGATGCTGGCCTTCATAACGAGGGGGATTGAATATAAAAGTAGGGAGGTCTTGCTGCAGCTGTATAGGGCATTGGTGAGGCCACAGCTGGAGTACTGTGTGCAGTTTTGGGCGCCGCACCTGCGCAAGGATATTTTGGCCCTGGAGGGAGTGCAGAGGAGGTTTACTAGGCTGATACCGGAGTTGAGGGGATTGAGCTATGAGGAGAGGCTGAATAAACTAGGCTTGTACTCGTTAGAGTTTAGAAGAATGAGGGGAGATCTCATTGAGACGTATAAGATGATGAATGGGATGGATAGGATAGAGGTGGAGAGACTCTTCCCGCTCAAAAAAGACAGTAGGACTAGGGGGCACAGCCTCAAGATAAAGGGGAGGCGGTTTAGAACGGAGTTGAGGAGGAACTTCTTCACTCAAAGGGTGGTGAATCTCTGGAATTCTCTGCCCGTTGAAGTGGTGGAGGCTGCCTCGCTAAATATTTTTAAGAAGCGGGTTGATGGGTTCTTGATAAGAGAGGGGATTAAGGGTTATGGGGAGAGGGCGGGAAAGTGGAACTGAGCCACAACAGATCAGCCATGATCTTATTGAATGGCGGGGCAGGCTCGAAGGGCTAGATGGCCTACTCCTGCTCCTATTTCTTATGTTCTTATGTTCTTATGTAGCCAGGCATGGAGGATTATGGGAGTTTGGATTTCACTGCCTGAAAGAGTAAAGGCAAAATCACTCAACTATTTAAAAGGTGTTGGAATTGCACCTCAAGTTCTGTAACCTGCAGGGCTATGTACCAAATGCTGGATACTGGGATTAGGTTGGGCAGCTCATCTTTCAGCTAGCACAGGCATGAAGGACAAAGTGGCTTCTTTCTGTGCTGGAAACTTTCTATAATTTCATGAAATTGTTCCCTGACTAAACTGAGCAACAATATACAGCAAACTACAAGATATTGGCTGGAATTCTCTGATCTCTTTCACCCCACCCTGCTGCAGTGAGAATGGAGAATTTAGTGCTCAGCTTAAACTCTATTTATTGCAGTGGGACTGGAAAATCACAGCAACAGGCAATGTCTGTGTTTTCTGGGCATTGCGTTTATTCCCAGTGGAAACCTGGAAGGAGCCAAATGCATAAACATAAAGAGACAGGGACTCTGCAACAGCCACTGGTAATGGCTTTTTACTGGAATTGTGTCTGTAGCAGTTGGAAGATTTCTGCTATGAATTCTTTAATAAAGTCACTGAAGTTAAGGTAAGAGAATTGCCTTCTAAAGACCATCTTTGGATGAAACTTCCTGCTGAGAACCCTTCTCCTCCATCTCCTTCCAGTTTTTTCTGCATGGGACCCAAGGCAAATTGGCAAATCCGATCCAAAATTGGCTTGTTAATGGGAAGCAAATTGTGGAGTTCTGTGCACTGCACAGAACTTCTTCAGTGGCAGAAGTGTGTACCATATGCAAGATGCACTCATCAAGGCTCCTTCAGCAGCATCTTGTAAACCTGAGTCTTCTATCATTAAGAAGAAGAGTAACAGATTCTGGGAACACCATCACCTACAAGTTCCCCTCCAAGTCACTCACCATCCTGACTTGGAAATATATCACTGTTTCTTCACTATCATTGAGTCAAAAACCTGAAACTCCCTCAATAGGATGGCATGGTGGCACAGTTGTTAACACTGCTGCCTCACAGCACCAGAGAAAGAGAGTGCCAAGGTTCAATTTCAGCCTTGGGTAACTGTCTGCATGGAGTTTGTATGTTCTCCCTGTGTCTGAATGGGTTTCCTCCAGGTGCTCTGCTTTCCCCCCCCAACAGTCCAATGAAGTGCAGGTTAGATGGATTGGTCCTTAGTATCCAAAGATGTGTAGGTTAGGGGGATTAATGGAGTAAACGCATAGTTACAGGAGTAGAGTTTGGGTAAGATGCTTTGTTGGAGAGATGGACTAAATGATCTCCTTTTACACTGGAGATATTCTATGATTCTAGGTGTATTAGCACTATATGGACTGCAGCAGTTGAAGAGTGCAATTCACTATCACCTCCTGAAGGGCAATCAGGTCTAAACAGTAAATACCATAGCCCATCAACGAATAATAAAAGAAAACTGAAAGTGTGAGCTGAAGCTGCTGACCTCACTCATGATAATGGTTCCTTCTATGGCTAGCTGTAAGTCAGTTAGACAATTCCGAAGCATGGTGATAACCTTCTGCATTCGGTCTATTTCTTGCCGCAGGAAAATATTCATCGAATTCAAAATTCCCATTTTTACAAGAGAAGCTTTCACCTGTCAAAATACAACATGAGAAATATGTTTGTAGCCACCACTATTGTTCCAAATAGTGATGCCAAAAATCTCATTTTCAGAAATATTCCCTCTACAGCAGCGAATCGATGAAGAGCAATTTGAAAGTGAAGCTGACTGATTTGGGTCCAGTAGATTTTTATTCCATTTCAAGCGCATCTAGATTACTGAACCCTGTTTATATATACTGGCTGGAATTTTCCGGCTGTTCACGCTCGCTGCCATTGCAAGCGAGGACGGAGAATTTGGTGTTCAGTCAACTTTCCATCCTACAGTAGGACCAGAGAATCCTGCTGGTGTGAATGGCCGGAGAATCCCAGCCATTCTACTTAGCCCTAATTCAACACCAAATAGGTCTAAGCTTCTTAGGTTACAAAAAACCTAAGGCCAGTTATCTGAGGAATGGTGATTTACTACTGGGTGATGCTGAGGACATGTTCACTGTATTTCTAGGAAGGCACTGTCACTGGACTAGTAATCTAGTAACCCTGGGCAAGATCTAGGGACGCAGATTCAAATCTCACCATGGAAGATGGTGAAATTTGAATTCAATAAAAAATCTGGAATTAAAAGACTAATGATGACCATGAAACCATTGCCAATTGTCGTAAAAATCCATCTGGTTCACTAATTAGGAAAGGAAATCTAACTTCTTTATCTGGTCTGGTCTATATGTGACTCCAAATCCACAACAGTGTCATTAACTCTGAAATGCCATTTAAAATGGAGGGTAGTTAGGGATGGGCAATAAATGCTGGCCCAGCCAGCAATGCCCACATACCATAAATGAATTTTTAAAAATTATTTAAATTGTGACACTGGACTTTAAAATGATTATACAGGCTAAAATACTGTTACTGTTGTCCTGTTGTCCATCATAAACAGAAACTGCAGAGTCTTTTGCCTGGTAGCCTTCCCAGGACCTGACTCCATCCTGAACCCCAAGCTTGGGTTTATTTGTATGTAAAGAATGGCTGGCTGTGACATTTTTAATATTGTGTGAATTATGATCTAAAGGAACCTATCATTTGTGGATAGTATCTTGATATTAGAGGTGAGGGCTATAATAAACAAAGAGAATGCAAAACCAGGACAAAGGAAGGATTTTACAATAATAAAAGGAAGATATTGTGGATGCTGGAATTCTGAAATAAAAATAGAAAATGCTGGATAAACTCAGTAGGTCTGGCAGCATCTGTGAAGCTAAAAAGAGTTAATGTTTCGATTCCATCTGACCCTTCTGCAGTTTTTATTCAGAAATTTACAATTTCTGCTTTCAAATCACTCCATGTTGTTGAGTGCCATTAAAATATTGGTGTTTCCCCATTTCTGCAATGATATTCTCTTAGTTTGCAATTACAGCTTCATTATGCATATTTTTGGGCAGGATAGTTTGACAGAAAATGTCACCCCACCAATTCAGCCTCTTCTGGTGTCAGCATAGTGAGGGTGGTGAGTGCAAGGGAAAGACAGGTGGCTTCCAGAAGCCCCAATTCCCACTTCTATGTTTCAAAAAAAACCCAGAAACCTGCTGGAGCTGGGGCTAATCCCAAATTCTAGCCTTTCTGTCCTGTTCAAACTAGTATAATGCATCCCCAGATCCAGGAATTTTGGGCCCGATGTGTTTAAAACAATGTTTGGTGGGTGTGATGTCCTTGATAGCTCAGCGGATCAATGAACTCTGGGGATAATCCTCGGTCAGCTCTTTGTAACTCAGACTGGAATAAATATGTTTGAACATTATTGTTCAACTTAAAATTTCATCTAACACATAGTGATAACAAAGAAATAAGTTCACTTCTGCATGGGAAAGTGCTGGTGCCAGCTTACCCAGGAACAGCAGGAGAAGTCCACCTTATTTCACAATCAGGTTTCATTCACACAACGAATGGAAGTGGCAGAAAGTCAGACAGCACTGAGAGCATCTACCAGCCTAGTGACACAGTGGTTAGCACTGCTGCCTCACAGCACCAGGCACCTGAGTTTGATTCCCAGCTTGGGTCACTGTCTGTGTGGATCTGCACCTTTTCCCTGTGTCTGCGTTAGTTTCCTTCAAGAGCTTTAGTTTCCTCCCACAGTCCAAAAGACGTGCTGGTTAGGTATATTGGCTATGCAAATTTCTCACTCAGTGTACCTGAACAGGCACTGGAGTGTGGTGATGAGGGGATTTTCACAATAACTTCATTGCAGTGTTAATATAACCCTACTCGGGACATTAATAAATAAACTTTAAAAAAAGCATTTAAAGAATTATGGAACGGGGAATGTGATCAGTGGCATAAGAAGGGAGACAGGGAAGACAGGGTGTACTTGCACGAACAGTGTGCAGAAGCTTTTAAACTTCCTTCTCTGTTTGCTCTTCATACCAAGTTATTGTTGTCCACTGACTTCCTGCTTCAAATGATTTGGGGCCAATTGACCGAATATAGAAATCTGGTTTGCATGAATATGAATATACACCTCAATTGTTGTGTAAATCAGGCATGTTAAAATTAAACAATAGAAATAAAGTATTTCACCCCTTCCATATAGTGAGGAGTTATAACTTCCATCAAAATTAAGAAGTAGGCTAACGGATATTTTAGGAAGAAGGGCACATGTCACTTCACTTTTAATTGCAGCTTGGATAATAACTAAGTGGAAGCTACATTGCTGAGAATGATTTAAAACTGAAAGCTTTTGTTAATGGAATATGGGGTTGTGTTCTGAAGCAATGACATTGAAGCATTCTTCTTGAATCTTGTTCAGTGATGCCATGCAATTGCTGTGAAGCTGGAGTTTATCAGTTCCTGCACTGTGGGTATATGCTCAGCAATGCTGAACTGGAAGTAGCCAAGGTTTAGAAAGGAGTGCTGTGCTTTATTTGTTGGAAATTGTTGGAACCAGTGGTGCATGTTTACAGGAACCATTCTTGAGTCTGTAAATTTTTTTGAGATGGTCAAAAATCTTCATAGGATGACAGGTTGGAGCTTAACAGCAATCAACTTCAGTCTGCTGCAAGACAGATTGCTACAACATTCATTGCAACAATTTTATGTCTATTTTCTAGCCTTCCAACATGGCTTACTCACTTCAGCAACACTAAAGACAAAACACTTGGCTTTGGGAGGCCAACTATAATTGGAGCTCAGTGCACCTTGTGGTATCACTTTACCCATAACAGTACAGTACCTCATGTGCCAAATAATCTGGGGGCAGTTTTTTCAACATACTGCCAGCCAGTTTAAAGACACTGGCTTCTCGAGTCTCTCCGCTTCCTCCAGAACTTTCTTTTGGCTGGATATTAGTGATAGTGTTGAGAATTTCGGCCGCAGTGTTACTTTGGTACCTGAAAAAGGGACAATAAATGCAGAATGTTCTTTAAGACTTGGGAATGTACCTTTCTAACAGCACAGATTATTGTGGATTTTCATGCTTACTGCAGGTATTTTAAATCTCCTGTTGTCTCCTCTGATGACTGTATTGATAAAGTTAGTGATTTGGATCTCTGGTCAATGCAGAGTTAACTAATCTCAGGAAAGGCATTGCTTCAGGAAGTAAAATTAGTCTCGGTCTCTGTGGATTAGGCAGCTTAGGTTCTTCCCTCTGCTACACACTGAGTTCTGCTGAGAGAGCACGGAGTAAATGTGGACAAGGACAAATTTGGGGTTGTAGTGAAAGTAAATTCATTCTTGGAGATGTGGGCTTTGCTGACTAGGTCAGCATTTATTATCCATCCCTGGTTGCCCTAGTTGTGGTGGTGAGCTGCCTCTTGAACTGCTGCAATCACTTCGGTGTAGGTACACCCACAGTGCTGTTAGGGAGGGAGTTCCAGGACTTTGACCCAGTGACAGTGAAGGAATGGTAATATATTTCCAAGTCAGGATGGTGAGTGATTTGGATGGGAACCTCCAGGTGGTGATGTTCCCAGATATCTTCTGCACTTGTCCTTCTAGATGGGAAGTCAGTTAGCTCAGTTGGCTGGCCAGCTGGTTTGTGAAGCAGAGCAACACAAACAACACAGGTTCAATTCCCTTACTGTCTAAGGTTATTCATGAAGGCCTTGTCCTTCATGATAGAGCCATGAAGAAAGCTTATAGTGTGTTAGCGTTGATTAACAGGGGGTTTGAGTTTAAGAGCCGTGGGGTTATGCTGCAACTATGCTGGACCTTGGTGAGATCACATTTGGAATATTGTGTTCAGTTCTGGTCACCTCACTATAAGAAGGATGTGGAAGCATTGGAGAGAGTGTAGAGGAGATTTACCAGGATGCTGCCTGGTTTGGAGGGTAGGTCTTATAAGGAAAGATTGAGGGAGCTGGGGCTTTTCTCTTTAGAGCGGAGGAGGATGAGAGGTGACTTAATAGAGGTTTATAAGACGATGAAAGGGATTGATAGAGTGGACGTGCAGAGACTATTTCCTTGGGTGGATGTAGCTGTTGCTAGGAGGCATAATTATAAGGTTCATGGTGGGAGATATAGGAGGGATGTCCGAGGTAGATTCTTCACTCAGAGAGTGGTAGAATACACTGCCTGCTGTGATAGTGGAGTCGGACACTTTAGGAACTTTCAAGCGGTTATTGGATAGGCACATGGAGCACACCAGAAGGAAAGGGAGTGGGATAGCTTGATCTTGGGATTGGACATGGTTTGGCACAACACTGAGGGCTGAAGGGCCTGTACTGTGCTGTAATGTTCTATGTTTCTATGTCCTCTCAACATTGCCCCTCACCTGAGGTGTGGTGATCCTCAGGTTAATGCCACCACCAGTTAGCTCTCTCCCTTAAAAGGGGAGAGCAGCCCATGGTCATCTAGGACGATGGCGAAATTACTTTTACCTTCTAGATGGTAGTATGTTTGGAAGGTGCAACCTAAGAAGCCTAAGAGCTCCTGCAGTGCATCTTGAAGGTGGTAGACATTGCAACTGTTTGTTGGTGGTGGAGGGATGGAATTTTTGTGGCAGGGGTAGCAATCAAGCAGGTTGCTTCTTCCTGGATGGTGTCAAGCTTCAACTATTGTTGGAGCTGCACTCATTCAGGCAGGTGGAAAGTGTGTTTCTGAGTGGAGTGTTGTGACAAGTGCTGTTCCTCAGGGATCAGTTCTGGGACATTTGCGGTTCGTAATATATATATATATATATATATATATATAAATGATTTGGAAGAAAATGTAACTGGTTTGATTAGTAAGTTTGCGAATGACACAAAGGTTGCTGGATTTGCGGATAGCAATGAGGACCATCAGAGGATACAGCAGGATATAGATCAGTTGGAGACTTGGGCGGAGAGATGGCAGATGGAGTTTACTCTGGATAAATGTGAGGTAATGCATTTTGGAAGGTCTAATAAAGATAGGAAATATACAGCAAATGGCAGAACCCTTAAGAGTAAGGGATCTGGGTGTACAGGTACACAGGTCACTGAAATGGCAACGCAGGTGAAGAAGGGAGGCAAGAAGGCATATGGCATGCTTGCCTTCATCGGCCGAGGCATTGAGTTTAAAAATTGACAAAGGTCATGTTACAGCTTTATAGAATCTTAATTAGGCTGCACTTGGAATAGTGTTCGATTCTGGCCACCACACTACCAGAAGAATGTGGAGGCTTTGGAGAGGGTACAGAAAAGATTTACCAGGATGTTGCTTCACATGGAGGGCATTAGCAATGAGGAGAGGTCAGAGAAGCTTGGTTTGTTCTCACTGGAACGATGGAGGTTGAGGGGAGACCTGATAGAAGTCTGCGAGATTATGAGGGGCATGGACAGAGTAGATAGTCAGAAGATTTTTCCCAGGGTGGAAGAGCCAATTACTAGAGGGCATAGGTTTAACGTTCAAGGGGCAAGGTTTAAAGGAGACGTACAAGACAAGTTTTTTTACACAGAGGGTGGTGGGTGCCTGGAACTCGCTGCCGGGGGAGGTAATGGAAGCAGATATGATAGTGAGTTTTAAGGGGCATCTGGACAAATACATGAATAGGATGGGAATAGAGAGATACGGTCCCTGGAAGGGTAGAGGGTTTTTGTTGAGTCGGGCAGCATGGTTGGTGCAGGCTTGGAGGGCCAAAAGGCCTATTCCTGTGCTGTAACGTTCTTTGATCTTTGTTCTTCGGTGACGAGTAGTTTTCTGCAGGGCTCTGTACTGGGACCGCTGCTGTTTGTGATATATATATATATATAAATGATTTGGAAGAAGATTTGGAAGACTATAAATGATTTGGAAGACTTCAGCAAGGCATTTGATAAGGTCCCCCATGCAAGACTTCTTGAGAAGGTGAGAGGGCATGGGATCCAAGGGGTTTTGGCCTTGTGGATCCAGAACTGGCTTGCCTGCAGAAGGCAGAGAGTGGTTGTGGATGGGTCTTTTTCTGAATGGAGGTCGGTCACCAGTGGAGTGCCCCAGGGATCTGTTCTAGGACCCTGGATGAGGAAGTGGAGGGATGGGTAAGTAAGTTCGCTGATGACACGAAGGTCGGTGGTGTTGTGGATGGTCTGGAAGGATGTCAAAAGTTGCAGCAGGACATAAATAGGATGCAGGACTGGGCGGAGAAGTGGCAGATGGACTTCAACGCGGATAAATGTGTAGTCGTCCATTTTGGCAGAACCAACGGGATGAACGAGTACACTATCAAGGGCAAGAGTCTTAGTAGTGTTGAAGAGCAGAAGGATCTTGGGGTCCGGGTCCACAGGACTCTTAAATCGGCCTCGCAGGTGGAGGAGGTGGTCAAGAAGGCGTATGGTGTACTGGCCTTCATTAATCGAGGGATTGAGTTTAGGAGTCGGGAGGTAATGCTGCAACTTTATAAGACCCTTGTCAGGCCTCATTTGGAGTACTGTGCGCAGTTCTGGTCGCCTCACTATAGGAAAGACGTAGAAGCTATTGAAAGGGTACAGAGGAGATTTACAAGGATGTTGCCTGGACTGGGAGGCATGCCTTATGAAGTTAGGTTGAGGGAGTTGGGATTCTTTTCCCTGGAGAGACGAAGGTTGAGAGGCGACCTGATAGAAATTTATAAAATGTTGAGAGGAATAGATAGGGTGGATTCTCAGAGGCTATTTCCCCGGCTGAAATGGTCGCTACGAGAGGACACAGATTTAACGTGCGGGGAGGAAAGTACAGAAGTGATGTTAGGGGTAAGTTTTTCACTCAGAGGGTGGTGAGTGAATGGAATCGGCTGCCGTCAGTGGTGGTGGAGGCGAACTCGCTGGGGTCTTTTAAAAGACTTCTGGATGAGTATATGGGGTTTTATGGGATTGGGGGTTATTGATAGGTCTATAGATTGGTGGGTGTTGATGTGATCGGCGCAACTCGTGGGCCGAAGGGCCTGTTTGTGCTGTAGTGTTCTATGTTCTATGTTCTAAGATGTAATTGGTCTACTTTGTAAGTTTGCGGACGACACAAAGATTGCTGGAGTTGCGGATAGTGATGAACGTTGTCGGACAATACAGCAGGATATAGATAAACTGGAAAATTGGGCGGAGAAATGGCAGATGGCCACAAGAGTTTAATTTAGACAAATGCGAGGTGATGCATTTTGGTAGATTGAACCAGGGCTGGACTTACTCAGTTAATGGTAGGTCATTGGGGAGAGTTGCAGAACAAAGAGATCTAGAGGTTCATAGCTCCTTGAAAGTGGAGTCACAGGTGGGCAGAGTGGTGAAGAAGGCATTCGGCATGCTTGGTTTCATCGGTCAGAACATTGAATGCAGGAGTTGGAATGTCTTGTTGAAGTTGTGTAAGTCATTGGTAAGGCCACATTTGGAATACTGTGTGCAATATCTATTATAGAAAGGATATTATTAAATTAGAAAGAGCACAGAAAAGATTTACCACGATGCTACCGGGACTTGATGGATTGAGTTATAAGGAGAGGCTGGAAAGACTGGGACTTTTTTTCTCTGGAGCGTAGGAGGTTGAGGGGTGCTCCTATAAGGTCTATAAAATAATGAGGGGAACAGGTCAGCTAGATAGTCAATATCTTTTCCCAAAGATATTGGATGAACAGAGGGATCTAGGTGTGTGTGTACATAGATCCCTGAAAGTTGGGAATCAAGTAGATAAGGTTGTTAAGAAGGCGTACGGTGTCTTGGCGTTTATTGGTAGGGGGATTGAATTTAGGAGTCGCAGTGTAATGTTGCAACTGTACACTACTCTAGTGCGGCCGCACTTGGAGTACTGTGTGCAGTTCTGGTCCCCGCATTACAAGAAGGATGTGGAGGCGTTGGAGAGGGTGCAGAGGAGGTTTACTAGGATGGTGCCTGGTATGGTGGGGAGGTCCTATGAGGAGAGACTGAGGGATTTAGGGTTGTTTTCGTTGGAAAGAAGGCGGCTAAGAGGGGATCTTATTGAAACATATAAGATGATTAGAGGTTTAGATAGGGTGGATAGTGATGGCCTTTTTCCTCGGATGGAGAAAGCTAGCACGAGGGGGCATGGCTTTAAATTAAGGGGGGGTAGCTACAGGACGGATGTCAGGGGTAGGTTCTTTACCCAGCGGGTGGTGAAGGATTGGAATGCCCTGCCTGCTGCAGTTGTAAATGCGTCTAGTTTGGGGGCGTTTAAGAGATCTCTGGATAGGTTTATGGACGAAAAGGGATTGGTATAGGCTAGTGGGTCATTGTTTTTGTAACTGGTCGGCGCAACATCGTGGGCCGAAGGGCCTGTTCTGCGCTGTAATGTTCTATGTTCTATGTTCTAAAGGTTGGGGAATCTAAAACTAGAGGGCATAGGTTTAAGGTGAGAGGGGAGAGATACAAAAGTGTCCAGAGGGGCAATTTTTTCACACAGAAGGTGGTGAATGTCTGGAATAAGCTGGCAGAGGTAGTAGTAGAGGCGGGCACAATTTTGTCTTTTAAAAAGCATTTAGATAGTTACAGGTGTACGATGACTAAAGAGGGATATGGGCCAAATGTGGGCAATTGGGATTAGTTTAGGGGCTTTAAAAAAAAGGCAGCATGATCAAGTTGGGCCGAAGGACTTGTTTCCATGCTGTAAACCTCTATGACTCTATGACCCTAGAATATTAAGAGTGGCAAGGGCGGAAATTGCAGGGGCCTTGAGGGAAATCTTTGTATCCTCACTGGCTACAGGGGAGGTCCCAAAGGATTGGAGAATAGCCAATGGTATTCCTTTGTTTAAGAAGGGTAGCAAGAATAATCCAGGTAATTACAGGCTGGTGAGGCTTACATCAGTAGTAGGGAAATTATTGGAGAGGATTCTTTGAGATAGGATTTACTTCCACTTGGAAGCAAGAGGCGACATGGTTTTATGAAGGGGCGGCTGTGTCTCACTAACTTGATTGAGTTTTTTGAGGAAATGACAAAGATGACTGATGAGAATAGGGCAGTGGATGTTGTCTACAGGAGTTCAGTAAGGCCTTTAACAAGGTCCCTCATGACAGACTGGTGCAGAAGGTGTACGAGATCAGAGGTGAGCTGGCAAGGTGGATACAGAACTGGCCTCAGTCAAAGACGATAGAGGGTAGCAGTCGAAGGGAGCGTTTCTGAATTCAGGGCTGTGACAAGTGGTGTTCCTCAGGGATCAATGCTGGGACCTTTGATGTTTGTAATATATATATAAATGATTTGGAAGAAAATGTAACTGGTTTGATTAGTAAGTTCACGGATTGCACAAAGATTGGTGGGTTTACGGATAGCAGTGAGGACCATCAGAGGATACAGCAGGATATAGATCAGTTGGAGACTTGGGCGGAGAGAAGGCAGATGGAGTTTAATCTGGACAAATGTGAGGTGCTGCATTTTAGAAGTCAAATACAGATATGAAATATACAGCAAATGGCAGAACACTTAAGAGGCAGACGGATCTGGGTGTACAGGTACACAGACTGAAAGTAACAACACAGGTGGAGAAGGTAGTCAAGAAGGCATATGGCATACTTGTCTTCATCAGCCGGGGCACTGTTGTAACTAGAAGTTATGTTGCAGCTTTTGGAACCTTAGTTAGGCCGCACTTGGAATATAGCATTCAGTTCTGGTGGCCACACTACCAGAAGGATGTGGAGGCTTTGGAGAGGGTACAGAAAATATTTACCAGGATGTTGCCTGTTATGGAGGGCATTAGCTATGAGGAAAGGTTGGAGAAACTTGCCTTGTTCTCACTGGAATGACAGGTTGAAGGGCGAACTGATAGAAGTCTACAATATTATGAGGGGCATAGACACAGTCGATAGCCAGAAGCTTTTTCCCAGAGTGGAAGACTCATTACTAGGGTTTAAGATGCAAGGTTCCAGGTTAAAAGGAGATGTATGAGGCAAGTTTTTTTTTACACAGAAGGTGGTGAGTGCCTGGAACTTGCTGCTGGTTGGAGGTAGTGGAAGCAGATGTGATAGTGACTTTTAAGGTGTGTCTTGACAAATACGTGAATAGGATGGGAATGGAGGGATATGGTCCCCAGAAGAGTAGGGGGTTTTAGTTCAGTCGGGCAGCATGGTCCGTGCAGGCTTGGAGGGTGAAGGGCCTATTCTTGTGCAGTAGTTTTTTTTGTTTTTTGCAGTTAACAAGCGTTAACCAGTATCTATCTTACTTACGTGATGTCAGCATTTGGATGTAGGCCAAACACCTGAGGGGTGTCAACGGCAGGTAGTGTCTGAATGTACTCCAGATAGTTTTCTACAGTGGCACAGATTGGAATAATGTAATCAGTATAAAAGCTGAACTTGGGATCAAATGTCTTCTCACTGAACCACACCTATAATGTAATTACACAAAGCAGTTACATAAAGTATATTTTACAACAAAACACAAGTTAATCCTTTAAAGTAAATTGCTAGAAATATACTGAAGATAAAAGAATCCAAGTTAAAATGAAGCTGCTGATTGATTTGAGAAATTAATCAGAGCTTTGTTTAATAATTTAGATGAGAAGAATCAAGTGCTGCAACAAAAACCCTCATGCAAAGAAAAGCAGAACCAATGGCAGAATGTTTAAGGAGAAAGCAAGGCCAGTTTATTGCCAATCTGTAAATTCTCCACTTTCTGCTTTGAAGTAAGGGAGCGATCATTTGTATTTACAACAGTTTCCAAATGGCTCAGAACTGCACATTTCTCTCTTCAGGGAGAGAGCAGATCACAGCATTGTGTGGATTATAGGAGAGATCAGATCACAGCATTGTGTGGATTATAGGAGAGATCAGATCACAGCATTGTGTGGATTATAGGAGAGATCAGATCACAGCATTGTGTGGATTATAGGAGAGAGCAGATAACAGCATTGTGTGCATTATGGGAGACATCAGATCACAGCATTGTGTGGATTATAGGAGAGAGCAGATCACAGCAGTGTGTGGATTATGATCAGATCACAGCATTGTGTGGATTATAGGAGAGAGCAGATCACAGCAGTGTGTGGATTATGATCAGATCACAGCATTGTGTGGATTATAGGAGAGAGCTGATCACAGCAGTGTGTGGATTATGATCAGATCACAGCATTGTGTGGATTATAGCAGAGAGCAGATCACAGCATTGTGTGGATTATGGGAGAGATCAGATCACAATGCTGTGATCTGATCATAATCACACAATGTTGAGATCTGATCTCTCCCATAATCCACACAATGCTGTGATCTGATCATAATCCACACAGTGCTGTGATCTGATCATAATCCACATAATGCTATGATCTGATCATAATTCACGCAATGCTGTGATCTGCTCTCTCGTACAATCCACACAATGCTGTGATCTGATCTCTCCTATAATGAACACAATGCTGTGATCTGATCGTAATTCACATAATGCTGTGATCTGATCATAATCCACACAATGCTGTGATCTGCTCTCTGCTATAATCCACACAATGCTGTAATCTGAAAACTGCAGCAGGCGACGGTGCAGAGGGACCTCGGGGTCCTTGTGCATGAGTCGCAAAAACTCAGCTTACAGGTGCAGCAGGTGGTCAGGAAGGCGAATGGGATGCTGGCCTTCATCGCGAAGGGGATTGAATATAAAAGTAGGGAGGTCTTGCTGCGGCTGTATAGGGCATTGGTGAGGCCGCAGCTGGAGTACTGTGTGCAGTTTTGGGCGCCGTACCTACGCAAGGATATTTTAGCCTTGGAGGGAGTGCAGAGGAGGTTTACTAGGCTGATGCCGGAGTTGAGGGGGTTGAGCTATGAGGAGAGGCTGTATAAATTAGGCTTGTACTCGTTAGAGTTTAGAAGAATGAGGGGAGATCTCATTGAGACGTATAAGATGATGAATGGGATGGATAGGATAGAGGTGGAGAGACTCTTCCCGCTCAGAAAGGATAGTAGGACGAGGGGGCACAGCCTCAAGATAAAGGGGGGGCGGTTTAGAACGGAGTTTAGGAGGAACTTCTTCACTCAAAGGGTGGTGAATCTCTGGAATTCTCTGCCCGTTGAAGTGGTGGAGGCTACCTCGCTAAATACTTTTATGACGCGGGTTGATGGGTTTTTGATAAGAGAGGGGATTAAGGGTTATGGGGAGAGGGCGGGAATGTGGAACAGAGCCACGACAGATCAGCCATGATTTTATTGAATGGCGGGGCAGGCTCAAAGGGCTAGTTGGCCTACTCCTGCTCCTATTTCTTATGTTCTTATAATCCACACAATGCTGTGATCTGATCATAATCCACACAATGCTGTGATCTGATCTCTCCCAGAATCCACACAATGCTGTGATCTGATCTCTCCCAGAATCCACACAATGCTGTGATCTGCTCTCTGCAATAATCCACACAATGCTGAGATCTGTTCTCTCCAATAATCCACACAATGCTGTGATCTGTTCTCTCCTATAATCCACACAATGCTGTGATCTGCTCTCTCCCATAATCCACACAATGCTGTGATTTGGTATCTGCTATAATCCACACAATGCTGTGATCTGATCTCTCCTATAATCCACACAATGCTGTGATCTGAAAATAATCCACACAATGCTGTGATCTGATCATAATCCTCGCAATGCTGTGATCTGATCTCTCCTATAATCCACACAATGCTGTGATCTGATCTCTCCCATAATCCACACAATGCTGTGATCTGATCTCTCCCATAATCCCGACAATGCTGTGATCTGATCTCTCCTATAATCCACACAATGCTGTGATCGGATCATAATCTACACAATGCTGTGATCTGGTCATAATCCACACAATGCTGTGATCTGATCTCTCCCATAATCCACACAATGATGTGATCTGATCTCTTCCAGAATCCATACAATGCTGTGATCTGATCTCTCCTGTAATCCACACAATGCCGCGATCTGATCATAATCCACACAATGCTGTGATCTGCTCTCTCCTGTAATCCACACAACGCTGTGATCTGATCTCTCCCATAATCCCTACAATGCTGTGACCTGATCTCTCCCAGAATCCACACAATGCTGTGATCTGATCATAATCCACAACTGCTGTGATCTGATCTCTCCTATAATCCAAACAATGATGTGATGTGAGCATTGTGTGGGTTATGGGAGAGATCATATCACAGCATTGTGTGGATTATAGGAGATATCAGATCACAGCACTGTGTGGATTATGGGAGAGAGCAGATCACAGCATTTTGTGGATTATGATCAGCACAGCATTGTGTGGATTATAGGAGAGATCAGATCACATCATTGTGTGGATTTTGATGAGATCACAGCATTGTGTGGATGATAGGAGAGATCAGATCACAGCATTGTGTGGATTATAGGAGAGATCAGATCACAACATTGTGTGGATTATAGGAGAAAGCAGTTCACAGCATTGTGTGGATTATGATCAGATCACAGCATTGTGTGGATTATGATCAGATCACAGCATTGTGTGGATTATAGGAGAGAGCAGATCACAGCATTGAGTGGATTATGATTAGTTCACAGCATTGTGTGGATTATAGGAGAGAGCAGATCTCAGCATTGTGTGGATTATGATCAGATCACAGCATTGTGTGGATTATGGGAGAGATCAGGTCACAGCATTGTGTGGATTATGATCAGATCACAGCATTGTGTGGATTATGATCAGATCACAGCATTGTGTGGTTTATGGGAGAGATCAGATCACAGCACTGTGTGGATTATGATCAGATCACAGCATTGTGTGGATTATGATCAGATCACAGCATTGTGTGGTTTTTAGGAGAGATCAGATCAAAGCATTTTGTGGATTATGATCAGATCACAGCTTTGTGTGGTTTATAGGAGAGATCAGATCACAGCATTGTGTGGATTATAGAACATAGAACATAGAACATAGAACACTACAGCACAAACAGGCCCTTCGGCCCATGAGTTGCGCCGATCACATCAACACCTACCAACCTACAGACCTATCTATAACCCTCAATCTCATTAAACCCCATATACTCATCCAGAAGTCTTTTAAAAGACCCCAGCGAGTTCGCCTCCACCACCACTGACGGCAGCCGATTCCATTCACTCACCACCCTCTGAGTGAAAAACTTACCCCTAACATCACTTCTGAACTTCCCTCCCTGCACCTTAAATCTGTGTCCTCTCGTAGCAACCATTTCAACCCGGGGAAATAGCCTCTGAGAGTCCACCCTATCTATTCCTCTCAACATTTTGTAAACTTCTATCAGGTCGCCTCTCAACCTTCGTCTCTCCAGGGAAAAGAGTCCCAGCTCCCTCAACCTAACTTCATAAGGCATGCCTCCCAGTCCAGGCAACATCCTTGTAAATCTCCTCTGCACCCTCTCAATAGCTTCTACATCTTTCCTATAGTGAGGCGACCAGAACTGCGCACAATACTCCAAATGAGGCCTGACAAGGGTCTTATAAAGTTGCAGCATTACCTCCCGACTCCTAAACTCAATCCCTCGATTAATGAAGGCCAGTACACCATACGCCTTCTTGACCAACTCCTCCACCTGCGAGGCCGATTTAAGAGTCCTGTGGACCCGGACCCCAAGATCCTTCTGCTCTTCAACACTACTCAGACTTCTGCCCTTGATAGTGTACTCGTTCATCCCGTTAGTTCTGCCAAAATGGACGACTACACATTTATCCGCGTTGAAGTCCATCTGCCACTTCTCCGCCCAGTCCTGCATCCTATCTATGTCCTGCTGCAACATTTGCCATCCTTCCAGACCATCCACAACACCACCGACCTTAGTGTCATCAGCGAACTCACTTACACATCCCTCCACTTCCTCATCCAGGTCATTTATGAAAATGACTTATAGGAGAGATCAGATCACAGCATTGTGTAGATTATAGGAGAGATCCATAATCCACACAATGCTGTGATCTGATCTCTCCTATAATCTGATCATAATCCACACAATGCTGTGATCAGATCACAGCATTGTGTGGATTATCTACGATCAGATCACAGCATTGTGTGGATTGTGATCAGATCACAGCATTGTATGGTTTATAGGAGAGAGGAGATCACAGCATTGTGTGGATTATGATCAGATCACAGCTTTGTATGGTTTATAGGAGAGATCAGATCACAGCATTGTGTGGATTATGATCAGATCACAGCATTGTGTGGACTATGATCAGATCACAGCATTGTATGGATTATAGGAGAGATCAGATCTCAGCATTGTTTGGATTATAGCAGAGACCAGATCACAGCATTGTGTGGATTATAGCAGAGAGCTATTGTGTGGATTACGATCAGATCACAGCATTGTGTGGATTATAGGAGAGATCAGATCACAGCATTGTGTGCATTATAGGAGAGAGCAGATCACAGCATCATGTGGATTAAAGGAGAGAGCAGGTCACTGCTGTGATCTGATCATAATCCACACAATGCTGTGATCTGATCTCTCCCATAATCCACACAATGCTGTGATCTGCTCCCTGCTATAATCCACACAATGCTGTGATCTGATCATAATCCACTCAATGCTGTGATCTGATCTCTCCCATAATCCACACAATGCTGTGATCGGATCATAATCCACACAATGCTGTGATCTGATCTCTCGAATAATCCACACAATGCTGTGATCTGATCTCTCCTATAATCCACACAATGCTGTGATCTGATTATAATGCACACAATGCTGTGATCTGATCTCTCCCATAATCCACACAATGCTGTGATCTGATCTCTCCTATATTCCACACAATGCTGTGATCTGATCTCACCTATAATCCACACAATGCTGTGATCTGCTCTGTCCTATAACCCACACAATGCTGTGATCTGATCTCTCCTATAATCCTCACAATGCTGTGATCTGATCTCTCCCATAATCTATACAATGCTGTGATGTGCTCTCTGCTATAATCCACACAATGCTGCGATCTGATGATAATTATTAATGATCTGGATGAGGGTATAGTTGGGTGGATTAGTAAGTTTGCTGATGACACCAAAGTCGGAGGTGTGGTAGATTGTGAGGAAGGGTGTCATAGTTTGCAGGGTGACTTAGAAAGGTTGCAGAGCTGGGCCGCGAGGTGGCGGATGGAGTTTAATGTGGAGAAGTGTGAGGTAATTCATTTCGGTAGGAATAACAGATGTGTTGAGTATAGGGCTAACGGGAGGACTTTGAATAGTGTGGAGGAGCAGGGGGATCTAGGTGTATGTGTACATAGATCCCTGAAAGTTGGGAATCAAGTAGATAAGGTTGTTAAGAAGGCATACGGTGTCTTGGCGTTTATTGGTAGGGGGATTGAATTTAGGAGTCGCAGCGTCATGATGCAACTGTACACAACTCTGGTGCGGCCGCACTTGGAGTATTGTGTGCAGTTCTGGTCCCCCACATTACAGGAAGGATGTGGAGGCTTTGGAGAGGGTGCAGAGGAGGTTTACCAGGATGTTGCCTGGTATGGAGGGGAGATCCTATGAGGAGAGACTGAGAGATTTGGGGTTGTTTTCGCTGGAAAGAAGGCGGCTAAGAGGGGACCTTATTGAAACATATAAGATGATTAGAGGTTTAGACAGGGTGGATAGTGATAGCCTTTTTCCTAGGATGGAGAAAGCTAACACGAGGGGGCATGGCTTTAAATTAAGGGGGGGTAGTTATAGGACTGATGTCAGGGGTAGGTTCTTTACCCAGAGGGTGGTGAGGGACTGGAATGCCCTGCCAGCTGCAGTTGTAAATGCGCCTAGTTTGGGGGCGTTTAAGAGATCTGTGGATAGGTTTATGGACGAAATGGGATTGGTTTAGATTAGTGGGTTAGTGTTGTTTTTTTTTAAAAGCTGGTCGGCGCAACATCGTGGGCCGAAGGGCCTGTTCTGCGCTGTAATTTTCTATGTTCTATGTTCTATGTTCTATAATCCACACAATGCTGTGATCTGATCTCTCCTATAATCCACACAATGCTGTGATCTGATCATAATCCACACAGTGCTGTGATCTGCTCTCTCCTATAATCCACACAATGATGTGATCTGATGTCTCCTCTCATCCACACAATGCTGTGATCTGGTCTCTCCTATAATCCACACAATGCTGTGATCTGGTCTCTCCAATAATCCACAGAATGCTGTAATCTGATGTCTCCTATAATCCACACAATGCTGTGATCGCATCATAATCCACACAATGCTGTGATCTGATATCTCCTTTAATCCACACAATGCTGCGATCTGATCTCTCCTATAATCCACACAATGCTGTGATCTGATCCCTCTTGTAATCCACACAATGCTGTGATCTGCTCTCTCCTATAATCCACACAATGCTGTGATCTGACCTCTCCTACAATCCACACAATGCTGTGATCTGATCTCTCCCATCATCCACACAATGCTCTGATCTCTCCCATAATCCACACAATGCTGTGATTTGATCTCTCCCATAATCCACACAATGCTGTGATCTGATCTCTCCCATAATCCACACAATGCTGTGATCTGATATCTCCTTTAATCCACACAATGCTGTGATCTGATCTCTCCTATAATCCACACAATGCTCTGATCGGATCAAAATCCACACCATGCTGTGATCTGATCATAATCCACACAATGCTGTGATCTGCTCTCTCCCATAATCCACAGAAGGCTGTGATCTGCTCTCTCCCATAATCCACACAATGCTTTCATCTGCTCTCTCCTATAATCCAAACAATGCTGTGATTTTATCTCTCCCATATTCCCCACAATGCTGTGATCTGATGTCTCCTATAATCCACACAATGCTGTGATCTGCTCTCTTCTATAATCCACACAATGCTGTGATCTGATCATAATCCCCACAATGCTGTGATCTGATCTCTCCTCTAATCCACACAATGCTGTGATCTGCTCTCTCCCACAATCCACACAATGCTGTGATCTGATCTCTCCTCTAATCCACATAACGCTGTGATCTGCTCTCTGCTATAATCCACACAATGCTGTGATCTGCTCCCTCCTATAATCCACACAATGCTGTGATCTGATCATTATCCACACAATGCTGTGATCTGATCTCTCCTATAATCCACACAATGCCCTGATCGGATAAAAATCCACACCATGCTGTGATCTGATAATAATCCACAGAATGCTGTGATCTGATCTCTCCTCTTATCCACACAAGGCTGTGATCTGCTCTCTGCTATAATCCACACAATGCTGTGATCTGATCTCTCCCATTATCCACACAATGCTGTGATCTGCTCTCTCCCATGATTCACACAATGCTGTGATCTGATCATAATCCACACAATGCTGTGAACTAATCATAATCCACACAATGCTGTGATCTGCTCTCTCCCATGATCCACACAATGCTGTGATCTGATCTCTCCTATAATCCACACAATGCTGTGATCTGATCATAATCCACACAATTCTGTGATCTGATCTCTCCCATAATCCACACAATGCTCTGATCTAATCATAATCCACACAATGCTGTGATCTGATCTCTCCCATAATCCACACAATGCTGTGATCTGATATTTCCTTTAATCCACACAATGCTGTGATCTGATCTCTCCTATAATCCACACAATGCTCTGATCGGATCAAAATCCACACCATGCTGTGATCTGATCACAATCCACAGAATGCTGTGATCTGATCTCTCCTCTTCTCCACACAATGCCAAGATCTGCTCTCTCCCATAATCCACAGAATGCTGTGATCTGCTCTCTCCCATAATCCACACAATGCTTTCATCTGCTCTCTCTTATAATCCAAACAATGCTGTGATTTTATCTCTCACATATTCCCCACAATGCTGTGATCTGATCTCTCCTATAATCCACACAATGCTGTGATCTGCTCTCTTCTATAATCCACACAATGCTGTGATCTAATCATAATCCCCACAATGCTGTGATCTGATCTCTCCTATAATCCGCACAATGCTGTGATCTGCTCCCTCCAATAATCCACACAATGCTGTGATCAGATCATAATCCACACAGTGCTGTGATCTGCTCTCTCCTATAATCCACACAATGATGTGATCTGATCTCTCCTCTCATCCACACAATGCTGTGATCTGATCTCTCCTATAATCCACACAATGCTGTGATCTGATCTCTCCCATAATCCACACAATGCTGTGATCTGATCTCTCCTATAATCCACACAATGCTGTGATCGCATCATAATCCACACAATGCTGTGATCTGCTCTCTCCTATAATCCACAGACTGCTGTGATCTGATCTCTCCTATAATCCACACAATGCTGTGATCTGATCTCTCCCATAATCCACACCATGCTGTGATCTAACCTCTCCTACAATCCACACAATGCTGTGATCTGATCTCTCCCATAATCCACACAATGCTCTGATCTGATCATAATCCACACAATGCAGTGATCTGATCTCTCCCATAATCCACACAATGCTGTGATCTGATCTCTCCCATAATCCACACAATGCTGTGATCTGATATCTCCTTTAATCCACACAATGCTGTGATCTGATCCCTCCTATAATCCACACAATGCTCTGATCGGAGCAAAATCCACACCATGCTGTGATCTGATCATAATCCACAGAATGCTGTGATCTGATCTCTCCTCTTCTCCACACAATGCTGTGATCGGCTCTCTCCCATAATCCACACAATGCTTTCATCTGCTCTCTCCTATAATCCAAACAATGCTGTGATTTTATCTCTCCCATATTCCCCACAATGCTGTGATCTGATGTCTCCTATAATCCACACAATGCTGTGATCTGCTCTCTTCTATAATCCACACAATGCTGTGATCTGATCATAATCCCCACTATGCTGTGATCTGATCTCTCCTATAATCCGCACAATGCTGTGATCTGCTCTCTCCCATAATCCACACAATGCTGTGATCTGATCTCTAGTCTAATCCACACAATGCTGTGATTTGCTCTCTGCTATAATCCACACAATGCTGTGATCTGCTCCCTCCTATAATCCACACAATGCTGTGATCTGATCTCTCCTATAATCCACACAATGCTCTGATCGGATCAAAATCCACAACATGCTGTGATCTGATCATAATCCACAGAATGCTGTGATCTGATCTCTCCTCTTATCCACACAAGGCTGTGATCTGCTCTCTGCTATAATCCACACAATGCTGTGATCTGATCTCTCCCATTATCCACACAATGCTGTGATCTGATCTCTCCCATAATCCACACAATGCTGTGATCTGCTCTCTGCTATAATCCACACAATGCTGTGATCTGATCATAATCCACACAATGCTGTGATCTGATCTCTCCTATCATCCACACAATGCTGTGATCTGATCATAATCCACACAATGCTGTGATCTGATCTCTCCCATAATCCACACAATGCAGTGATCTGATCATAATCCACACAATGCTGCGATCTAATCTCTCCTATAATCCACACAATGCTGTGATCTGATCTCTCCTATTATCCACAGAATGCTGTGATCTGATCTCTCCTATAATCCTCACAATGCTGTGATCTGATCTCTCCTATATTCCACACAATGCTGTGATCTGATCTTCCTATAATCCTCACAATGCTGTGATCTGATCTCTCCTATAATCCACACAATGCTGTGATCTGCGCTGTCCTATAACCCACGCAATGTTGTGATCTGATCTCTCCCATAATCCACACAATGCTGTGATGTGCTCTCTGCTATAATCCACACAATGCTGTGATCTGATGATAATCCACACAATGCTGTGATCTGATCTCTCCTATAATCCACACAATGCTGTGATCTGCGCTGTCCTATAACCCACGCAATGCTGTGATCTGATCTCTCCCATAATCCACATAATGCTGTGATCTGCTCTCTCCAATAATCCACACAATGCTGTGATCTGATCATAATCCACAGAATGCTGTGATCTGCTCTCTCCTATAATCCACACAATGCTGTGATCTGATCTCTCCTCTCATCCACACAATGCTGTGATCTGCTCTCTCCTCTAATCCACACAATGCTGTGATCTGATCTCTCCCATAATCCACACAATGCTGTGATCGCATCATAATCCACTCAATGCTGTGATCTCATCTCCTCTGTAATCCACACAATGCTGTGATCTGATCTCTCCTATAATCCACACAATGCTGTGATCTGATCTCTCCAATATCCACACCATGCTGTGATCTGATCTCTCCTACAATCCACACAATGCTGTGATCTGATCTCTCCCATAATCCACACAATGCTCTGAACTGATCATAATCCACACAATGCTGTGATCTGATCGCTCCCATAATCCACACAATGCTGTGATCTGATCTCTCCTATAATCGACACAATGCTCTGATCGGATCAAAATCCACACCATGCTGTGATCTGATCATAATCCACACAATGCTGTGATCTGATCTCTCTTATCCACACAATGCTGTGATCTGCTCTCTGCTATCATCCACACAATGCTATGATCTGCTCTCTCCTATAATCCACACAATGCTTTCATCTGCTCTCTCCTATAATCCAAACAATGCTGTGATTTTATCTCTCCCATAATCCCCACAATGCTGTGATCTGATCTCTCCTATAATCCACACAATGCTGTGACCTGCTCGCTTCTATAATCCACACAATGCTGTGATCTGATCATAATCCCCACAATGCTGTGATCTGACCTCTCCTCTAATCCACACAATGCTGTGATCTGCTCTCTCCTATAATCCACACAATGCTGTGATCTGATCATAAACCACACAATGCTGTGATCTGATCTCTTCTACAATCCACACAATGCTCTGATCGGATCAAAATCCACACCATGCTGTGATCTGATCATAATCCACACAATGCTGTGATCTGATCTCTCCCATAATCCACACAATGCTGTGATCTGCTCCCTGCTATAATCCACACAATGCTGTGATCTGATCATAATCCCCACAATGCTGTGATCTGACCTCTCCTCTAATCCACACAATGCTGTGATCTGCTCTCTCCTATAATCCACACAATGCTGTGATCTGATCATAAACCACACAATGCTGTGATCTGATCTCTTCTACAATCCACACAATGCTCTGATCGGATCAAAATCCACACCATGCTGTGATCTGATCATAATCCACACAATGCTGTGATCTGATCTCTCCCATAATCCACACAATGCTGTGATCTGCTCCCTGCTATAATCCACACAATGCTGTGATCTGATCATAATCCACACAATGCTGTGATCTGCTCTCTCCTATAATCCACACAATGCTGTGATCTGATCTCTCCCATACTCCACACAATGCTGTGATCTGATCAGATCTGTCATATAATCAACACAATGCTGTGATCTGATCATAATCCACACAATGCTGTGATCTGATCTCTCCCATAATCCACACAATGCTGTGATCTGTTCTCTCCCATAATCCACACAATGCTGTGATCTGATCTCCCCTATAATACACACAACGCTCTGATCTCTCCCATAATCCACACAATGCTGTGATCTGCTCTCTCCCATAATCCACACAATGCTGTGATCTGATCGCTCCTATAAAGCAAACAATGCTGTGATCTGATCATAATCCACACAATGCAGTGATCTGCTCTCTCCCATAATCCACACAATGCTGTGATCTGATATCTCCCATAATCCACACAATGCTGAGATCTGATCTCTCCTATAATCCACAGAACGCTGTGATCTGATCATAATCCTCAGAATGCTGTGATCTGATCTCTCCTATAATACACACAATGCTGTCATCTGATCTCTCGTATAATCCACACAATGCTGTGATCTGATCTCTCCCATAATCCACACAATGCTGTGACCTGCTCTCTTCTATAATCCACACAATGCTGTGATCTGATCTCTCCTGTAATCCACAATACTGTGATCTGATCATAATCCGCACAATGCTGTGATCTGATATCTCCTTTAATCCACACAATGCTGTGATCTGATCTCTCCTATAATCCGCACAATGCTGCGATCTGATATCTCCTTTAATCCACACAATGCTGTGATCTGATCTCTCCTATAATCCACACAATGCTGTGATCTGCTCTCCTATAATCCACCCAATGCTATTATCTGATCTCTCCTATAATCCACACAATGCTGTGATCTGACCTCTCCCATAATCCACACCATGCTGTGATCTGATCATAACCTACACAATGCTGTGATCTGATCTCTCCCAGAATCCACACAATGCTGTGATCTGCTCACTGCTTTAATCCACGCAATGCTGTGATCGGATCATAATCCACACAATGCTGTGATCTGCTCTCTCCTATAATCCACACAATGCTGTGATCTGATCTCTCCCATACTCCACACAATGCTGTGATCTGATCAGATCTGTCATATAATCCACACAATGCTGTGATCTGATCATAATCCACACAATGCTGTGATGTGATCTCTCCCATAATCCACACAATGCTGTGATCTGATTTCTCCTATAATCCACACAATGCTGTGATCTGCTCTCTTCTATAATCCACACAACGCTGTGATCGGATCATAATCCCCACAATGCTGTGATCTGATCTCTCCTATAATCCGCACATTGCTGTGATCTGCTCTCTCCCATAATCCACAAAATGCTGTGATCTGCTCTCTCTTCTAATCCACACAATGCTGCGATCTGCTCTCTGCTATAATCCACACAATGCTGTGATCTGCTCTCTATAATCCACACAATGCTGTGATCTGACCATAATCCACACAATGCTGTGATCTGATCTCTCCTCTTATCCACACAATGCTGTGATCTGCTCTCTGCTATAATCCACACAATGCTGTGATCTGCTCTCTATAATCCACACAATGCTGTGATCTGACCATAATCCACACAATGCTGTGATCTGATCTCTCCTCTTATCCACACAATGCTGTGATCTGCTCTCTGCTATAATCCACACAATGCTGTGATCTGATCTCTCCCATAATCCACACAATGCTGTGACCTGCTCTCTTCTATAATCCACACAATGCTGTGATCTGATCATAATCCACACAATGCTGTGATGTGTTCTCTCCCATAATCCACACAATGCTGTGATCTGCTCCCTGCTATAATCCACACAATGCTGTGATCTGATCATAATCCACACAATGCTGTGATGTGTTCTCTCCCATAATCCACACAATGCTGTGATCTGATCCCTGCTATAATCCACACAATGCTGTGATCTGATCTCTCCCATAATCCAGACAATGCTGTGATCTGATTTCTCCCATAATCCATACAATGCTGTGATCTGATCTCTCCTATAATCCACACAACGCTGTGATCTGACCTCTCCCATAATCCACACAATGCTGTGATCTGCTCTCTCCCATAATCCACACAATGCTGTGATCTGATCTCCTATAATGCAAACAATGGTGTGATCTGATAATAATCCACACAATGCAGTGATCTGCTCTCTCCCATAATCCACACAATGCTGTGATCTGATATCTCCTATAATCCACACAACGCTGTGATCTGATCATAATCCACACAATGCTGTGATCTGATCTCTCGTATAATCCACACAATGCTGTGATCTGATCTCTCGTATAATCCACACAATGCTGTGATCTGATCTCTCGTATAATCCACACAATGCTGTGATCTGATCTCTCGTATAATCCACACAATGCTGTGATCTGATCTCTCCCATAATCCCTACAATGTTGTGATCTGATCTCTCCCAGAATCCACACAATGCTGTGATCTGATCTCTCCTGTAATCCACAGAATGCTGTGATCTGCTCTCCCCTATAATCCACCCAATGCTATTATCTGATCTCTCCCAGAATCTACACAATGCTGTGATCTGATCTCTCCTATAATCCTCACAATGCTGTGAACTAATCATAATCCACACAGTGCTGTGATCTGCTCTCTCCCATGATCCACACAATGCTGTGATCTGATCTCTCCCATAATCCACACAATGCTGTGATCTGATCTCTCCCATAATCCACACAATGCTGTGATCTGATCTCTCCTATAATCCACACAATGCTGTGATCTGATCATAATCCACACAATGCTGTGATCTGATCATAATCCACAGAATGCTGTGATCTGATCTCTCCTATAATCCACACAATGCTGTGATCTGATCATAATCCACACAATGCTGTGATCTGATCTTTCCCATAATCCACACAATGCAGTGATCTGATCATAATCCACACAATGCTGCGATCTAATCTCTCCTATAATCCACACAATGCTGTGATCTGATCTCTCCTATTATCCACAGAATGCTGTGATCTGATCTCTCCTATAATCCTCACAATGCTGTGATCTGATCTCTCCTATATTCCACACAATGCTGTGATCTGATCTCTCCTATAATCCTCACAATGCTGTTATCTGATCTCTCCCATAATCCACACAATGCTGTGATCTGATCATAATCCACACAGTGCTGTGATCTGCTCTCTCCTATAATCTACACAATGCTGTGATCTGATCTCTCCTGTAATCCACACAATGCTGTGATCTGATCATAATCCACACAATGCTGTGATCTGATCATAATGTACACAATGCTGTGATCTGCTCTCTCCTGTAATCCACACAATGCTGTGATCTGCTCTCTCCTGTAATCTACACAATGCCGTGATCTGCTCTCTCCTATAATCCACACAATGCTGTGATCTGATCTCTCCTATAATCCTCACAATGCTGTGATCTGATCTCTCCTATAATCCACACAATGCTGTGATCAGATCATAATCAACACAATGCTCTGATCTGCTCTCTCCTATAATCCACACAATGCTGTGATCTGCTCTCTCCTATAATCCACACAATGCTGTGATCTGCTCTCTCCTATAATCTACACAATGCTGTGATCTGATGTCTCCTATAATCCACACTATGCTTTGATCTGATCATAATCCACACAATGCTGTGATCTGATCTCTCGTATAATCCACACAATGCTGTGATCTGATCTCTCCTATAATCCTCACAATGCTGTGTTCTGATCTCTCCTATAATCCACACAATGCTGTGATCTGCTCTCTCCTATAATCCACACAACGCTGTGATCTGATCATAATCCACACAATGCTGTGATCTGCTCTCTCCTATAATCCACACAACGCTGTGATCTGATCATAATCCACACAATGCTGTGATCTGATCTCTCCTATAATACAGAATTCTGTGATCTGATCTCTTGTATAATCCACACAATGCTGTGATCTGATCCCTCCCATAATCCATACAATGCTGTGATCTGATCTCTCCCAGAATCCGCACAATGCTGTGATCTGATCTCTCCTGTAATCCACAGAATGCTGTGATCTCTTCTGTAGCCTTGTTAAATTTTATGGGTAGGATTTTCCACCTCTGCTCTCCCCAGGACCAGAGATTCCATCCCAAGATCAAAGAACCTTTACGTGGTCCATATCATGCCCAGTATAATTTTCTTGGTGGGTGGGACTCGCATATTCCATCCTGTGGGTGTTATTTTTGGCCCTTGCTCAGGTGTGGCTCATAAAGTCTCACCTAAGGCCAACGGTGAATTGCGTTCTGCGAGGATCGGGTTGGGCGAGGCTGTAATATTTTGTCCTGTGGCTCTAAGCTGCGTCTTTGTTGATATCTATATTTCTGTGCAGCATGGTTGTGAGTGAAATTTGTTGGAACAATGGATAGCCTGAAGATTAATTCATATTTGTTTAAGCGTATTTCAAACGGTGAAACATGGTTCCAGTATCATTTAGAGTTTTTTTGTGAGTTTGGTACCAGGTGTCTGGAGAGTCTGTTTGTGTATATGACTTTTACGAAGCTTTACAACCCTTGAATTGAAGCAATGGGTTACAAAGAGGTTAGAAGTTTAATAAATTTACAAAAAAAGCACAAACTGTGCAGTGGATTGGTGACAAAGGTCCAAGGATACAATGACACAGGACAGAAGGGTACTTCAGTCACTGTCTGTCAGAGAGTGAAGGCACATATTTTAAGCAGTAAAAGTAAGACTGCTGAGGAACTGAATTTATTTTTTACTCTGAAGTTAAAGTAATAGATGGGCAGATTGTGGGTTTTTGCGGGCCTCTCATTCAGGGAAAAACATCCAATGAATGCTTAGAAATCCATCAGAAGAAACCCATTTGCAGCTGAAGAAAGAAGCCATGGTGTTGGGATAATGGTAAATCTTCACTGGGTTTTATGACTGTAATGATGCTGCTGGCATAAAAGGACTTCTGTGAATTTGAATCATTTGAGATTTTTACTGAAATCCTTTCAATATTTTTTCAAGTGTAGAAAATGCTATTTTCTTTCTGTTAAAAGTACACTGGCAGATCCTTGTGAATATGTTCAGTAATTGACCTTCACAGCTTCTAAATAAAACAACGTTAGGCTATATCAAGCCTGGTTTCACTCTGGCATCTGATTTGCCCAGTATTAACATCAGTTGGGATCATAACAGATTACCTTGCAAAAGCAGTTGAGGAGGCGTTTGTCATAGTCATCTGTAACACGGCCTCCATATTGAACTTCTCCAAGCATATAGCGAATGGTTGTCCATGATACACCCTGAATAAAATCAAATACAAAAGAGGGAAATCTCAATCCAGTATTCTAATCAATAAATAAGTACCTTGATTTAGATGAGAGAAGAAGATTCACTTATTGAGTAGTTGGGGCAATTTTTTTATTTATTTGTAAGACGTGGGCATTGCTGGCTGGCTAGCATATATTGCCCATCTCTAGTTGTCCTTCAGAAGGTGTGGTGAGCTGCCTTCAGTAAGTTAGGGGGGTATAGATTGTCTATCCAAACATGAGTACTTTAAAATAGTGATGAACATTCTTTCATTTTAATACATAGTTTAAGATTACAGTTTAATGTCAGAACACATGTATCTTTTACCTGGAATCATTGATCATGAAATTCTGAGAGATTTATAATTTCTGCAAGTGTTTTCCAAAAAGCCAGAGAAATATTAAGTGGTTGGAAGAATCACCATTCATTGAAGAATCATAGAATCCCTACAATGCAGAAGGAGGCCATTCGGCCTATCGAGTCTGTACCGACCACAATCCCGCCCAGGCCCTATTCCCACAATCTCACATATTTACCCTACAAATTGCTCTGACACTGGGTTAATTTAGCATGGCCAATCAACCTAACCCACGCATCTTTGGACGGTGTGAGGAAATAGGAGCACCTGGAGGAAACCCACGTAGGCACAAGGAGAATGTGCAAACTCCACACAGACAGTGAATTAAACCTGGGTCCCTGAAGCAGCAGTACTAATCATTGTGCCACCATGCTGCCCCTTTAAGAGATTATAAGGGTTTGGTAATTGTCTGCCATCTGTTCTTCATCATTTGCTTTGCTGCTGGTCTTAAAGCATCTGGGTTATTTGATATGATGCAGCATCTAACAATTGTTCAAAAGCTTCGATCTATTACAGAGAGCTATGGATTTATGAATCATATAAATCTCTACAGTACAGAACGGGGCCATCCGGCCCATTAAGTAGCATGGCCATTCCAGCTAACCTGCACATCTTTGGACTATGGGAGGAAACTGGAGCACCTGGAGGAAATCCACACACACATAGAGAAAACGTGCAAAGACCACATAGACAATTATCCAAGTCCAGAATTGAACCTAGGTCCCTGGTGCTGTGAGGCAGCAGTGTGCCAGTGAGCTGCTCCCATAGCATCATGGGAGCCTATTCGGCCACTGTCTCGTGTATCATTGCTCTAGACTTTACCATTTGTATATGGAGAAAGCCCAAAGAAAATCAAGTTAAAAAGGTAAGAAATGTTTTTTGTTCCATATATATGCGTTTGTTACCCATATCTTTAAGTTCTTCAACTCAAGTACCTTTTCAAATTTCTTTACTAACTATTCATGAAGTAAGTTCCCAACATGATTTCTGGTAGATGTTCCAAATTTTGCTCATTTTTGAGTGCAAGTTTCTGCTTATTTGTTAATGGGATGTGGGTATCGGTGGAAGAGTCAGCATTATGACCTACAGAGAAGGAAATCTACCATCCTTATCCTGTTTGACCTATATGTGACAGCAATGTGGTTGGCATTTAAGTGCCCTCTAAAATGACTTGGCAAGGCAGGGCTCCTACCCTTGAGAAGATGGTAGTAAGCTGCCTTCTTGAACTTTTGTAGTCCATGAGGTCTAGATTAGCAAGGGGGCTCCAGGATATTGACCAAGCAACTGTGAAGGAACAGTGGTATATTTCCAAGTCAGGATGGTGAGTGACTTGGAGGGGAACTTCCAGAAGGTGGTGTTTCCATGTATCTACTGCTCATGTCTTTCTAGATGGAAGTGTTTGTGGGTTCGGAAAGTGTAGTCTAAGGAGTCTTGGTGAGTTTCTGCAATGTATCTTGTAGATAGTACACACGGCTGCCATTGAGTGTCAGTGCTGGTGGGAATGTTTGTGGATGGGATACACATCAAATGAGTTTTGTCCTAGATGGTGCCATGCCTCTTGTGTTGCTGGAACTGCACCCATCCATCACACTCCTGACTTGTGCCTGAGAGATGATGGACAGGCTTTGGGGACTTACTCACAGCAGGATTCCAAGCCTTCACCTGCTAAGTATTGATTTGGCTAGCCGAGTTCAGTTTCTGATCAAGGGTTAACCCAAGGATGTTGATAGTGGGGGATTCAGTGATGGCAATGCCATTGAATATCAAGGTTCGATTTTCTCTTGATGATGTTACTTGTCACATAAGTTCAATCCTGGATATTGTTCAGGTCCTGCTGCATTTGGGCCTGGACTGCTTCAAATGCAGCAAGACCTAGAAAATATCCAGGCTTGGGCTCACAAATGGCAAATAACATTCATGTCATACAAATGCCAGGCAATGATCATTAATTAATCGTGTTTCATTATACATTACCAGTCTAAAACAGCCTGTTCTCTGATTGGAACAAATTGTGGAATGAAGGAACTGTCACAAATACATTATGAACTTGTCCTCACATCTATGTTTGCCAATTTGATTTGACCAATATGTGAAGATTAACATCACCCATGTTTAATGTAGTACATTATTTTACACCTCATACTCTGCCCTACCCTAGTGTAGGTACTCATTGGGAGTGTATGCGCTACCCTCACCAGTGACTGATTGGCCTTGTTATTTCCTATCTTTACTCAAACTGATTACCGATTCATGGCATTTTAATGATCTATTTACCTTGTTTTCCAAGTTTCTTTGGAACTCTACTGTTTTGATGTTTCAGCATTTAGCAAGAACCTTTTTAGGTCTGGCATTGAAGTATATGTTACAAGAAAACTGATTTCTGTATGTTAATCAACATTCTCACAAGAACATACCGCACAGAACAGATCCAAACACACCTTCTTTTTGTCACAATCGTCCAGGTGGTTCTGTACGAACTGGACACTGGCTGTGAAATCTGATGAGTTAAATTCATATGGAATACACCATCCCAGTGGACCAAACTTCCGGCGTTCCTAACATTTCATAGGAAGTAAAAATAAAAGTCCATTTCACTTATTTTGTAAATTCAAAATAAATCATATTGAACGAGTTTCCAGTGTTAAGTGATGACTGGGCTTTGCACTTGGAAGGTAAGTGATCTTTAAATTGACAAGCATTCTGAAAATATTCAGATGCATTAGAGTACATGATGCTGTAGAAAAAGAACCCTTCTGCACTCAAGTTTAGAGATGTGTTTTTCAGACTGTAGCCAAACAGGCCATCTAAAATGGCGTTTTGTAAAGCACTCTGGGATAACTGGGCAAGAAACTAAACCGACAGGCTGCAGTTTAAAGACAGAGACAAACAGGCTGCAACCCTGATGAGTGAATACACAGGATATGGGCCATCTCCAGGATGAATGAGACTTTCTGGTCACACTGGGTTGTGTGCCAGACGTAAAGGCACCGTGAATCCTTATTTAGGAGGAAGGTATGTGACCTATGTGCCTACAACACATACAGGCATGGCCGCCAGGGACACACCCAGAGATTGGTGTGGTAGCACCTGATTGGACTCTTATCGATCAGGGTGATCAAATCCTGATCGATTGATTGGCAATGGCCAAAAAAAGGGCATGAAACCAAACGGGGCATAAAGGATGCTGCATAACCAGGAATCTCTCTCTCTCTCTCTGATCCCACGAACAAGCTACAACAATGGTGAACATCGCCAGCAAGAGGAGAGCCACCACACCCAAGAAGGAAGAAAGAGAGACTACAGCCAGAATGCCAGACCAGAGCAAAGGACCAAACTACACAGACAACTACCAAGACCAGCACACAGATAAAGGCCAGTATCTGTTTGGGTATTTGTCAGTCACACAAAGTTAAGTCTAGCATTTCTGTAAGATAACTTATTGTTGGTCGGGTGGGTGATTATTGATTGTGTGGGTTTAATTAAATATTGTTTGTACTAATAAGACGTCTACTCAAAGTTATTTGTCCATCGTATAAGGGTTAAAACAGGCTGATTTTTACAACATTTGGCGTCCCTGGGTGGGCATCGATAAGAAGTAACTTTGTTGCTCCGATATCGAACCCCACAGACTTTATATTGAATGGTTATTTAAAACTCAGAGCCGACAGGTGTGAACTCCTTATTGGACAAATAACTGCTTTCGGGAAATTGTTTATTGTGCATGTATTGTTACTAACAAGGAGGATAGGGTAAACTCTGTAGGTTTGTATTAGAACCCAGAGGGATTAGGACTGGAACATAGCATAAAGCCGTACCCGCAGTCCGATCGCCTCCCTACCCCTTGTCATTAAATATAGAATGGCAGGAAACAGTATAGAGGCAGAGAAGTGTCCCATATGGGAAAAAAAAATCAGGGAATATATTAAGAAGAAAGGGTGGCCCCATGGGCAGGATCTTGTGCCAATACTGAGACGGGACCGGGATCCCTAGGGCAGAAGTATTGGGATGATCTAAGGAAAGTTCAGGGAAAACGGGCAAACAAATCTGAGAAACAGATTGCTATTGTGAGCTGCTTCGGACAGCTGCTAGGTACAGAAAAGGAGTTAAACACAGTTCGTAAGGAACTGGAGGAATCAAAACAGGCACAGGTGGAAAAGGAGGAGGAAATTAAGAAACTAAAGGAACAGCAGCAGGAGAGGATAGAACAGATAAAAGCCGAAAAGGACAGAGAGGTAGATGAATTAAGGCGAACTAACCAGGCAAATTTATTACATCTGGGCAATTTCCAAACCCAGCATGAGAGAGCCTACCAAGACGCCCAGCGTGCTGTCTTTGCCAGAGACGAAGCTGAGCAGGCAGTAGCACGATTGGAAGCTAAGTGCACTGATCTGCAGGCTGCTATAAAAGCTCTACATCAAGCCAGTAAAGAACAGAGACAGGCAACTGCTGACCACTCCAAATGCCAACGAGAAATCTCAAGGCTGGAATCCCTATTATCAGTTCAAAATGGATTTATGTGTGCCTTCGGGACAGTGGAGGAAAAGGGGATAGACAGTGCAGACTGGGGAGAGTTAAAGGAGAATGCTAGACTTTATGTTATGCAAACCGAGGGTTGGGGTCCACCACCATCTTTCCCAGGGGAGGTCATACCCACGGCACCCCCAGATTTACCTCCAGTACCGATGTACCCTGTGACGACTGAACGTCGGACAGGAGGGGGTCAGGACTCAGCTGTTACATACACCACTCCATTTACAGTGGCACAATTGGCTGAGATTGCAAATAAAATCACAACTTTTGAGCCATCGGCTGACCCATACAGTTTCTTTGAGGATGGTAGGCAGCAAAAGATGATGCATGGGCTAGATGAGGGAGAGGAGGTGAAGCTGATAGTCATGTGCTTAAGCAAATCTGTACGGTCTGCCCTGCCAGCCCCTCAAAATGTTGGGGAAGGAACATTAAACGAAATTAAGGAAGCAATATTGACTGCGATAGGATTTAATAAAGGGGATCCTGTAGATGGGTTAAATAAATGCAGACAGAGGAAAGGGGAACATCCGACTGCCTTTGCCAGTCGTTTGTGGATCCACTTCACAGGAGTATATGGGGAATTAGATTGGACTAGATTAAATGAAGCTGATTCATCCAAATGGGCTAGGACATTAGTGTCGGATGCTACAGAGGAAGGCAAGGAAGCCTGTGCTAATTTTGACCCTGCAGAAACCACACACAATGAAGCGTGGGTTCTCCGACGCTTAGCTCGAATCTGGGAACAGGAAGTTCTGGGAGCCCCAACGTCACAGTCAGAAAAGGAGGCAAAAATGCTTCCGATGAGGGCTAGTCAGGGTCCAGTATGGAGAAACAAAGGCAGAGGGAATCACCAATACCAGAGAGGTACACGTCTACCTTACACAGCAGCCCCAGGGAGAGATAGAGGGACATGTTTTAATTGTGGGCAGTCGGGACACTTTGCCCGAGATTGTAGGGCACCAAATTTCAGAAGACCAGCAAACCCTGCACACCCATACAACGCTGCTGATCGCCGACACAGGGGACCACAAGGCCACACAGAACATAGGCCCAATCCCCGACACCGAGAACGATATAGAGCTGAGCCCAGAGGCCCACGCCCACAAGTACAGTGTTACACCTGTGGGCAACCCAACCATTTTGCCTGGGACTGTAGGGCACCACCCAACTACCCCACACGACCATCTCAGAAGTTCCAACGATGGACCCCAACCCATGTCCCTCGCAGGACCAGCAGCTACAACCCCCACCCAGTATCCCCAGGACCAACAGATACACCCACGGTCTCCGCTCCAATTTACAGAGCTTCAGGAATAAAACCACGGCCCGGGCACCCCGACGAAAAAGATGGGGAACCCGCAAACCTTACCCCCTATGGCACCCCTGGTACCAGGACTCCCAGAACCGTTTGACCCGGCGCTCACTACCAGGGATGGTACCTGGCAGCCAAAGCCTGCCCAAGTAAGTTCCCTTCACTAAGGAAGAATCAGGACATCACAGTCCAGATTGTAAATAGCTTTATCCATCCACTCCACGCATCACCCAATTGACATTTTATTTTCACGTTCTGCAAATTCCTCACCCCACTCAACCCCATTAAACACTGATTGCCAACCAACCCTTCGTATGACACTATTGGGCCTTTATTATTCATTTACTTATTTCTTTGTTTTTTTTTGGAAAAAGTTGGGGGGGAGTCATACGACATTCTTGTAATGAAATTGGAAAGAGAATCAGATATTAATAAGAATTAACAGGTGCTACCTTGATCTCCCCTAGAATGAACAACATACTTCTCTGCTATGTGGGATTCCTCGTCTCAGACCGAACCACAGACACCGCCTCAACCAAAGACCAGAAGAGCAGCCTACGATACCCTGGATATATGTGGTTCATCCCACCAGAAGCAGGCAAATGTGAGGATGGCATCCTATGGGTACACCCCAATAAGAGTATCACCGATGGACGTAATATCCAAGGAGTGGTGTACAGGAAAGATCCTTGTGCATGAGTCGCAAAAACCCAGCCTGCAGGTGCAGCAGGTGGTCAGGAAGGCGAATGGGATGCTGGCCTTCATAGCGAGGGGGATTGAATATAAAAGTAGGGAGGTCTTGCTGCAGCTGTATAGGGCATTGGTGAGGCCGCAGCTGGAGTACTGTGTGCAGTTTTGGGCGCCGCACCTGCGCAAGGATATTTTGGCCTTGGAGGGAGTGCAGAGGAGGTTTACTAGGCTGATACCGGAGTTGAGGGGGTTGAGCTATGAGGAGAGGCTGAATAAACTAGGCTTGTACTCGTTAGAGTTTAGAAGAATGAGGGGAGATCTCATTGAGACGTATAAGATGATGAATGGGATGGATAGGATAGAGGTGGAAAGACTCTTCCCGCTCAAAAAAGACAGTAGGACTAGGGGGCACAGCCTCAAGATAAAGGGGGGGCGGTTCAGAACGGAGTTGAGGAGGAACTTCTTCACTCAAAGGGTGGTGAATCTCTGGAATTCTCTGCCCGTTGAAGTGGTGGAGGCTGCCTCGCTAAATATTTTTAAGAAGCGGGTTGATGGGTTTTTGATAAGAGAGGGGATTAAGGGTTATGGGGAGAGGGCGGGAAAGTGGAACTGAGCCACGACAGATCAGCCATGATCTTATTGAATGGCGGGGCAGGCTCGAAGGGCCAGATGGCCTACTCCTGCTCCTATTTCTTATGTTCTTATGTTCTTATGTTCTTATAATAGGAGCTCTGATTACTGCTTCCTAAGGACAACCCTCACTAGTGACTGGTGGGCATACACTAACCATGGGTGCATGGAGCTAGCCTGTCTAGCCTATGGTCCAGAAAAGGGCTGGAATTAGGAAAGAAGGTTATTCAGAACGAGTATAACTACTATGAAATTAAGAATGGGTTAAGACCAACTGTTGGCACACCCATCTCCACTTGTCCTGAAACCACTCCAGGGCCCCAAAATGGGTTGATACTAAAACACACAGGGAAAATCTTGTATGACAACATCCACCACAAATTAGTACCTGTGGTGGTGGATATTGCTGGGACCCAACTGCCAGAATGGTGCTCTCCCCAGCTGAAGAGATTGTACCTCCACTTAACTCGCAGACTGTTAGGACAGAAGGTAGGAATGGATGAGAGACAAGAAAGATCTAAGAGGGAGTTAGTCAATGACATGGCCACAGCATATGGGGCAGGGGTAGCAACTATCAACGCCCTTGATTTAGCTGACCTGGACAATAAACTTAGGGTTTTGACCCAACAGGTTAAACAGACACTAAGTTCTATCAATGACGACAATCAGCAAGATGCTGAAGGGGAACTGATTGGGAATGCAGCCAACAGTCACATGGTAGCTGTATTAGAAGGACACGCCAAGACAATCAATCAAATTATTAGGGAAAAATTAGAGGATGACGACTGACAACAGAACCGGACTTTATGTAGTGCATATGGACAGTGGATGATAGAACAGCTAAGGGAAAACCTTGAGCAGGTACGTAGTGGACAGGTTTCATCTTGGCTTAGTGACAAACAGATGGAACATCTATTTACGGGTAAGAAACACCCCGGGTTATCTGGTTGCCAGATGCGACAGTTGACCAAAGTCTGGTTCAACGACGACTGCAAGGCGACTCCAGGGAAAGCCCTGGGAATGATATTAGGGCTCCCCATAATCACTGACGACCAGGTTGGGCTGAGGGTCTTTGAAGTGGAAAATATAGGAACTATCCATGAGGATATCTGGATAGGGTACGATGGCACTTTACCATACGCAGTGGAAAAAGAAGGGAGACTCATAGGCACTACTCTGGACAGATGTCAGCAAACTGATGAAATAATTGCATGTCCGTACCCAGTTTATTTAAATGAGCATGCACTGTGTGGCTTCAGAACAAACACTAGTCTAAATTGCTCAGTAGAAGCTCGTAACCTGGACACAGACATAACTCGGGTAGCTTACAAAGGAGCAGGGAGATACTGTCTTACCACCTCCCTGAAACAATATCAGTATGGCACAACCCATTGTAACATTACTAACACTACATTCTGCATCAAACCAGACATACCAGCCAGAGTGGGCCTCATTCAACTAATAGACATTCATAAGAGGGAGAGGATAGATGTGAACGCCACTGACGAGCTCCAACAGACTCTAGGGGAGTACCATGAGAAATATGATACAAGCTTAAACCTCCTGCTGGAGGAATTGAACCTGATTCGGGCAAAATTGGCAACAGCCCACAGAACCTTCACCAAAGTAGTACAGCAGACCCAAGAGGTAAAAAAGAGGATTAAGGAAATCAAAGTCACCACTTGGTGGGATGACCTTTGGAACTGGGGCTCAAACATCCAAATCCATCCATTTGTTTGCTTAATGTCACACCTGGCTGTAGTACTAATTTTGTTCACCCTAGTATATCTGATCATCCTCACAGTCCAATTCAGCCGATGGAAAAAGAGGATGACCCGGAGGCAGAACGTAGGGTTCGCCCTTGAATCATGGTCTCCTCTAATTCAGTAGAACAATGTTTATAGGAAGGCTGCCATTTTACCATTTATATTAATGAGCCATTAGAAATTCTACTACCAAAATATGTGTCAGATATGTGAATACTTTATTCTAATGTTTGTTTAAATGTTGGTTTATAATTAATTTATTTGTTTGGTGTTTGGAATATCTGATTGTCTGTATTTGTGGGTAACTAGCTTATTGTAATAATGGGGTTTAGAATATGTGGTTGTTTATATTTGTATTGTAGTCTGTTGTTGTCTGTAGCCTCTGGAATATGTTGTAGGGATGCATTATTACTGTACATGTCAATACCTGGGCCTTGCTTGACTGTTGAGTGACTGGGGAATTCCTGACAGATATTGGTCCTGAATTTGTGATCCATCACGCTTTGCGTTCAGGATCAAAGGGGGGAATGTAGCCAAACAGGCCATCTAAAATGGCGTTTTGTAAAGCACTCTGGGATAACTGGGCAAGAAACTAAACCGACAGGCTGCAGTTTAAAGACAGAGACAAACAGGCTGCAACCCTGATGAGTGAATACACAGGATATGGGCCATCTCCAGGATGAAAGAGACTTTCTGATCACACTGGGTTGTGTGCCAGACGTAAAGGCACCGTGAATCCTTATTTAGGAGGAAGGTATGTGGCCTATGTGCCTACAACACCTACAGGCATGGCCGCCAGGGAC